>NC_064908.1:9153753-9458639 GCF_929443795.1 Astur gentilis
CAACAAGAATGGAATTCCACAATCTCACTTGGGAATTTGGCTTTACTGAAGAACAGGATTTTAAAAATGCTATTTGATTTTTTTCTTTTGCTAAACAAGGTCAAGCTGTTCTACACCATCAAAGTGAACCATCTTCCTTTGAGAAAAACAAACCTATGGTTTTTGCCTTTTAAAGCATTAACATTATTGTAGTTTGCTCATGAGAACACTTGCAAGGCTACCAAGACATCATGGTGATGCCAGAGATGCTGCAAGTACTCTAAACCACAGGGTAAAACATGTCAAATTCTGGTTTTGGTGAACTCCTGCTAGTGTCAGCCACTCAAACTCAAACACATGAGTAGTAACACATTTTGAATATGAGCCTCAATGGTAAAGAGGCTTCGAAACTCCTCAAACTGGAACCCTTTGGTTAGGGTAATCATGTGGGAACAGAGAGATTTTCCAGCCCCTCCTCTCTGCAGGCAGATTGGAGATAGCACAGCAGGTCTATGACCAACTACTAAATTCCCTTCTTTTCTTGCCAAGGACAAGGAAAACAAAAAAGAACACAGCCATCCCCTTAAATTCTCCAAATTAAACCCTATTAACCTATTACTTTCAAAGGTCAAAAAAGGGGTGGAGGAAGGATTCACTCGCATTCTGTACTCAGCCATTAGAAAAAATGAGGTTGAACACAGCCTACTCATGTACATGGGAAGACCATGCTAAGCTGTACCATTCACAGTGTGCAGCTGCTGTGATGAAACAGAATTCACATTGAAATGCATCCAAAAAAGGACACAGACTTTAACAGAGAACTAGAGAGCTGGGTAGGTAAATTTATTTGAAAGACATGACCCACCTCTTTGTAATCGCCCTTGTGATAAAGATGACTGACATGTCCAAGCAAATAGTTCCGGTCTGCTGTATGGAGCTGGTAAATGCTAATCAGAGGGTCAAGAAGATTAGCTGGGCACTGGGCTAGTATTCTGAGTACACGGGCCTGCAGATTCTTCAGCTTGATGCCAGACTTAAAAAAAAAAAAAATAAAAAAAAATCAAACACAGATTTAGTAAAGATGGCTACAATTCAATGGCAGTTGAAAATGCAGCTTGTTTGAACAGTGGAATAAGCCAATTCCTTGGGAAGGGATTCTCCAATTTCCCCATGGAGTCTGCAAGCAGAAATCAGAACAATATGATACACATTTTTTTTCACAGCTTCCAATTAAAAAACATTAAATGTTTGCGGGATAATTCTGGAAAAGGCATATGGTCTTGTGCAAAAGTAAAATATGAAACTGGAAAAATGCCCTCTTTTACTAACACAGCTATTTAGAAATTCTCCCCTCTAGTTCCCAGCAGAAAATCTTTGAATCCAGCAACTCCCCTCAAGGGAGATCTCACCTATCAAGCATAAGAATTCAATGTTCATTCCCAGGCTTGCTCCTGGGTGCAAGAAGGGCAGAAAAAGCAAAAGCATCATCAAAAGATGCACAGATACATGTATTAATCCTTGTGTACCCACATAATCATTCTCTTATGACATAGGAATTTCAGTGCCAGCAGCACTTCACTGCACTTTGCGGATACTGTAATGGCAGAGATCAACAGCTAAAAAGAGCCATTTGGAAAAATGGGAAATGAAACAACACAAATATAAAAATATCTTGCAGTTCAGAGCCAAAAGCATACAAAAAAGAGAAAATCAGTAGGTCAGAATATAAGGCAGCATAAAGAATGGTAAACATTAGGATATATAATCTGATGACCCAATGTTACAAAGCTAATCATTCAAATGCTGAAAAGTCATACTGTTACCATTTTCTGCATTCCCGATGATAAAAGCTCCCCACCATATGGCAGGAGTTAAGCAATCGTACAGTAACTGGCTTCTATTTGCAGAACTGGAAGAATATGCAGAGTAGATTACTGCATTGGTTTTATCCTGACAGCAGGGATGTGAGTTCCAGTGGGAAAGCCTCCAGCCCGGCAAAGGCTGCAAGATAAATGCTTGATCAAAGTGGTTTGATCTGGAAAGATGGAAATCCCATTTTGGAAGGGGAAACAGAGCTCTCGCATCACAGCTTCCAGTATTATTTCATTTTCAGGCCAGCATACAACAGATAACTACAAATTTCACACCTCGTCACACCCTGTTTGTATGAGACTATAGAGAAGACCCAGGACAATGGAATAAAGTAAAATTCGGGACACTTGAGGGACATTAAAATCAATTGCCCTCTCCTTTCCCCTGGCTCTCTTGCTCTCTCTTTTTCTAACCTGTTGAACGGCAGGATGCTCTTTTATCCAAAGCTGCAACTCAGTGGTGATGTAATACCCGAGGGAATGCCCTTTCCCCTTCCAATCACTGCTGCTCTCCAGCATGTCCAGGAGTCCTGCCAATGGGTCTTCCAGTCCTGCAAAGCCCCGCCTGATTTCTTCCTTGAGCTGCTGAGATACAAAACCACATTGTCATGTACAAAGAGATTAGTGAATCCTCCCTTCCCCCAGCTGAACACAAAGCTTTATTTTTTTTAATTTAATCTATTCAGAGAGGTAACTGTTGCTATTCAGCCACCATCCGCGCCTCCAGTGACTTTTGATGTCATTACAGATTCCTTCATGGCTCACTGCACCTCAAACCCAATGGGAAAAGCAGCAATTGTCCACACTAATTATCCCATAAAGACAGAGAAGTTGTTCTGTGGGGCAGACAAAGGGGCTTGGGATTTGGGGGAGGGGGAGAAAAGAAGTGAGTTGGAGAAAGGGGTGTTATTAGGAAAATGGCAATATTGAAGGTAGATAACTGGGCTCAAAAACCTGCTCATCTTCTAACAGACCTACAAGTAATAAGGCATATAAACCCCTCCTCCTCATTCTTGTACCACAAGCTTTCATGTTTGACCTTATACACACGTTAGCCACAATGGCATAATGCTCCTCAACATAACAGGAATATTTGGGAGTATCAAAATAGTTTGCGTTTTACACACAAGATTAAAAAGAAAGAAATATCAGAGTTCAAACTCTGTCATATTGCCATCCTGCAAATCTATGCTCCTTTCCTCCAAACCTACCTGAGCAGTGTATTTTGTCGACTACCTACTGCCACTGCACATCAGGCACAGCACACCTCCGCAAGTCTAAAGGCCATGTGAAGGGACTCGGAACATGGGAAAACTCCACGCCATAAATCTGAGGAATCCCAGGGTGATGTGTTTAGAAATGTGAAGGAATTGGATACTCACTTTGTGAATGTTAATAGGCTACTTACTACCCATCTGGTAGAAGTGATAAATTAGCAGTACTGAGCAATATCTTTATAATGTTTACATTAGAAGTAGTTTCCAAGGAGCTCGGAGGGTTGGCAGGGTGAGGAAGTGGCATCCTTCAGTACCCACACAGGACCTTTCACCGCATGGTACATGTACTGGCATGGAGCAAGGCAAAAGCAGAGACAGAAAACAAGAAATCACTAGGAGCAGCTGCTCTCTTTCTTTTCTGGCTAAAAAGCAAAATCCAAAAGATGCTCACTCCTGCCTGCAGCCAGCACTTGTAATTTACTGTACACGATGGCCCCAGCCATAGCTTCCAATGGAAACAACATAAAGTTTGAAGAATGACATGGAAAACAAAAGAAAACCTACAGAAAATTTGCCAATGAATTTCTTCTTTTTTATTCATGGACAATATTTACTGGAAGACAGTTATTTTCCATAGTGTCTTTCATGTCTGGAAAAACCACAAAACCTATCGTTTATGACAGAAACTGTTTCTTTCTCACTAGATTATCAAATGCAGTACGAAAAAGCTAATGACTAACAAAGATGTGACTTTAGATAACAGATTTCTCCCTGTAAGTATTTTCCCTGTGAAAAGAATTTGCGATGTTAAACACAGGGCTCCAACTTCACTGTGAGATTCAGCAGAAGGAAAAGGCAAGCTCTTATCCAACCACAAATATCCAACACAACAGCCAAAGGAAAACAAAGCAACTCGCCAACTAAATTGCACTGTTTATAAATGGCCTCTCTTCTTTCTTTCTCCCCCTCCCCCCCCCCCCCCCCCCCCTAAGCCCCACTTCAGCAGATTTAGACTCAACAAGAGCTTTCACTACACCGCTCAGCTCCTCCTCGGGCTGGAGTCAGAGCCCAGGCTTTGGCAGGATGGGCTCTAGCAGACACCAGGTCCTGCAAGAGCACAAGCCTGCTTTCACAGGCAGAGCATCTCCAAACACTGACACAACTGCCAGGAGCACCAACTGTTGCTATCTAGACTGTCTTGACTTTGTAGCAGCTGGACTTTGACAAGCAGGGGAGAAGCCTTCTTCAAAACTTCCTAGCAATCTGAAGACTTCAACTACGGTACATATAGTTCGAGGGGAAAAAAACAAAGTAAAAAAACAAGGCATGAGACACCTAAATCAGAGAGGAAAGAGTGCTGTGCTGCCTGGCTCCTCTCTCTGCCAGAGAAGGATTCTTCTCAAACGTGTAATTGCCATTTCCATTTCAATTGATTCCCATGGCAGGGAATGCTCCTTGGGGGATTTCTACAGCCTGACAGATCATGGGAATAGGAAAATTTTGCTGATGCTCAAACTACATACTCCTTCATTCAGTTTTGGTCCCTTATTTCTAGTTACACAGCTCAGGGCAGTCTGCTGATGCCTCTTGGTTATTCCAAAACTGCCTTTCCTATGTAGGAAATGACCACTGCTTATAACCATGTTCCAGAACTGAGGTCACACCATGGACAGATATCCCCCTTCTATTCATGGTCACTAATTTGAGACCAACAGGCTGATTCACACAAGTTAATAGACAGTACTGACTTACATTCACACACAGCAAAAGGCAAAGAAGCTCACTGCCATTTAAATGTCAATGGAGCAGACTGAGCTGTATTTAAGGCAACTTCCCTCATTGATTTGAACTGGACAGTTGGATGTAAGCAGCAGCACTGCACACCTCGAGTTGCACACCTCGAGCAGGGCAGCAGCTGCCCCTGAAAAAAGCATCAACACTTGCTGTGGGTGCACTGCATGTCTGAAGGGTGGTGATGGCCTGAGCATGGATTAGCCTGTCTCAGTGACAGGGTGACAAGCACGTCAGAAACCATTGGGGGCATTCATGCTCTGCTCCCCACCTTAGAGGGAGCTGGTGCTGTGCCACCGCCTGGTCCCACCATAGCCCTCGTCATCTCTCCAAAAGGCTTTCCTCATGGTTCAGAAGTACATCCTCCAGGTTCATTAACATGCTTCTGCCCATGCCCGCTGCCATGCAGCGCTGCCTGAAGGCTGAGCCTGAGGGGGACAGACCTGCCCCACCAGGGAGCTGCTGCCTGCACGCTCTGCAAAACCATGCGTCTCACTGGGATGACTGTTCCAGAAACAAACTGAAGAAGTGGAGCTGCAAGTGTGACTCATGGGGATCCTCAAGCTTTTCCACCCTCAGCAGGAAAGCTGCGGTGCTCTCTGCCCAAGGACACGTCGATGGGAGGCTTTGTCTTTTTCAGAGCATTTTTCTTCACAATCCACACACATCCCAGGGTACACAGCACTGAGATTTTGATGATTACTCTTTCCTACTGTTGTTTTGTGGGATTAACTGCCCTCAAGACCTAACAAATAATATTGGTTTTCCTCCAACTCTAACAAAACTTGATAGAAAGCTCAAGGCTTCAGAGTTGCTGAGCTCAAGTCTATGTCGGTGACTGACCATTTGGAAAGGCACCTCTCACACTGTGTTTCCAGTTGTTTAATTATTCCCGCTGGGAACCACAGACTATCAGTAATGGAAAGTCTAAGTGCAGCAGACAAGGACAATGACTAAACACTCCAGACACCTAGGATGGAGCACGTACACCAAGGTACTCAGCCACGCCGGCCATTTTACACAGGACACATTCCATGTGGCTATGTGGTGAGCTGCAGGTTTTTGGGTCTTTTAGAAAAAAACATCTCGGCTACAAACCTGTCTGTACAACACAGAGTTAAACATGGGAAACTGACCACTAA
Source organism: Astur gentilis (assembly GCF_929443795.1). Classification (NCBI taxonomy): domain Eukaryota; kingdom Metazoa; phylum Chordata; class Aves; order Accipitriformes; family Accipitridae; genus Astur; species Astur gentilis. The sequence continues at coordinate 9,159,754 of NC_064908.1, forward strand.
GCTGATGCATCTAGTGTTTTTGTTAGTTTTCAAGCTCCCAAATTTAGATGAAGTATATTTTACTCCCTATGAGAAATCTCCATGTAGAGCCCATAGGGTGCTGTATAAAAATACAGCACTAATTTTAGACAGGCAGTGTAAATTGCATTCACCACTCTAAAAGGCAAACCCAAACCAAATCAGAAAAAATAGTAAAAATACTTTGAATACGAAGGCTTTGATATCATTCCACTTGGCAAAGAGCACTTTTCTACTGACTTCAACCCTCATATTTTTCAGCTACTAGAAATATTCCCCCTCACCCAATTATCCTCCATTTAATGGACAAAAAGAATGTTTAGAAGAAAACAAAAGCAACTTTGATTTTTTTCGCTCTGTAACTCAGCCCTGTAAACTTCAGCTCTTTTATACGAGCCCCTGAGCTGCTTCACATCACGTAGAGCTACCTTTTCTTTTCGCTTCTTGCTGCAAATGCATAGGCTCTTCCCCTGCGTGCTGGAACTGAAAGCAATCATGAAGACTTGCAGGTCTGACCTAAGCATTCTGCGTCTGGACATGCTCTGCATGCAGTTATTAACTGCAGTGTGGAGGGGAGGCTCAGCCTTACCTTCTTCATCTCTTTCTTTGTCCAGAGAAGCTGAAGGGTTTTCAGCAAAAGGAGTGGGTCCTGGCCTGGAGGAGGGGGAAGAGAGAGAAAGAGAGTGAGAGAGAGAAAAGGGGGAGAAAACCAAAACAAAACAGATTTATTGGCTCTGTACAGGCAGCCTAGACACACTGGTGCATTGTTTCACCGAAGAGAAATCAGCTACTCCACGCCACTGTGTTTGAAACCACCAACCTTCCAACTGTCAATCAGGATTAAAGTGCGAAAATCCCTCACTCTGAAATCCTCACAAAATAACAGACATCATCCATGCATGGCTTTAACTAAACACCCACATGGGCTGAAATACTGAAAAGCTGTATTTGTGCATTTACAACTAAATCATGCTGCTCCTATGCATCAAATACATCCCCACCAGTCCCCTCCTCACCGCTCCCCCTTTTTTAATATTAAACCAAAATGGTCCTAGAAGAGTAAGCATCTCGCACAAGCTGGAAAGGATTATCAACACACTCAGTTTTAATGAAATGGCTCTTAAGTGTTAACCTCATCACAACCTGTGGATGGAAGATGCGAGTGGGTGAATTTATGGGAAGATCAGCCTCTATTTGCTTGGCAAGCGCAGGGCAGTTCTTTGTGTGCTGGAGAGCCGAGCCTGCCTGCGCAGGGCAAGCCATGCAGGGCTGGAAGCAGGCTGGGCTCTGACTTGACTTCTCAAGATGGTGTTTGAGGAAGAGGAAAGATGAAATGCTGCTGTGATTAGTGGCAAGGCTAAAATGAAAAGTGATCAATCATTTCAAAAGAAGGTTATTTGGAATGTTTCTCTTTTACTTTTCACCTAGTTACTTGAGAACTTGCATTCAGTTGTTATTTTCTGTCTATTATCATTCATCATACCAATATTATTCACCATACTCAGTATTGCTGAACCAAATGTTTAGGAATATTTAATTTTAAAAGCAGTAACATTTTTGATATCTGGTTCTATTTGATTTGCAATTATTTACTTACAAAACGATGACTCAGAATATTCTGAAGGAAACTATTCTACTGCATCAACAGTTTAAATGTGAAGAATGAATTTAAAAATCTGAATTAGTTCTCCAAAAATACTCCTTGTATATTTAGTTCACCTCCTCTTATGTTTTCATAAAGCCAAAAGCAAAATGTTAAACTGAAAAGGAAACATCCTTTCAATCACCTTCTGCATTCTAAAGTTCCTAAACAGCTCATTTCCAAATGCTAGATTTCTTGCTTAGTATCCCATCTCACTTCATATTTCAGGTCACAAAATGCTACTTCAACTGTGAAAAGCTCTACCTCATCCAACTAAACTCTGAAGCACTGCATTTATAAAATATTTTAAGTAGCAAGCAGATTAGTGGTCGAGCCAAGAGAATGATATTATTTCCATTATCCACTAACCTCTGGGAAACACCAGCCAAATTAAAAATGCCACATTTACAATTCATAAGATAATATTTTCTCTCATCTCTGGCTGTTCTGAAATCTTAAATCTCCAAACACTGGCTGTTCTCAGCTACTGCTGCTCCTTTGGAAAAAAAAAAAGTCTCTTTTTACAACAAAACAGAAGAAAATCCAGATCCCTACTCCCCACAAAATTAGCAACTAACAGTCAAATTCAGTCCATGTGTGTGTACACGCATACATACACACTCTCCTCTTGGCTTGACTCCCAAATAAATTTATACACACAGAGGAAAAGAAATTAGAATGCAACCCAGTGTGTAACTAAATACACTGTAAATCTGAACTGTAATTAATGCAGTGAACAAGCCGGAATGATACAGGAAATGAGAGCAGTTAGGAAACCAGTGTTTCACTTCAGATATAGCCAATAATTCAACTTGTTAAAAAGCTTTCTAAACCTCAATTAACAAAACAAGCCCTTTTCTTACGTGACTTTTTCCTACCTTACCTCCCTGTAACTGAAATCTGATCTCACCATTTTTTCAATACATAGACACATGAAAACCATCTCTCCAGTCAATTTCAAACGACTCAGCACATTGCCAGCATGCCACTGCAAGCATGGCTAAGTAGGAAACAACCTCCCTCCTCCCCAAACCCTGGAAGTGAACGCACCCACAATGTAGTTACTTCCACGATGAGTCTCGGGGCGCTGCCGAGCCCTGCTGTCGGGCAGCTAGGCCAGCCGGGCTGCGGTGAAGGCCAGTGTCGAACTGCTGGGACGGGAGAAGGTCAACCATGGGAGGGGCAACCACCCACCTCCTGGCATGACCTGACCAAAAGGGTTTACTCTCCGTTCAGTCTGTGCATAATAAAGAGGCAATTCTCCAGAATGGGGATTGAACAAGGAGAGGAAACACTGAAATATTAATCGCAGTATGCTGGTGTCAGAACAGTGCTGTTTCCTTCCTCACCTGGTAAAGCCCTGTAAGTATCTAAGGAAGAAAGGCAGTGAGAGGCTAAACATGACAAGATAACTGACAAGCAGTCTCTCCTAAAGCCAAACATAAACGCCAAACAAACAAGACAACAAAGCAACATTATGCTTTTGCCTAGTCCCACCAGAGTGGACAGATGCTGCAGTTCATGTTGGATCCTGTGTTGTTGTATCTAGCCACCCTCCAGCTAGGACAGAAGATGTAAATGTGAAGGTCCACATCATTTTGGCTCCTGAAATAAATCAACAATTCCTCTTTTCTTTCTCCTGCAGGTCCTCTGTGGGGGACTAGCTCCCTCACGGTTCTCCTGGCACCACTGAAGAGTGAAAAATAAGTGTCCTTGGCATGGATAATATAGTAGTAACAGTACTGTTATATTCCTATTGAAATACCAGGTAGGTTCCTGCTCATCCACATCCAAGAAGGAACCAGCGAAACAGCAGGAAACTAATGCCAGGATATCCGAGGAAAAAGGACAGGACCTTACAAGTTTCATAAGCGTTCCAGAATAAATCTGGAGAGCAGACAATTGCTCAACACAGAAGGCAGAGAAGAAGAAATACAAGGAAGAACAAAGTAAAGCAACTGAAAATCAAATGGTCATAACTGAACCACAAGTGCATCTGGGCTTGACTCAGATGACAAGAACAAGAAAATTTGGGAGTGACCTCCAGCCACTGCAGTAGGAGCAAGAAGCAGCAATTACTAAGATACACGTATTAAACCAGTAACAGAACAGTGCCTGCAAAAGCAAGGATGGGTCCCAGAGGCCAGAAAAATGCCTTTGTATGTCACACTAAGAACACCCCAAAATCTACACTTCTCACAAAAAGTTAAATTCTGCAGAGACTCCTACATACTGAGAGATATTTAGCTATTAGCAAGGGTCATTCAATGAGCAAAACAAACAAAACAAGAATAAGGCCATCTAAAACAGCATAAAAAAGCAGCGTGGCAAGGAGGAGAGCATCAGCTCTGTTCCCAGCTATGAGCAGCCAAGGATGGCCAGGTCTACCATGGTGGAGAAGCCGAGACGTGCCCCAGGCAGCTGATCCCGTTCAGTTCCTAGATCAAGCTCAAAGAAAAAATGCTCAGTCTGACACTGATTCTTAACAGCTCCAAAAAAGGGGGTTGCAGCCAATAAAATATCTGGCAAGGCTTCACCAAAACAAGGTTATAGCACTTCAGTGGAGATCTCAAAAAGACACATCTGCATCCACTCAATCAAGACACAAATGACCTCAATTTCTTCATCTAATAGTTTCTCCAAATAGTATGTTCCTGTTGTAAAAATTCTGGCATTAGTGTATTTCCTTTCAACATTTTTCATTCTGAAAATAAATTTCCTCTGCCCTGAATCTGGTACCAAAATTGGAGGAGATGGTAAATCAAATGCTTTCCAGTTCTCAATATCTGTGGTTACATTTCAAAACCATATAAACCACAAGGCTTATATTTTTTACTTAGAAAAGTGCCTTTGAGGAAAGCCATAAACTACTTTCTGTTCATTCTCTCCTTTTCCTTTGTGCATACATCACTCAAAACCTGCTGTGATCACAACAAAAGTGGTGCCCGTGGGCTGGTGAGGTAAAGCAGTGGTTTTGCTATTGCGTCCTTGCAAAATTCTGCTGCATTATTCACCGGTTCTGCTGAAACGCCCCAGCAAGAGAAACCCACTTTCTGACTGAGGTTCCTTGTGTGTCTCGTGTGGGGAAAGTGAGACATACAACCTCAGAGAAGGAATTTACCAATGAAAAAAATCTCTCAACACTTTCTCTTCATGTCAAAAGCCATTAGACACCCCACAGCCCAAAACCTGGAAGAATTACAGTCAACTAATTAAAAGATACAGAATGCAAGAAAAAAAGGAACCCCCCAAAAGGAGGCTAATGTCACTGAAATGCAGGATCTCATCCACCAAACAGTCAATTACAGCTGAAATTCATGGACAGAAAAGGTCAAGAACAAAATGCTAATGGCCAAGTCATCTTTAGGCAGACAGCTTATACCTCTGCCTTGCAAACTAACAGGATTTTAATAAATGTTTAATGGAATATATAACAAATCCAACCCACCCAGTAAATAATCAGTGAATTTTTACTATTATCTATTGTTTTGTGTGCGTTCTGCCCCAATAAATCCCTGAAATCTGTCATCTGTGAAAACTCCTGTTCATCTCAACAAGCCTTTGAGATATTTTTCTGAAAGGAAAAGAAAGGTTCTAGATATTTCAATGTCACCATAAGTGCTGCTAGCCCATTTGCACTTAAAAACTAAAATATATAAATGTATAGGCAATGCATAAACTGGGGATGGGTGGGGGAGCAGAGTTATTCAGCCAACTCCTGTTTCAGAAGTATGACGGGTACACCTAATGCTGTGTAATTTAAATTACATCTGAAAACCAACAAATAGTAGGCTATGTGAATAAAAAATTAATAATAAAAAATTATCAAAACCTACTTTGTCTCAATTTTTTTTCAGAAAAGTATAGTTCACACACAGTGTGTGCTAGTTTTGTAGAAGAAAAGGCTGATAGGGAACAGAAGTAATATCACTTCGATGATGCAAAAAATGAACGGATACATTTTCTAGTGATAAATTTTGAGTCTCTAAGAACAAGCTGATTTAATTAAAAAGATACAAAAGTCCTCCATAGAAACTCACAGATTTTTACACCTTCCAGGTTTTCTTGCTCTGCCTACTTTTAATGAGCACACGTAACATAAATAAACCTTCCAATCTTGTTTAAGTATTTTTGAGCTTGAGAAAATGATTCCATATGGAATTTCTCCTAACAATGTGAAATCACATTTATAAAAGACACAAACCCAATTTTAGAATATAAAGGTATTATACATTATATATTGTAAAATTCTGGGTTGTAACTAAAAAAAAAAAGAAGTAGTAGATACAATAAACAAAAGATGAAATGCTATATTATTTTAAAATGAGTAGAAAGACTTCAGAAAAAGCATGTATACATGAATATGTGGGTACTAGCCAGCGGGGCATGGCAGTGCCATTCTCCTTTTGCTTTATAGGAGACTTTTTCAGTAATTTGTTCTTACTTGGATTTATTCCAGGGTCTGGGGAGAGATATCTAACATACTACATAACCATGGAATGGGTAAAGATGTCATACATGCATGCTAGAATTAATGATCACCAATCAAAAGAGATAAGGTATAGATAAATCACTTTTTTTTTTTAAACAGTTAGGATTATGTTATCGCAACAGTATTTGGTCCTGCCACATCAACCCTGTCTTGTACTGAAGACACACCTTCAAGAGATGCTTAACCCTCTGCTAAGCCTGAGGCCTCCAACAAACCTAGTATTGAGATGGGGAAATCTCTTTTAAAAGAGTTAGAAATTCAGATGACGAGAGACCACCCGCTGCCTTGCTTATTACCATATCTTTTGGAGTAACTGTTGTGTTTCCATCATAGGGGCATCCAGTTAAAACATGACCTAGCAGCAAGGATAATGTAACTTTCTTCCTTGGTTTCAGAGGGAGGGAAGAGCGAAGGGTAATTAGTACATCAGAAGCTGCAAAAGACAGAGGTGGGACGCAGGTTTTTTCACTGGTCAGAACTTGACAGCTGCAATATCCTGAGAAGTGAGTTTGTTGGTATTGCTGCTCCATCCACCTTGTACCAATCCATTCTCCATTTCTTATTGAGAACACATGTTCTAAATAACATTTAATGGCATTGCCGTAATTTGTTTGTATTTTTGCAAACAGTGCCAAGGATCATATTTCCTACCTCACCTGCAATGAAACACAACCTCTGCTTGCTTTGCATCCATGCCGACACAGGAGTACAGCTGAGACAGCCACTGTTTTCTGCAAACCCAAGGTCAGTTTTTCCCTTTTCTCATTCAACTCACTTTCTGAATATAAAAGTCACAAATGGTTTTGCTTAATAGACATGGCACTGTATCAAGTGAGTTATAACTGGGAGTGAAGAGGTATATAAAAATGTAGTTTTCCCCATAAAGAATCAAAAAGCAAACAACTTAGCAAGCAGCCAAGAAGGCAGCACTCCAAACTACCAAGAAACCATGGTAAGACCACCAGTACCAAAGCAAGGGCTTTAGCAACCCTTTGGCAACTGCTGCGTTTGCACTGCACTCCCCTCACACCTCTACGCCCCAAAACACACTTTGCTTCAGTGTGGTCTGGGTGCCTCCCCACACTCAGCACATGTGAGTGAGTGTCTGTGGATGCTGCTGGAGCACCTGGGGCCCGGTGCCCACAGTACATCTCGCCAAGTTGGCACCCAACAAATGTGTTCTTGGGGATGGGGAAGTGAGCGTGGACCTGTGCAGGTAGTGCGCGCTGCGCATCAATTATCTAATGAGCATCCACGTCATCTTCTGATCAGATCTGCAAATTCATATGAACCAAGGGAGTCTATGGCTCTTGGATACCTTGTCATCACCAATTAAACTGTCTACAGTTGTCTTAGGGGAGACTGATTTTTTCCAGAATATCCCTCACATTCCAGTAACACCATGACCGGGATGAACTTCCAACACATCCTTCTCCACCCCTGCATGTTACTTTTAAATGTGAACTAGCACCATCTTGGGGATGGTGAGGATTTCCCACTCCTATTTCAGATGCACCTGCAGCAAGGGGGTCAAAGGCTCTTTAATACTTTCTCATGGCAGAGTCTGTGTCTTAGGAAAAACAGATATTTCCAGGAATGATAGCAGTTCACTTCCAAGAACACTATGACTAAGGAGTAACCACTTAGTGATTCATTCCAATCTCCACAGACTGCAGTGATGAGACTCCCACTAAGAATAAAAGCACCCCAGAACTATTCGCTCACAGGGAAATGTCTCAGGTAGCAGTGTCTGCAGACAGGCAGAGGAATGCTGCCATGTTAGAGCCTGATCAATTTAAATGTTAATTACATCCCACCACTGAATCCTCCAGTGCAAAATTTACAAGAAGATCAGATGTCACAAAACTTTTTCATTTCAGAAGCAATAAATTGCTCTGCTTTAGCACAATTTCCAGGGCTCCAAAACTCACTCACCATTCCCGCTACCAATTCCTCAACTCCATCTCCCACAAAAGACAAATATGCTTTTAAAATGTATAACTATGTGGGTTTAGCTGAATTCAAACGACAAGGAAATGAAGTAACAAGATGGAGAGGGTCCTTCTTTATAAGGTATGTCTGGCTTACTCCAGCCTTTGGCTCGGTTTCCAATTTTAGCTACAGCTTTCTAATCGACAGAGCTTTGAACTCCACCACACAGAATGCTTCAGATCTCAGAAGGGAAGTAACCACATGCAGCTACCACAGTCTTAAAAACTCCATACACCACACACCTCCTCTATAATCTTAACATTAAAGATTTAACCTTTTGGGAGGTCTGTGAGTCTATGTTCACCAAAGAAAAGCATTTATTATTTGTTCCTCCAGTTCTTCATTCACACATTTGGATTCACCTTCTACACTAACATAGCCAGTGGAAGTATCTGCACCAGACAGAAGGGGAAAAAAAAAGAAAAAAACATCCCCAAACCCAGTAAGTTCCTCACTTGTAATCAACTGATTATGAACATCAGCTCATTTTCAGTAGCCAGAATCCTCATTTAACATGAATGGTTCCTTATTTCTCCATCTGTTGACCAGCTGTGACTGCTCCAATACACTTCTTCCAGCCCCATAATGCCCTTACATGATAGTCATCTACTCCTGCTTGCCAAACGAGAGGAGGTCTGTAGGCCATGGCTGGGTTTCCCCCGCAGTCTCTACAGCAGATGAAGAGACGGCTTCCCCACAGATGGAATCGTTACTGAAATAAAGGTGTTCACATCACCTGACTCCATGCCATGAGGTGGTCCAGACAATACTTGGAACTGCAGAACCAGTTTATGTTTTGGTTCATAGGCCAGAGAGAAAAGTCAGGTCAACCTGAAACAATGCTCCCTACCCCAGTTTTTTCCCTGTATCAAAAGCAGAGGGGAAAGCTTCCTTTCAATTCAAATGAGACAGTTGTTTCACTCAGCAAGAAATATTTTGCTTCACTGTAGGGGGGAGGTCAGCATCTAGAAGATTATCTTCTCATGGTTCTTTGCCATCTTTCAGACAGACCTGATTTAATAGAAACATCTAATTCAATTATGTAGCTTGCACACAGAATGGCAAGGTAGAGGCCAGCAATTCCTTAAGTGTAGTCTCTGGTTTTGATCTACTGTATTAATGTGACTGCATGCAATACTATATCAAAGGGTTAGCTCTACTAATTTATTTTCTCTAATATCCTTGCAAAAGCTTATCATAAAGCATTCAATGCTGATTTCATGTTTCTCATTTGATTCTTCTAGAGAAAAGCTGGAATTCCTCAGATGCCATTAACTGAGCCCACCCCTTCCTGGGATCACTATGGTAAGCCATACCTCGGTCTGTAGTGCCAACTACATCATTTCTGAAAAGTCAAAATTTAGAGATCAAACAGAAATACGGCTGGAGAACGAGCTGCACAGGCAGAACACTGAGAAAGAGAAACTGCCATGCTGGAGAGGAGAAAGGGAAATGAAGAATAGTGGGTAGAGTAAAAGCGTATTTAAAGGAATACAAGTTTTTCTAGAAAAAGAATCCAGTCTTTCTCAATGGCAGTAAAAGTCATTCTTTAACTAAGGGCAAAAGAGATCCATTATGAGAAATTCAAGTTATGAGAACATAATAGGAAACCTCACAATTTTGTTAATACATGTTCTATTTCTCAGTGAGTCAGAAGTTCACATTCTTCTAATGCAACCTCCCAACTGAAAACAATCCCCACACTTCAAGCAAAAGAATAATAAAGCACACATATGCTTCTTGTAAAACAATCCTTACAAATAACCATGGCTTTTGTTTTCATAATGGCTAAAATTCATCATTTCCCCCCCAAAAAACACAGATCAAACAAAATGCACTCTCATTAAAAGAAAAGGCTTGCTTGTCTGAGCAGAACAGCCAATAACATTTTCCTCTTATTTTCTTAGTGCTCTTTGTCAATGAAGAGAAAGGAGAGTTGCTTACCAGACACCAGAGTGTAAGGCAGGCAGGCTCAGTGCACCTCCACCCTCGGCACTCCACACCAGGACCTTCCTCTCCCCCACCCCACATCGGCCCCAAGGGCCACTCGCATTCCTCTCCCACTCAGTGCCTACAGACACCTGAGCAACAACAACATCTAGGCATTGCAGGCGGCGTGTGAGCAGAAGATGCCTTTCAGATCTGGTGCCAAATAAAGAAATAAAAATGAAACCTAATCAAGTTACACAGCTTTGGGAACATCCTCACACAGTGCCTGAGATGATCCACTCTCAGGGAGCAGAAACATCCCTTCCCCTTGCACAGTGGCAAAGGAGAGCATCTCACACGGCCGCTCTGAACACGCATGTGGGTCACCACCACAAGCAAAGAGTCATTTTTGGATGCTTTCAATACATGCTGGCTTGACAAGAAGAAGTGCACCTATTTTTACATAAGTGACAATTCTAAAAATAACACTAACAAGTTGCCTTCTAGGCAGGTAATGAAATCCAAATTAATAAAAGCCTAAAAAAATGTAACAATCATAAATCTTTTGCAAGTAATTGGCAACACTTTTAATGGCTTCCTCATCTGTTAGATGGGCTATAACCTCAATATCAAGGGTTGTTAAGCACCAAGATGACAATACAATCTCTAGCACAGGAGGACTTGGAATTGCAGACTGATGGGAGTCGGGGCACACACCAGAAGGGAGGACAGCAGTGCATTCCCTCATTCCCTTCTGATTTTTCACACCCTCTCCCTATACCTTCACTGCCAGGCACAGCCAGCGAGGCGACTGAAGACACTGAGCTCGATGGATCCCCGTCCAGCCGAAACTATGGCTTGTATTCTTGTTATTTAAGCAAAACCCACAGTTTCATCATACAATATTTATTTTCCTCCAAAAATTCAGCCAAGCTATTTTTACTTACTTTAGCCAACAGCCCCATGCATTCTTTCAGTGATAAAGAGAAATGGGTTTTGTTCCCATAAAACATCTCAGTGTTGAGGAAGGAAGGGTAAAGAGCGAGTCACCATGCTCCCAGAAGCACCGACAACATGCACTGCTGTGGAATGAGCCATTTCTCACATCCCACTGCTGAGCCGTAGGGCTGTCTTACCACACCTCTGCAAGCCCAGGAACAGAAGGGATCTGTCATAGCCACAGTACCAGTCAATGTTCCTACACTAAGTTAATGGCACTTTTAATGGAAATGGGAATTCAGAAGTCTAAAAACAACATTTAAAGCAGCACTCCAGAAAACTATTTCTTCTTTCAAGCTTTTCAATCCTGCAAAGGTGAAGAAAACTAATATTGTCCAGGATAAAAGGGAGAACTTCTTACATATGTCCTTATTTTATGGTTACTTAGCACTGAGACTGTCAGGAACAGCAGCACCAGCAGGTCTAGTGGGCTGAACTGCAGTTTGGGAAAGAAGCATCAGATGCAGAGTACTACCATAAAGCTAAAAAGATATTTTTTTTTTTCCCCTCCAGACATCTCTGGAAATCCCCAAGTTCTAAACCTAAGAACCTTTAACTGTCCCTCCTAAGTAGTTTTCTATGAAAAAACCCCCCAAAACAACTGTTAATACTAAAAAGCCATAGTACATGTTTTGAATGCCATCTTGATTAAATGCCATTCCCGCATTTTCTTCTGCCAGTTCCTCACTTCTGTGTACTTCAGAAGTATCAGCAGATGCTGAACGGGAGCCAGAACCTCTCCTTTTCTGAGGCCGATGTGCATGGTCACATTGCTGACCTCCACCAGTACAGACCAGGCAACCGGGCCCTTCACAGAGTCAGAAGTGCTGCAGCTTCATCCCTACCTGCAAGGTGAAAGGCACCAAGGGCATCCTGCTTCTACTAGCTCCAAAGGATTTCTATTTCTGTTATACACACAGTTCCATAACTGGTACAGCTGATTCAGGTATTTAATATCAGACACATAATTTGTTTTCATCTGTGGCTGGATAACCCCATCACCCAAAGAAATCTGCGGGTTAGATGTGAGAAACACAGCTTGAGCCTGAAGAACACTTCAGCTTTTCTGCCAGCATTTCAGAAGCATATTAAAATAACCCTTTCAGTAAAATAGAAATGCACTTTGTTGTTGTTTTTCTTTTAGGTGAGACCATTCAGATCACTGAAGATAGGTAATCAGGTTCAAGGAAACTTTGTTCTGTAAGTATCCAAACAAGAATTAAATTGTTTTTAAAAATAGAAGTTGAAATAGAAACTTTCACATGTTGAGAGTTCCTGATGTTAGCAAAGTATTTAGACTGTGTTTAAGCACATGTTCAAATGCACAGCTATAAACATTTGGTCCACTTTTAGTACTGCAACACAAACGCTCAGACCTTCAGCTGAAGAATTCCATGTATTTTAACCTATCCCAACCAAGTGACACCAGTGTATTTCAGCCAAAGCTTTAAACCTAAATATCTCCTTGAAGGAACAGCTCCATGGATGAAATTCTCAACCAATAAAGCTGACACAAAAATTTCCACATGTATCAACTAAGGAAGAATTTTGCTTGGCTTGGGTCCACACCCTAACTCTTTTAACCCAGTTTTTAATTAATGCTTAATTTCTGCCTAAATTAAGGAAAGTTTCACCGAAGTTAGGATTCATGTGAGCTTTCTAATCTTGCAATTACAACTGAAACTAACATTTCCAGCAAGGAAAAAGCCCACAGCTTTTATTGTCCAATGCTTGACAAAGACAGAATCAGAGGGAGACACAACTATTGGAACAAGGCTAAGAAATAGAAGAACACATTACATTTTGCCACTTATTGCTTTTATTAAGTATTTACTTTGAAATTCACAGCTTTCCAGTATCTGTGTGAGAGATACTCTTCATATGCTCTACCCAACACATGTTAAAACTTGTACAAATCTCTCCCGCTAGCTAAAAAAAAAAAAAAAAAAAAAAAAATGCCAAAGTCTGCAGCAGATATTAGTGTTATCTCCCCCAATGCATGGGTATTTTTAGCCTTAACAGATCTGCTGAGAGGAAAGATACAGAAAACTGTAACGAATGCCTCTTCAGATTTTTTGTAAATGTAAATGTGTAGGAATTACAAACAAATGCTTCTTTTTTTCTGTTTACTTCCACATCTTCAGTCTGAGCACCAGGTGAGGATAAAAGGAAGACAAGCTAACTAACCCACCAGCAGTACTTCACCTCTTAGTCTCACATGCTGAATGATGGTGCCCTGCATCACACAGCACTGTGTCCTGGCAGTCACTGCCTGCCTGCCTACCTGAAGCCTGCTGCTGCAAAATTCACTTTTCCCTCCTCTGCTCTTTCCTCAGCCATTCCTCCAAGGTGCAGGTAACAGTGGGTAACCAATGATCACCCCCTCCAGGCCAGCAGGTCCCGGTCACAGATGGCTTATTTTCTGTCCCTCAGGCTGTGTTTTCAAGAGATGATGTCTCCAACACTGTTACCAGCTCTGTGCATTCTTCCTTTTCTCCTCCCTCCTCCTCCTCTGCCTGTGTGGGGAGACAGGCTACCAGTACCAGCGGTGCAGAAAAGGCAGATGTGGGCATCCATGATCCATGCTTTTGTTGGGCAGTATACCAAACCAAAATTATTTGCTTTACATGCTAATTTGAGAAAACATCATAGCTTTCTTCTAATAAAAAATATGGCTTGTAATGTAGCTTTTCAGCTTCCCTTCAGGTTATATATAATTTAATTAAAAGACTCAGATAAACAAAGTGGAGAAGACCCATTTGTCCAGGCTGAATCAAGCTCTCCACAGACAGAATGCAATTGCTACCGCTAATTTTTATGTTGAAGAAAATAATGGTGAAATTGCTATGCTAAAAAATTCCTTCTTCTTCCTATAGCTAATTACGCCTCAGTGTGTTATGTTAAAACTCTGTCTCTAGTACTGATACTCAATATTGCCAAAGAAAGTAAGAATCTTCAAATAATGTGTTCTTCACACATCTCTGCTCCTGTTGCTGCTTTTGAAAATCCCATCCTGAGGTGCCAGGAACAGTTCCAATTACTCCCAAATGTGTCCCAAATACTGAATCTGCTCCCTCCATGCACAAAGCTCTCCAAGTCACCTTTAAGTGATTGCAAAATTGCCAAATGTTTTTCCATAAGCTGCCTGGCTCAAACCATTCTTCTCTAGGATACGTTACAGACATTACATGCAGGCTCAGGCAAAAACTTGCCCAGTACTTCACATTGCACTACCACTGACTGAACAGCTCGCCTTGGATTTCTTCAGTGTTTCTAGTACTAGATACAAGGCCGAATAAAAGATATCATTGCTACTTAAGATAAAAGTGGCAATGGCTATTCACTTGCAAAATTTATAGGTGCAACCTCTTAGATAAAATTAAAGAAAAAAAATCCTTGAGAGGTTCTACACATGACTTCCAAAGTTATAGCTCTTGGGAGGTTAAGTAGAAAAGAAAGGATACCTGTCAGCTCACCCCCAACATGTTTAAAGAGATTTGTTGGTTTCTATGGCAATGGGGAGGGTAACATGGCTGCCTGGTTCCAATTATGACTGACGCACATCTCAAACAATCGTTCTCTTCCTGTTCGTATGACATAAGAAAAACAGGATGTTGAGAGGTGTTTATCTGAATGAACAAGATAAGCAAGCTCACTGACATTTCTAAAAGTATAAGATTTAACTAACAAGATGTTATAGATTTTCTGTGGAAAAAAAAAAAATCCAACTGCTACACTGCTGAATGTGATTAAATTATGCATGGAAAGAACCTTTCCCTCTGAACCCGCAGGAAACAGTTGAGGAGCTGTTATATGAGCCATGAATACCAATGGAAAGTCTTTTTAGTGTGAGATACTGAGTTACACTGCTGAATCAAAATTGAGGAAAACGGCTTAGTGTGCTGCCTCCCAAAATAACCCAATATCCTGCTGCCTCCCAAAATCGTTTTCAATTCAGGGACCACTGATGGGGTGGGCTGCAGAGAACTGGGGTGCTGCAATAGTCCTACTGCTAGACAGGGAAGCCAGGCTGGATTATAAAGTGGTTTGTGGCAATGAGCACCATTTCACAGGCATTTCTTAGGCCTTTCACTCAACCTGAGTAATCATCGCAGGTAATTTGGAGCATTTTAAATGTCCTTCAGTGGCTCAGAGGGAACCTTATCATTCCTCATCACAGCTTCATCAATGACTGAACTTGCAACAGGCCCAAACCATACAGCAGAGTATGGTGCTGCAATCACTGCTGTCCACTAATTAACAGGAGCTGGTACAGCCCAGCAGCACACCACAGTTTAAAGCTGAAAACCAGCTCATGTCCAAAAAGCACATCATCATCATCATCATCCCGGGATTGTTCTGGAGCAGGGGTAAGGTACTGGTCTTCACACCCATGCTCCTGTCACCTGTATGCATGGGCAATACACCCACCTAGAAATGTCCAGCTACAGGCAACATACTGATAACAGAACCAGGAACTGGTTGAACAGACCGCAGGTGACCCAGTGTCACATTTGCTTTAATACATCGTTCCTTTTCATTTAGGAAAAGAGAAGAACTCCCCACAAGCAGGGAGAAAGGATAAGGTAAACTTAGAGACAGGTATTTCAGAAAAACCTAAAAGAAGTACAGCTAGGAAAGTTAATTGCCAGCGGCTGCCTTGCTGTGGTAGCAGGAAGAATGGCACGTTCAACAGGAAGCCAGAACGGGTAAGTGAGAGGCTGGAAGTGGGACATCCCTCTGTGTTTTAGGAGATAGCTGGAGTATATAAACCACTCAGAGCAGAATGGTTTACATGGAATTCAAGAAGAAAAGAAAAAAAAAAAAAAAGAAGTAGAACGATAGCATGTTTCAGCCTGACTTTCCTGAGGGGTCATTCTTGTTTTGGAACTACTGAGGAGTGGAGTTCAAGCCTCCTCAGTCTTCAGCTTCACAGAAAAATTAATATTGCTAAATATTTCGCCTTGGGATGTCCAAGAATTAGCTGATAACTAAGCTCAACTAAGTCAAACAGGGAAGTTCAACAATCTTTCACATACTGATTTGTTCATAGCTTCACCTATTTAAAATGCACATAGAATTAAAAATATAATACTCATTATGGTCTTTTGCATGTCATCATATCCCATGGAAGAACCAGACCATACGCCACAGTGCTCCAATCACTCAAAAGTACAATCGTGTCATTGTACACTGCTAGACACAGGGCCCAATACTAAAGGCCTGATATTAACAATACTTTTCTTTATAGTACAATGCCCACTACAGACCTATTTGAGCACATGGTTAGAATAATAATGATGTAATAGAGAATGTAAAAAGTCTTAAAATAGAAAATTAGTACAGTCAGATATTGAAGTGAAGGATAATAAATAATAAATATGGAGACTCAGGAACAGTTCAAACAAGTGAGCTGTGGGGAGTAGGAGGAGGTAGACTGAGACAGCTCTCCAAGGACAGCACCATGCAGTTGCTAAGGATTGAAGGATCAAAGTGCCTAAGCACTGTCACAACAGATCCATCCCAAAAAGGGATCACGCAATGTGAGAGATGTGACTGAATGTAACACTTACCTTCAACAACTCTTTGTGCTATCTAGAGCATTGACGATCCAGGAGTTGCAACAGACTTTATGAGCTGTAATAGCCTGCAGCTGGTTCAGAAGAAGCTGGCTTTGGACCTCTGGGAGCACCAAGACAAACACATTAGGAACTCTGTATTGGCTTCCCTGGCATTGCAAAAACATCACCAAGTTTGACGCAAAGCTACCTGAACAACTTACCACGCTGTGCATGTGTTTGTGAGCTGCAGTTACCTAAAATCCTTTCCAAGTGGTTGCCCTCCTCCACCACCACTTTCTTTATCTCAAAGACATTTGAAATAAAGATCTTTGAAATCTCTCTGTCAGACTTGCACGCAGCCAAGGATGTGATGATCTCCCAAATGCAATCCTTTTACAGGTCTAACTGTAACCACTTCAACACTTTCTTGCAAGTCAATGATGCTACCAAGACATACGCCCAAGCAGCAGTGCTGAATGACGCACTGTCATAAAGACCTGCCAACAGCATGTATTACTTCAAAGAAACAGCCCTCTATGTTTGTATTTTTCTTTTTCTACACTGAGCAGGTGTTGGTGTCCTTAAAAAGCCACACCTCAGGCTATATATTACAGTTTATAAGGCACGAGGATGCTGCACTTCCTCCACACACTGGAAGTGAAGCAGTTTACCCAAAGCCTCCCAGCAGAACCCCCAAGGAAGTGAGAACAGGTGCCCGATTCCAATTCTGACCTCCCTTATTTCCACATCAGCATGGATCCATCTGTTTTAACAATTACTTCTAACTTGTTCTAGCCTGGGATCAGCAGCTCTGGAAACCCAGCATGCAGTCCCCAGTGAAGGCACAGACCCTTCTGGGTGGCAGGGACCACGGGAACTCTCCATGTCCCCCACAAGCTGTGCCTGGAGCTGCTACACCTCTGTGCAGTCTCCTCTCACCCACTGCGATTCCAGCTGCACCAGTCCCATCTTCTCAGGGCTACCAAAAAAACCCACAGCATAGGCAGGATTTAATAACAAATCAGTTCTCTAAGAGCAGGCCTGATTTCCAAAGTCCTTCAGGAAACAACAGATGAGTTTTGCTACCTCTGTTACCCACATCGGAAGACACAGGTTAGAACAGATTTGTATTAGAAAGTGTATTTCTACTTACTTGTATGTAAATTTTGTTTTCCCATTTGGTGCACATATTTAAGTCAGTATCAAAGGAACAAAATGGAAACCCAATCATTGTCTCCGGCTTGGCTGGCTTACAGACCAACTCCCAGCCTTTAATTCTAGGAAGTGAGTGACCGCAAAGTCTCATGACAGCCAAAGGTCCCCTTCTTTCAATCTGACTCGCTGTTTGTCTTGGAAGTGGCCAGGTTAACGCTGTCCCATTCAGCCTGCAAGGGAATGTGGGGCAGATCGAAAGAGGGAAGGACAGACAGAGACAAAGACAGACAGAGAGACGCTGCAAAAGACTGAGAGACAAAGACCGGCGGCGGGATGAAAGAGCATGGAACGAAGGCAGGACCCAGCCAAGCCAAACAAAGTTTTCCTTGAGTGATTACATCTGCTGGAGAGTCCCCAGCTTGCACTCCCCTTGCTGAGAAATTCTTTTAATTGTGTCTAGGACATTTTAAAAATACCAAGAAAAGCTCTTCTGTAATCGTGAAAGCTCTGAACTGCGTGAACTTTTGTTATGCTGAATTACTGATAGCTTGCTACGTACTTCTTGAAGTAAAAGCTGAAAATTGCTTTACAGAAGATTTTTCTGAGGTAGAACCCTGGGGAGGGAAATCCGATAATAAATCTTAATTACTTTATCCTTAAAAAAACCCAAGCAATTTAGAAAAATTCTTTTCCCTCCCAATGTCTGTGTAGCTAAGTACAAAGAGCATCCAGAAGAAAATGAAAAGAGATACCTCCTCAAATTAGGCAAAATTAAATAAGGTTAAATGAATGATCTGCAGAGCCAAAGCCTACAATTCTGTAAAATGGCCTCCCTCCCTGGAATTCAACAGGGATGGTGGCTCTTCCACAGCCACTAAAGCCGCTCACTACTTAGCTGATGGTGGAGAGTGAGCAGTTGGGCAATAGAACATATATCCAGCACCCATGCGAAGACAATACTGTATATCAGGCTGCCACTGGCATTTTCTTGTATAAAAGAAAATCAATACTTGTATCCAGAAAGATTAATATTAAGCAATTTTCAAGTTGGCTAAAAGAACTGTGATTCTGCCTTGATCAGACACACGCCTGGGGTTATCTGAATGCCACTGCCTGCTGGCTTCATGTCATGGGTCCAACTCTCTCATCTGTGGCAAACCTTCTGGCAAACCTCCCTCATCTTCAAGCCTGTTTTCCCAGCATTAATTTGTACTCTACCACTCATTATGATAACCAGAAATGCCAGAGAGTTGACAGACTCCAAGTACCTCATTTCTCTCCTCCACAACCCAAACATCTGCCTGCATACCTCAGGTAACTATGTATTTGTACTCACCAAATTTGAGGGTCAGTCATTGGAAGATGCTGCAAAGGCAAGGCTCAATGTTAAAAGACAAAAAAAAGAAAAAAAATCACAAGGTGTGGCAAGCCGGCCATCGCGTCACCACAATTGCATGCTCCACCATGTCACAGGTGTGTGGTACCCAGGAAGGTGAAAGCATTACTAAGGGGGGAACACCTAACAGGTCTGCTCCCATAAAACAGCCACCCAAAGATGTACTTTAGCATACACATGTTCTTCAAGTATTTTGAATTAATATCAGGCTCTATTTCACCACTTTGCTGGTGCCAAGACATTTCACATATGCCAGCATAAGCTGTCTAAAAGCAAAGTGACTTGTCCTCATTACATCTCTATTGCATATTGCATGCGAGTGCAGTTCCACCAACCAACCTGAACTCTCCTCACTCAGCAGCTCGGCCCGCTGAAATGTGGAGAGACCCTTTCCCCTGCCCCAGCTCACGCAGGCTCTGGTCCTCAGCAGACTGTTCACAAACCTGTCCCACCCATGCCGTTGGCAGAAAACTAACTCAGCCAAAATACAGATCAGTTCTTGCTGGGCCAGTAAACTGAACCAACTCAATGAAGGGTCCAAGGTAACAGCACTGGAGCAAAGAGGATTTGTACCCAGGACTGGATACGAGGGTGTGAGGGAGAAGGGCAGGGAACAAACCCTTACCCTCGCAGCCGTGATTAAGCTGCTAGACCAGTCAGCAGTTCCATTTGCTCCGTTCTGCCAAAACACACATCCTTCCTTTTAACATACAGAGATACACATTATTAATTATGTAATAGGTAGCAATACATGTTCTTCAATGAACTGCAGGGTAGGTACAATGTTGAGTTTTACATGCTCTACTGTGAAAAAGACAAGGCTCCAACTTAAGGTAAAACTCATACATCAGCCACAAGACAGGATCTCTTAGTTTGCTGTAGCACAATATGGCCATGCTAAGATGCTGCAGCACCTTGAGCAGGAGTTGCAAGCGCTGTTGTAAGGATGCAAACATACAGATGGGCGTCAGCATCATCCAGATTTATTTTTTTAAACAGTATGTCTTATAGTAACTTTAAAACAGTATCTATCCTTAAGATAGGCAGCCTTTCCAGGCAGAACCTTCTCCTCTGCACCCAGACTCTGCTCAACATTTCAGCAAGCACAACCATCTCTCCATAGCCAGGATCATGCCATTTAGAAACACCAGGTCAGTATCTGCTGAATGACACTTCAACAAGGCTGAAGGATAGAATGGCTCAATGGATAGAAACCCTAGATGCTGCTAAGGGAACTGGCGACAGTCAGCCTGCCATGGTGCTGAGCGGAAGACTAGGTGTCACCCACAAGATGGGGAACCTGATTGAACCAGTGAGCAAAGGGACCAATGGCTCTCTAGCCCCTAGGTACAGGGAATAAACAGTCAGATGGACAAGAAGCACAATTTGAGAACATCCACTGCAATAATCTCAATCCTCAAAACCGTGGAGGGTTCCCTAAAAACCTGCGGTTTGTTGGGGAGGAGGCTGGGGTTTTGTTTTATGCTTACTGGCCTCTTGTTTTTGTCTAAGTGGATAACATTCATTTCCAGTAACTGTCGACCAAAGTGGAAAAGGAGTATTTAACAATAAAGTGCAAGAGTCCATTATGAGTAATGGCAACCCATGTGCTTTTATGAAACAATAACACACCAACATAAAATAAATCAGTGCCTTTTAATTTAACAATGTAAATTACCCTCCCACCTGCTGTGAATCTCCATAAGGAGAAAAAGCTGGCTGCATATTTACCAAGCTGTCTATCCCAGTCTCATTCTGAACTGGCCTAATGCCCTGGGGTTAGACTGTAGGACTCTGTCATCTCTTGCACTCGTATGACCTAAGAAAGGGAATGTGGCCTTTTTCCCACAAGCCCAGAGTGAGAACATCATAAAAGCTGAACTTTAGCCCCCTTTTTGGGCAGGCAGCACAATAGCAAGGAGGATGCTGTTACTCCCTGGAGGCTCTGCTGCTGAAAAACATCACCAAGCTCAAGTAAAAGGTCAGTAGTTAGGATTGCATCTCTTGTTTTCTTCAGTTTTCCTCCTCCGTCAAAGGCAGTTAAACATTCTTTGCACACCCCCCTCCCTCCTTCTGAGAAATGCAGGAAGGAAGTGCTTGCAAAATAGTTTAATTTAAAAGAACGCACAATCACACACACAGCAAACACTGCTTTAGACTCAGAGCAGGACATTTCTATTGCCTCACATTTCCCACTAAAACACAAATGAATCCCTGCAGCAGCAGAGTCATTCCTCTCTCTCTCCCCGCACACAAATGGAGGCTGTGTTTTTACTCCCAAACCCTTTTGTTTAGGGGCAGACACCTTGGGTGAGAAGATCTGTGGCTACATGCTGCAGGCAACCCCCTCTGCTCCTACAGAGCACATCCCACCCTGCAGGTTCTTGTCAAGCTGGAGAAGAGGACATCTGCCTAGTGAACACGGGCTGTGGAGCCAGGGAGAGCAGTGTGCAGAAAACCCTGTAATCTCTCAAGGCACCGCATGGTAACCAGCACCAAGAAGCAGTAACGTGGTCCTGGGTTGTAGGACAGAGTTTCACCTCCAGTCTTTCTCATAACTGGTGCTTGTTTGATTTCACAGTATGTTTTTCCTCCAATTTTTGTCACCTAGACCCTGCTAGAGTTTGTGAAGGTTGTTTGCGACTGATGGATTTAACTTGACCCATGTCTTCACTAGATTTATGTGAAAGAACCAGAGTGGGAGGAAACAGCTCTTACACTCCATGCCTTTTTGCAAAGGTACAGACCAGCAGGCAATTCATAAAAAACCTTTGTTATCCATCAGTTTATGTTGTATGACTACATGTCCAATCTAAACATAATTCTTTGCAGTCACAGTGTTTTTGTATCCCTGGGCAAACAAGCATTTACTATCACAAGCCTATTTCTTCGACTTTAGCAGTCCTGAGGACTTGTCCTCCCTTGAGCCATGAACCATGACAGCCACTAGCACATGTCAGAAGGGGCTTGTAAGTCCCTGCCTGCTTTCACTTCTTTGAGAATCACCAGTCCTTCTAGCCACAGTCTCTTGAAATAAACACCTCCGCCGCTTGCAGCTTCTCCCAGCGCAGCAGCACTTTTGCTTGGTGGTTTCAGCAAATCTGATCATGTTACTGCTGTCCCGCGTTCCTTACATTGCTCGGCTAGCGTGCGGTGGATTGATTTCAAGTTGGCACTCTTGTACTTAAAAGAGACACTGTCAACAAATCACAGTCCTGTCTCCTTTTTTTTAACCTGTTGTTGTCACAGTGCATAATTAGATTAATTAAATAAATAAGAGATCAGTACATGTAGGAACTTAGCAGAATTGCACCCACTGCCCATTAGAGTGATGTCTTCTTCCTCCAAACAAGATAGCCAGGACAAGCAAAGATACAATAAATTATTTTCTAGAAGGAAATTAAGAAATTTTGCATGCTGTTAACATGAGCACTTTCCCATGTACAGGCAAGAAACTTCACAAAGGGGAAGATTTATACTTTCACAAAACAGGGAAACGAGACCGCCAAATGCCACAAACTGTCTGGGGACTTCAGGTCTACGGCAGGACCTGAAACTAGGTTGCCGAGTTTTGCTTTTTTTCTTTTAAAGTTGACAACTTCAGTTGACAGCATCTACGTTCAGCCCTGACCAGTGGGGAAACCTGGCTTTTCCTAGTTCTAGGCCATTGCCCTCATGGGTAACTTTTTTGGTTTTGTTATTGTTTTCATAAACATACAGCTATTATTGGTGTTTATTATCCTTTCCATCCTCAGTAACTTTTACCGTCATTTCTTTTTCAGTTGGTGTTATTCATGTGCATTTCTGGTAGATTTAAAATTAGTGTTAGCATTGCAGAAATGCCTTCAGATTTTAAATGAGGACTCCATAATACTGCATTCTGTAAAGACCTTAAATAAGAAATAATTTGTGTCCCATAGAGTATTGTAAAGGGATTTAAAGAGCTTACTCCCCACCCCACGCCTGTTGCAAGCCCAGACAAAACACAATAAAAATACAAAGCAGAGAAGGAGGAATGAAATAACCACAAAAAGACACATTTAGCTGGGCAGATGAGGTGCTCATACAGGTAGCCAGCATGGAGCTGGGGATTTTGTTGCTTATCAAGGCTGTTGAGAGTTACACACCTGATAAAAAAGTATAAAAAGCATGAACTGCACTAAAAGATGTGTTAAAAATACAACCACCACATCGGCCAGTATGCATATAGGGTCAGAGCGGCCAGATTTCAGTGGTACACAATTTGCTTCTGGAAAGTCTTCACCAATTACTTCCACAACTATAGCCTAAAAACCTTATCATTAAAACAACATACTCTTTCTTTAATTCTAGAGCTTACAATCATATTCAATTTTCATCCCAACTTCACCGAAACATAGCTTTAAGTAAATACTATTTTGACTCTGAGTACACTGGGCACACTGCAAAGATAGTCATGCTGCAGAAATTACTGCCAGTAGCCTTTTTCAGAGAGAAAAGTCAGAGGAAAGGTTGACAGAATCCTGTAGTGTCAGTTGAATCAGGAAAAACACAACACCACAAAATATTATTTTTTTACACTATAAGCAACTGCTGAAATCTCAGGGTAAGTTTTAAATTTACCATTAAGCTGGATTCTGGCTTGAGTTTTACCCCAAACTCTCCAATGTCCCAAACAGAGAAGTCTTGGAGGTATTTTAACTCCACACTAATTTACAAGCTGATGTGCTCAGCCGACCCTGAGATGTGGGCTCAAACGCAAAGTACAATTCAACAAGGGTAGCATCAATTTGAAACAAGGAAAGGCAGACACAATTGCTTTGGTGGTTGATAAGTCTTTTCATCCCCCTCCTTCCATTCCCAAGTACAAACCAGTCCTCTTGCTATTGGACACAACCTACTAGGAGGCAGCTTTGGACTATCTCAGGCCAAGGAACAAACGGATGGCCTCCAAAATACCTACTAGAAAATGCAGAGTGAGAACACGGTAATGCAAGACAGGGCTCTGTGTGCATGCTCACACTCAGAAAGACTAACCTAGGTGCCCAGCCTTACACATAAAGCATTCAGGCTAGACGTATAAGGAAAATTAAGCCTCAAATATTGTAAAGTTATTTCTCCGTCAACTGAGACTCTTGACATTCTGTCATATCCAGTTGTACAACAGGATTACACAGTGATCTTGAGAGGTGTTTCAGTGATTGCTCACCATCTCTTAACAGCTGATCTTTGCAGGCTTTTGCTATCAGAACCAAAATGAAATTCCCAGCTCAAAGTTGGCAAGAATACTAAAACCATACTGAAAAAAATAAAACCAAATAGCTGTTTTAAGGAATGGTTAAAAAAAGCTTACAGAGCAGACAGGTCTGAAAGTATTATCTAAATATTGTAATGCAACGTTTAAACAAAACGAGTAATAGGAGAAAAAGATCATGGTTCAGTTCTGAGCCTTTTCTTGCAGAGAGGCACAGAATCTTATTCAGCAAACGTGATTCATTTAAAGGTGAGGCGTCCACCTTATTTATTTCCTCCTTCTTTAAGGCATCATCGATAGCATTTGCCTCATCACTGCCATACCCCAAAAACCTGACAGAAACATCTGTCTCCCTCACAGCAGATGACAGTTACTTCCTTCCCCTGTGGCCAGACACACCACCCTGGGGTGCTCCAGACCAGAGAGCATCCCTGGTCATTTCCGTGGCTGCAGGCTCCACAACCTGTCAGCACAGTAGCTTCTTTACTAAACATCAGTCCTTTTCCTTCTTTTTCCCCTTTTTTTCTTTGTTAAGCTGCTTCTTCTAAAGGGGAATTTTGATTATTGAAATACTTGATTATAAAGGGAAGGGAAGAAAATCCACAGTAACCTGTTGTCAGACACAGCCTACAGATCAGACTGACTTGTGCATGAATCCCAGCGGTTTGCACTCACGCTGCCTCCAAAGTGTTTATGTGAGACGTGTGTTTTTCCCATTGCGCTGCCGTGATTGTTTGGCTGGGCTGGGTGATGGATGGTGGAGAAGGTTGTGTTTGGAAACGTGCTCCGAAGTTGACAGGAAGCTGAGGGGGCCTTTGCCAGCACTTCCTTCCTGCATACAAGGGGAGGACAGAATGGGAAAAACCTTGACTGTCTCCTACCCTGAGAAAAGTGCTACCCTTCCAGCTGGATTACAGTAAAAATATTCTAATCTTTCACAAGATTATAATATCCTTCCTCTCTAGGTATAGGTACAGTGGTAGCAAGGTTTAGATAATGAAATGAACCAACAGTGTAAAACTTATTAGGTAGCTACAGAAAGCTGGTGGAAGCCGAACAAATGAAGGTCCAAATTTGAAGAGCCCTATCTTCAGCCAAGATACAAATCATCAGTGGATCACACCTGTCTAATCCGGTATCTTGACTCCAACAGCAACCAGTACTAAGCACTTCAACAGAAGGTGTAAAAATCCATACAAGTAGTACACTGGAAATGTGTCCCTCTGGACAGCTTCATTCCTGTGCCTGTTTTAGAGAGTGGATCTAAACCCAAAACATAATGTTTATTACCCCTACAAAAAATAATGCTGCAGTGAGCCATCTATGAATATTCTGACTATGCAATCCACACATTTCTCACGAGCACCCAGGATAGTTTGTGTTACGGAGACTTTCCTTGAATATCTTCTTCCAAAGACCCAGCCTCTAGGTCGTTTTGTGGACGATTCAAGAATCTGCATGACATCCTGATGTGTAATCATCACCTGTTCGCAGTAATAAAAATGTGTGCAGAATATTACAGAACAGATATTCCATGCTACCACAGGAAATTTTCCTAAAATTTTCCATTCTTCAACTCCCAGATTCAAAGCCATAGACAATGGCAAGATCTTTAGTGATCTTTCAGAACCCCAAACTCATCAGCTTGCTCTGCCTACAGCCACATGGACTGTGACAGCAAGAGCATGGCACAAGGGTGGTGGCTATGAGGACCACTTTCCTCGCTATCCCAGCAAGGGGTTATCCTAGCAATCCACCCAGGCAGATACTGTCTGGACAAGTTTGCCCAAGTGAGACTGAAAAAGGGAGGATGAAATTCTCAGGACTCTTGACAACAAAAGAAAAATCCCCAAACCTGTGAGCCCACAGCTCTCATAGCCTCTACTTCTGAAAAAGGAATCAGACAAAAAGACCTCACCCATTAACAAAGAGTGGCGAACAATGGAAACTGTCAAAAAATAGCCCTCACGTCAGAACTAAGAATGCCCCTTTACACATCCAAAAAAGCACACAGCTGAGTAAGAGCCTGGGAGGCTGTCAGGCACTGCTTCTGGCTTATCCATCTCCCAGGCCCTTCTCCTTTGCAGAAACTACCAGAAGGACTAGATGATACTGAATTCCAGTAACCAAAGATGGGGATGGAAGAGGAGAGGAAATTTATTGCAGGACTGAGCCAGAGTAAGTAACAAAATCCTGTCCGTTCAATCTCTCCAGCAAGGACCCTGACACTGAAACTTCATGGGACATACATCTAAAAGATATGTGTGTGCATCTTCCACAGGTCTTACTTTATGAAGCAATTACAAAAGCAATTAATGAGAAAACTAAACTATGAATAAAACCTGAATGAGTTATTAAAAAAAAGGCTATAAAAATTTTCCACCTGGAATACAAGTCTAAGAACACTGATATCTAGATGTGGACCAGGAAACCTCAAAGATCCAATAACCTTCATGGCACACAATTTAGCACTGAATTCACAGGTTTTGCTCTATTTGTGACTCAGCATTCTCCTCCAATAGCACTAAGGAAAATAAATGGAAAGCAAATCATGCTGAACAAACAGGATAATATAGGCAAACACTTGGACAAGCAGAGAACTCACCAGTGGGCTGATCACTTGAGTCACTGTCTTGATTCATCCTCCCAAAGGCAGCACTGAATCAGGGTACTGAGCTTAGAACTCTACAGCTCAGAGTTGGTAGCCCAAGCTCTTGCTTCTAAGAAGAAAAAATGTAGTGTTACTATCAAACTGTAGGAACTTCACCCTGTGTGAGAAAGGAAATATCTTCTGTGTGGTCTGTTGCCTTTGAATCTAAGCATGATAGTGCAGAAACTGTGTGCATATACAGCTTAGCATAGAAGTCATAGCACGTTGACTGAAGACCAGAGAACTAAATAGGGAATTGGTGAATTAAGTCAACCAAGAAACAGTGAGAAGTAGCATCTGAAAACTCATGCAATTTAAAACAACATGTAGTTAAAACAACATCTGAATTCCTGGAATAGGTCAAGATTAGTTTTCAGATTTCAACTGCACAAACGGGAGTCTCTAACACTGTTTACTTGATTAACCAAACAAAAAACCAGACCTATCTAACCTCCAAACTGGACAAACAGTCCACGTAAAGTATGTTTTTGCCGTAGCTAAACAGCTCCTCCTCTTTGTTTGCTTGCCCTTCCACTCATCACATCTTGACTGTGGTAGAGTTGGGAACAGAACCTATGTCTCCCAAATCCCAACCCAGTGCCTTAACCACCACATCCTTCCTGCTGAATCACATTGCAGAATTGTTTATCAGGAAGGAAATTCCCCCTCGAGAGTACTCACTCTGAGTGTGCTGGTGGAACACAAATGCTTATAAAAATACAAATGGACTAGCAAACAAGTGATTTAAGTCACTGTACAACAGGCTAAAGGTATACATCAGTACATTGTTGTTTGTTGTTAGCAGCAGTGTTAAGTAAGGCACCATTGAGCAGGACATGACACAGAAAAAGCAGTGCATCCGGATGTCCTCAGAGTAATAGCCTCCTGCTCTTCAACAGATGATACCTAACTCCGAAAACATCTATCCCACCTTTAACATTAGGTGTATATCACTCAGGGGAATTCAAAAGGTTTATATTCTTACCAGGCATCATGAAGATCACCTTTGGTAGCATTTGGTAGTGCAAGCAGCTGTAGTATGTGACTAGTGGGTCAGAATTAACCTCAACATGTTGTACTAGCAAAGAGACTTCACTTTCTTTAAGGTTCTTGCCACCCACCCACCCACCCCCCCCCCTACCCCCCCCACCCCCCAAAAGCAGGGCAGGGAGGGAGATACCAAAAGTGGAACAAATATGTTTTAGCCTAAGCGTAGTTTACTCCATTAGTCTCCTAGAAAACAAAAAGGGTTGTAATTCATCCACGATCTGTCTGGGGACACAAACCCACTGAAATGGCAAGTTCATGGTCCAGGACTCTGAAGAATTTGGCTCTACTCAGCAGTTGGGCAAAGGAGAAGAATTTCCCCACTTGCAAGCAATGGCTTTCCAGGTTGCGTCCCATGAGACCCCACCACAGTAACCGACACAAACACACGCTTGGGCTGATTCCCAGAACTCTGACAAGATTTCTTTTACACTCCCTTTAAATGTCATTGTATAGAAATTCCAGCAGGACTGACTCTTGTGGGCCAGGGAACCAAACCCTCAATCACAATGTCCTGGGGTCATGTTCAGATATCTAGAGCAGCTTTTAATGGGCACATCCGATAGGGCTAGCTGCCTCCAGCCAGCTACCTCGAGAGCAGACCCAAGGGAGACATGCTCAGCCCCCAGTGCACAGGGCCACGGGACAGCAAAGGACCAGGTCCATCCTACAGACACAGGCAGGGCCCCACTGGCTCTGCTGGACATACCAGCCCCATGGGAAGGCAGTCTTCTCCCCAGAGAAGCCTGGTCTGAGGGCAGCCATCCCACCACACACCCACGTGAACACCTGTAAGCTTCTGTTCCCCGTGGCCATCTCCCCTGTTTGTACATTAAACTCCAAGACTGATCCCCAGTCACGGCAGAAGCACGTCTCAAAGCAAACGTAGGGAGTATCAGTGCTGCTCTGGAGACACAAAGCCCCTCCAAGGGCACTTTGTGCAGGATCTATCTATTACACGCAGACGCCTGCATCTCATCTGGCTATCTGGGCTCCCCATCTGACCAGTGGAGATAGCGAGTCATCTCTAGGGAGCTCACCCAAACAGGGATGACTTGAAAAAGAGATCTATGGAGTAAGCCATTTCTCTCTGGTAGCTGTCTATAGAGTCTCGGTGGCCACCTCAGATGAAGGCATCTCTGTCCAATCAGCTGAATCCCACCCTCTAGCATTATTTTACCCCAGAGTTGAACGTATGGGTTTTGCTGTCCCACAGCACATCGAGAAACACATCAGAAAGTGTCAGGCAAAGTACCAGTATCAAACAAAATCAAATGTCACTGCTTTGAAGTTTGGTATTTTGAATCTATTACCTACTCATTCTTTCTGTGTTACTTTAATTGCCTACAGTTTTTGTATTTATCTTAATATATGTACATGGATACAAGAGTCAGATGGAGCCAGACTCTTCTCAGTGCTGTCCAGTGACAGGACAAGAGGCAATGGGCATGAACTGAAATACAGAAAATCATGTTTAAACATTAGGAAAAAAACCCAGGATTTTGGTTTTGGTTTTTTTTTTTTACTGTACAAGTGACAAAATATTGGAACAGGCTGTGCAGAGAAGTTGTAGGGTCTCCATCCTGACTGGACACAGTGCGAGCAACCTGATCTCCAGAGGTCCCCTCCAACCTCAACTGTTCTGCGATTCTGCAGTATGGTTGAACACTGTACATTAAAAGACTCCTTACATTTGGGATGTAGACAGTTAAAGAGAGTCAAACCTTATTACCCAGGGATAATGCCTCAGATTTCCAGAGAAACTATCATGCTATCCCCACTCTGTTCCCTGTTCTTCACCCCACCAGGAATCACTGCTTGCTGCAGAATACCTGCCTCAGTTTTGTTCTGCACCACTTTGTAGTTCTTCACATCACTGGCATCAGACACATCCAATAATTTACTAAAGTGAAAGTTTCTTGCCAGAAGACACTTTGAGGCACTACTTCCATTCTTTTGAACAGTAAAAAACCTTGATATTATCTAAAAAACCTCAAGCCTTGCTTTTTACATCATACAAGAGTAATTTAGGAATTAATATTAAATGTAATTCAATTGTTCTTCACTAAAAAGGCTATTCTCTCATTCCTTGCCTGCTATTTTTGTAGTCAGGATCACGTTTATTTTTTTAGTCCTAAGTGGGGCTGACCTAATAGGAAAATAAAGTGTGTCTAGGGGGAGAATATAACTCCACATCTTCAATCCTGCAGGATGTTGTGATCAGTTTAGAGTGGTGAATAACAGCATACTGGAAGGTAATT
The DNA here is from genome assembly GCF_929443795.1 of Astur gentilis. Taxonomy (NCBI): domain Eukaryota; kingdom Metazoa; phylum Chordata; class Aves; order Accipitriformes; family Accipitridae; genus Astur; species Astur gentilis. The sequence goes on from NC_064908.1 coordinate 9,190,129, forward strand.
GCTGTTATGGATGTCTTCTTTTTGGTTCAAAGAATTCCCCATATGGAAACCCAGCATGGAACAGCTAAAGAAAAAGGCTTCTGCAAAGAGCTGCCAAACTTCTTCTCCAAGGACTTCTGATTCTTCTCCAGAGCAGGTGTGGGCACTGTTGAGCTCTCGATTTGGGGACTAGTGCCATGCAGAAGGGTTTTGCTTCATATTGAAGCAAAATGAGCTAATGATTGCACCCAGTCATCCTGAACAATGCACATGGTCTGAAGCAAAAAGGATGAACAAATGTCCGACACCTCCCCTGCCTGCAGTTTATAACTGCCCCAAAGGTGAAGTAAGATTCAGATGGATGGGGAGGCTTTTTCACCTGACAGTGTAAACAAAATTCATGGTCTTGCTTCCTCAGTAACAGCTGAGGCCACAGCCACCACCAGACAGGGAACTGGAGGCCACTGGTTTCCTTTTGAGAGATTTCAGTTCGAGCAGGGCCATCACGGGCCTGGAGCAAACAAGAGGCTCCTGAACCCTCAGCTTCGGAGTCTCGCCAAGAAAAACAGTAAATCTCTCTCCTGAGAGTTTGTTGACCCTCTGTGGGATCAACTCCTGTGCCGCTATGTCAAGCCATGCGACAGCTGGTGCCTTCCTTAAAGCCCAGAAGCTGGATGAAGAGACTATATAAAAAAATATATCTCCTCAGAAAACAAAAAAGCACCAAAACAAAAAAGCAGGTTTCTATTCCGCTTGGTTATGGAAAAAGATTTGAAAATGTGAAGTGAGAGTCACTTAAACCTTTAGAAACAAGAAGAGAAATAGTAGGAAGCAATGTTTATTTGTAGTCTTCTCCATGCTGTGATTTTTAAGCCTATCTCACATGTTTGCAACCTGCCTTTTATTGCTTTATTGTTACAGAACATACAGGCACACACAGCAAAAGATATCCAGATATCCCTCTGCAGGAAAAAAACCAACTACTTAGGAGTTTGGGTAAAGTAGCTGTAGTCCTGGAAGTGCTAACAAAAGCATCATCTGAAGACCATGGGTGTCTTTTCATTGACTTCTACAGACTTTGGATTCTGAACTTAAACCCAATTCAGCAGCTCTGGGGCCAGATTTGGCTTTTAGGCTCCCATCAGCCACAAACCCAACACTTCATTCTTCATAATGCATAAGCTAAGGTACACCACCCAAAATCTCTGCTCCATGCTTGAATGATAGCATTTCAGACTTCAGTATGTCACATATTACTTACGTACCAACCCTACTTACAAGCAAGTTTAGTAGCCTATGTTATTTCAAAGTGGGAAAAAGTGACGACAAAGAGGCCTCTTCATACCATAGGCTGTAATGCAAATAGCAGTTACACCTATTTTTACAGTCCATTATCACACAAATCTTTAACTACCTAGAAATAGAAACTTCACTTCTCTGTGATAAGGATATAGAAAAAAAAGCACTGACACCAGGGAGGGGAAAAAAAAAAAAAAAAAAAAAAAAAAAAAGGGCAGCAGAAGCTGTCAGCCAGTGTCTGCAAGCAACACTGTGCCTCTGCAAAGAGCCCCTGGCAAGCTCACCTCCCCACCACTATCCCAAAGCAGGCAGGGCTCCACGAGACCCTGCAGGCTGGCTGACAAGCTACTGTCTGGACAGGGCTGCACAGCACCACCAGAACATTGGCACAGCAGAAGCTCGAGTGTGTTACTGGGAACAGGCCAGGACAAGACCCTACAGCTAAAAGCCACCTTCTGTATTGATTAATTTTATCTGAGTTCATTCCAACAAGGAGATCCCTCTTTCCCCACTTTGGTTTAATGGAATTTTTATTAAATGATTATTGATTTTTGATCATTTATGGGAATCATTTAATAATGTCATAGCATTAGTATCATAATAAGATTCACTGGAACTGCTAAAGGCTCAAACCAGAACACATACAGCAGAAACCAGTAGAGCTACGCAGTTCTAATGTGAACCCTCTACCTCATTAGTTCTGACATTAAAACTAGAAAGCAGCTGACAAAATATCAACAGATGTCTATCAAAGTCTGCTGGACCATCAAGGCGATCCCCCTGAGCATGGTGAAACCCACCAGCTTGATAAGAATGTATTTTTAATGGAAGTTCCCGTCCAAGTTCCTAATATCAATAAACAAATTGTTGTGACACCAGGGGCATAAATAAAACCTGAATTCATGCAGAAAGCCCTGTACACCAGAGAACATGTCTTCCTGCATGTATGCAGAATGTACAGAACATCATTGTCATCAACAGGATACCAAGAATAAAACAATTGTATGCAGGTACCAACCATGTGGGTGGAGCAATATTTGAAACCAAGAAGTTCACACCCAGCCTTTCATAACCTAGAGCTGACTGTGCAAATCACAAGCCAGCAGCTAATTTCTGCATGTTTTACTCCTGACAGTAGAATTGACCCTCCATTATAAAAGCAGCAACTTCAAACGGCTGGGTCACCGCTTCCCTTCCAGCCAGGGTAAACAGTTTACCAGCAGAATCCAACTGAAGTTAATGCAGCAACACACTACTTCATTCAGTTTGCAGCAATACAGCAAGGACAGTTATTCGAGAGGGTGGGCAAGGACAATCTAACAGAACTTCTTGAAATGAGATGAGTTCTCCTTTCCAAAGGAAGGGAAAAAAGAAAGAAATTCACAGCTTGGACTTCCGTTGCTGAAAGGCCAGGAAGAATTTTAAATGTGATGCTTCAGTGATTTCTGTCCCAAAGCACTCCCATTGGAGAGACACTGTGACTCCCAAGGCTTGTGTGAGTCAGAGGAGAGCAGCCCAAACACACGCACAGGGTATCTGCCTATCAGTGCATTTGGTAAGAATAACATTTGCTCTTTTTTCTTGTAGATCTGAAGAGTCATGGATAGGTAGGATGAAATAAATACTTTACATGATTCCTGAGTATCCCTGCAACCCTTGCTATCAGGCTTCCTGGAAGCTAACTGCAAGAGTATCTAAGAGGGGGCCCACTGCACCAAGACAGAAAAAAAGCCTGGCAGTGGCTTCCTCCGGCACCACACTGCTGGCTCTGAGCATCTTCTGAAAGGCTCCCAGAACAACATCCCTCATCACCTGCAAATCTCCACTCCCACCAAGAGGCTCCTGCTGGCTGACAGCATGCACAGATACAAACTTCTGCCTACACTTCCAAGCATGGGACTACAGATGCTGATCTCAAAGTATGTGTGAAGTCCTTCCATTCTGCCAGCAATGCATATGGGTACCACTCCGCAAACCAAGCTCTCCCTGCTCATTTTGCTCTTCTTACACATCAATCACCTCTAGTCTCTTGGAAAACTCACCCTGGAAACAACCAGCACAACTAAAGTCACTGCTGAAACTCAGGGCAAGGCTGCGAGGGTGTTTCTCGGTGTTGGAGGTGCTTCTCTCACTGCACTCCAGCCCCATGGAAGGATGCTGGCTCCAGAACACAAGGTGTTGTGGTTCACACCTGCTTTTCCCTTTGGAAGCTGAAAGGGAGCGAGTTAGTTTGACGGTCTCTGGCACCCTCTGCTGACAAACCACCACCGACCTGTCCCAGCCCTGCAGTGCCCAGGAACGCACAGGAGCTTGAGGCTGGAAGGGCCATACCCTGCTAATGTAATCCACATCTCCTTTTCTAGATGAACAGTTCATAACTTAAAATTTCTTATCTGTTATTTGTTTGGCCAGATATTTCTGTAAAATTATACTAGTTACAGATGGCCCTTTTTCCCCTTGGTTTGCTCCAGTAACTGAGCACACTGTGTAAAGGAAGGCACCCTACTCTCCTACCTCTGGTGTTACCTAAACCCCCTTGTATTTATCATCCTTTCCACCTACCAAAGCCCCCCAGCACCTTGCATGCAGCATCTATCCTCTTCCTTCTTTCCAAAGAGGTTATGAGCCAGGGAGGTGACCTAAACTCCAATGCTAATTTGGAGAATTAAAAGGGCAATAATCCAAACCACAATGTTCTGGCTCAGGTATCAGCCAGATATCTGAAGGTATTATGCCTGGAACAGAACCATCCGAACCCTTCCAGTCCCATGCTTTTGATGCACGATACCCTCAACAGTCTTCATGCCACGCTTGTCACACAGTATCTGTAGCACTGTGACCCCTCCCTGTCCCTGAGCTGGGCAGGAGGATCATGGGGCAGAGGAGGAGGAGCGGCAGCAGTGCATAGAAGCCGGAGCCGTGCCTGGTATGGGGGCTTTGTGCCACCCACCTCCACCAGTGCAACCTGGCACTGATGAAGTAAAGGGAAGACATGATCACACAAACCTTTGCCACGTACTCAGCACCAATCCTGCAACGTGTTCAACACATGGTGCCTCATACAAAGGTACAATGAGATGTTTGAACACGATCAGTGACACTCAAACTCTCTGCAGTCAGGAGACACCAGAAGCGAAGGGGTTTTGCTTAACTGAATCACTAACACGACACATCCTGACCCTGCTGTGTTGCACTTGAAGATTCCTGTGAACAATGAACACCAAGAACAGAGAATATTCTGTGTAAAGGCAACAATGAAACAGAAACCTTATCTTCTGAGATGTGTTAGCCTTAGAGATTGATTTTCAGCCTTGTTATTGTCTGCATTTTTCTGCTTCTTGTTTTTTCTTTATTCGTCTGAAGAAAGGCCAGGAGAACAAGCCCTGCTTGACAGTTAGCCTACGCTGGGTAAACCATAAGACAGCTTGCAGGCTGAATAGACACTTACACTGATACTTTCTAAATGCTATTTCAAACCCATGCAGGTTGTACTTAACCTACCAAAGGATCTCCACTTCAGTAGAAAGAATCCCAAAGCATCATTCCACCCCCAAACCAGCACCTTAGAAAAAACCTAAGGACGCTGTGGAAATATGCAATGCAGAATTTCAACCAGAATCGAAGTGTAAAAAAAAGTTCTCAGCAAATAGAAAAACAGGTCAGGGTGAACACACTTTATAAATTTAATTCCAATTTGTTGGCCGCTACTGAAAACCACTGTAATATAAAAAAAATTTAAAACTTTAAAAAGCCCAGGTACTAAATAATCAAGATGATTGTAATAGTAACACATAAATCCTTTTTACTAGGAGATACAGAGTAGTTACTTTAAATGCTGACAATTCAGTATCTCTTGATCTCTCTCTCAAATAAATAAATAAATAAAAACACCAAAAAAAACCCCAACAAAACAAACTAACAACTTACTTTGCTTTCTTTTTTCCAGCCCTAGAATAGCTTTGTGTTAACACTGTAGGCACACCACTACTGGGGACTCAATATGTGACTTCACTACTTCCCAAAACAGAGCCAGGGCTGTTTCATTTGGGCTGTTTCATTTTGACTTCTTCAGGCACTTCGACTGCTTCCCAGCATTTTGATTTCAAGATTAGGCACCAGTGTTAAGCAATGAACCCAGCATTATTAACATCTGTCCAGTGCTCTGTGACAGAGAGCATTTGAATGTTTTCTCCTGAATTGCTAAGGAAACTTTATCATCTTGCATAAACCTATTAATTTTCCTTTTTTTGAATGCATTAACCATCCTCCAGAGTCTGACACTTCTAAAAGGCTTTTCTGGACAGCTGAAGACACTGCTCTTGCCAGCTGTTTGTCCCACCTTGCTCTGCCAGGAGATGCTGCCTGGACAGCACAGCTGGCTGGAAGTCTGCATGCCTGATGCCTCAGCTCTCAATTTTGTCATGTTAATGCGAACAGTGGGTGAAAGTAGTTGTGCAAAACTGCTGGGCTCTGAGCTAGAGAAACTGAGATACAAGGACACATTTCCTTCTGCAGCACTAATAAGCAGTGGGCAACAGTCATCTCCTAAATTATTGCAGCTGTTTGGCCAGCAGATGTGAGTCAGAGCCCTAACACCACAGATCATCAATGCATGTAGGAACATGATCTGAACTCCTACCTCTGGCCGAATATACTTCACTCTGGGGGTTGCTCCTAAGGGATCACCAAGAGGGGCTCTTCAGCCACATGTACACTACAAAGTTTTGGAACTGCAATTATGTTAGTAAAAGTGCAGTAAAAACAATCACTTCCTGACTGACAGATGCTCGAGCAAACTCCCAGACAAAACAGATACCATTTCAAGAATCATGGCATTTACAGGAGGAGGGAAGGAGGGAGGGAGGAAAGTTTGTCTTTGAAAAAAATAACCTTTTGTTTTGTTCTGTTTAAATAAAAAGTGTTGAAGCTTTCCTTCTCCTGAGGGCTTTGCTTGAATAGCTCTAGCTATAGACACAACACTAAACAGAAAACTTTTACAGGATGGATAATTTCAGCAATCCAGTAAATTTTCTTCATTTTGATCTGCTTCCCTTGCTAATCCCCCTTTCTATTCACACAAAAAGAGCTGAAACTCTGCCTTGTTGATTTCTCGACTACTTTCACTCCAGACCATGTCTAAACGCTGATAGAATCAAAGCAGAATAATCCAAGGATTTCCTCTGAAATCAACATTTCCTCTGTTATCCCTGCTGTTAGCAAATCCCTCAGATCCCAACTGTCTCCAGCTCCTCATCTTCCATCCTTGACTGCAGTTACTAACAGGCTGCCCACACCAGGAGCAAAGCTAGCAGGTCTACACCTTGCACAGGTTTCAGGCAAAACCACTCAAGTTTATGGGCGAGGTCATTTTCTGTCTCCCAAAGGCACTGCTATTACACCTTGTAAACATTTTCAGAATTCAGAAGTCCCACAAACTATTGGCATTTTAATTTCCAGGTTATCTTACCAGGCTTGACCTAGATTTTCTTCACAGTTCTTTCTCACCACAATCTGATACACCTTCTCAACAACAAGAAGCTACCTGTTTTAGTAAGTTTTGCCTCTTATTCCTGTTTGTCTCTTACCCACATCATTACCTATAGATCCTACCATCTCCTTCAGGGAATATCCTCTTTGTTAAATGCTGCAACAGAAGGCAGCACGGAGGGAGGAGCACTGGATGACATGGAGGATGGTGGGGCAGGAGCTGCAGCAATCAGAGATCAACTGCCAACATCTAGTAACGACTGAAAAGCCAGAGGAGACATTGGCTTTGCTGTGGCTGAAGATCCTGACTACTACTTGAAATAAAAATTAAGGGATGATAAATGACTGGCTTGAGACTTTGACCAGTAGATCTCTTTATAACACAAGATCAAATCTTACAATGTACTGGTGGCCTTGGTTGCCCACTCTCTGAGAAGACCTCTGTCCTGAACAATCTCACCTGTTGGCACCTAAAGGACTGACACCCCCACATCAATCCTTCAGGATAAGGGCTCTCACTGTTTCTTTCTGAAGAAGTTTCATTTTCACTGTCATCACCAGATGACTTCAAGGTCAACTAAGGCTGCTCATCAAAGTCAATTTAAGTCTTTGTCAAGCTTTTAGAGCATGAAGCCAACAACTCCACCACATTCTCCTTGGAGGTTTCCTCATGCTTGTACCCACAGCACGAGACACAACATCCTCCTGGAGTGCAGGGATAATGTCAAATCCCACAAAGTCAGAAAAAAAGTCAAGCCACATTATTTATCACACACTATGTGCTAAATTTTGGTCTCTTCCCAAGCCATATCAGTGTTATCTACACCATGCCTGATAATAAATTGCTTTCAAAACTCCTTCTGGGAGAGTTCTTCCTCACCCTTTATCTCCTGAATAAGCTTACAGAAGGTCTTCCTCAGAAAGCAGGTTTTGAATGCAGTTATTAAGCCATCAGTGTGATTAACAAGGTCATCTTTGGTGGCATAAATGGCTTTCACATGGGACATAAGTTTGTAATCAAGTTTGTGGGAAGTGATATTGTACAAAACAAGGAGAGTTTTGAAGCTGGGGTTCTGTTCTCCTCACAGCACTCCTGGACGGCTGGCACCGAGAAACTACTACTGAAACTCCCGAGTAGTGAGCCAGGTTTTTCCATATGACTGGACTATGTGCCTTCAATAACGTCCTCATTGCCCTTTGGTTCTTATTATGATAAACAAGCAAGGGCTTTACCTTCCAGCCTCCTCCTGCATCACCACCCAACAAATGGGTCAGACCGTCTCAGGGGAAGAGAGTACCCAGTTCAAAGGCTCAGATTAATTTTCAGAAGCATTTTGAGCAGCATCATGCACAGTCACTGTGAAGCTGCCTGGTTGGATCAGGAGATCTCAATAGTTACAGAAGTCTCTACCATTATCTTCAGAAGAAGTTGAGAAAAATGGTGTATTAGCCAGCTTTTGGACTGTTATGCATTCATAAACAGTATTATTAACCTGAAAGGCATGTGTTTTTCTCAGTATGATTTACTAGTTGCAGTTATAGTTGCAATAATCATGGTCTAATTTTTCAGAAAGTAATACACTTTATGCATAGTTTTAACCACCTTTTGAAAGACCTTTAAGTAATGATGAATCGACCCATAAAGTAATACAAATGTAGAACCAACATATTATTCTCCTTTAGGCATGGGCAGGAATATCTGATTTATGTCTGCCAAATGATTTGGCATCTGAACAACTGGCAACAAATTCAAAGTGAAACAGCAAAGCTGTGGGCAACCACTGGAAAGATTGGGATTCTTTCCCTTTTCATTTCAACATGAAATGCCATGTCTGCTCTGGGATGCTATAATCTTATTCACTTGTTCACAGGGCAGCAAGTTAGCTACATCAAGATAGTGTGCATCTGCACTGCTTTGCCACAGTGTCATAAAGCCCTCTCTTATTAAGCATTATGTACATACAAGTCCACACTTGATCAAAGTAACCACTGGAGAGAGATCTCACCCTGCAGTTCTCTCCCGCAAAGCTCTCCAATCTGCGAGTTTGCAGATGCCTACCAGAAACTGCAGGGTCTGAAAAGCGAACTAAAAGGGAACCATGACTTCTCCCTTGGCATCACTAATTCAGTCAGCACCACTGCCATACTGCTGGCAGGCATTGTGGAGGTGATGCTGTGGGATACCTGCTTATGGTGGTCAGAAAAAAGATCAGGATACTACATGCTCTTATCAGCAGAACTGATGCATGTCAGCTGCAAGAGAGATCAGCTCCTTAGGTTCCTTCTTAAACCCCAAAAAGGTTGCATGCTGTATGGGACCAGCATTGTGCATCATCCAAAGGATGCACGATAACAGAAGCGTTGGGTGCTTTGGCTGAGCAGAAGGGTGCTCTGATGCATCTGCTTGCCTCTTCATTGCTTACATTGCATCCCTTTCCATGGCCGCACACTTTCTTTAAAGTTGTTAAAACTTCATTAGAAGTTTGTAAGAATAGTCCTAAATATTATCCCTTCCTTGACTTCTCTGACTTAATGGTCCTCCGTACTGGGAGGCTAGGCAGTGGTATTATTTAACTATTTATCCTGGCTTTATTTTTCCTGCAAGCTGTCTTAAGAAAGGTGCTCAGCAGTGAGCATGCATTAGCTTAAAGACAAAAAATGCCCTCAGTCCCCTTCTCAGCGCAAGACATCTCAGCCTCCCTGCAGGTACTAACTTCTGGACTTTGACAGAAAACAAATGAGGGCAGATACACATAACCCAGCTGCTGCCATCACAGCCACATGTCTGCAGCAGCAACACTTGAATTCAAAAGAAGGCAACAACCCAGGCACCAAAACGGGTTGCTCCAGCTTTGAGTGCTGCTGTTACAGTGCTATGGGAAACTAAAAATGCACACGAATATTAACTGCTCATGTTCGTTACCTGAGCAGCAGAGCAATGTCTCTTTTGTCTAGTTTCTATGCAATCGGTGCAGCACAGAGCAAGGTAGTAAGCTGTAAGCACAGCTCTCCCTGCAGGGTGTTTCAGTGAGGCGAGACCACAGAAAATGGGCAAGGGTCTTGCTAAACAAGAAAGGTGCTAGCTAAAAAGACATGCAACACACTGCTGCTTGTAGCTGTCCTGTGTGTTCCTTGTCTTGTTTGAGGTTATCTTTGAATTCAGTGATTAATCAACTGCATCCCTTGCAGAAATGCAGTCCAGTTTCTTAAAGCTGTAACTGTGGGCTGTTGAAATCCCTGAAGAGGGACTGCAATCAGGCTAAAAATGGAAATAAGGTGCAGGAAAGTTTATATTTAAACTCGTTATCAGAGAGGAAATTTCTCATAGCCTGACAGTGGTTAAGGATACATTATTTGGTTAAAAACCAAGAAACTCTACAAATAGAATAGAGCACTGCTGCAACAGGCAGAAGCAGGGGGACTGCCCAAGGTGTAGCATTTCAAAACATATCCCTGTGAATCTTAAAGAAAGACAGACCTCCCTGGGAAGTGGGATTTTCCAACCCCAATGAGAATGACATGCTGCAAGCTAAGGAAGCCACTAACTTTGTTCTCAGATAGGGCTGGATGGACACAAAGCACTTTAGGAAGAACTGCAGCATTCCCCCCTCCACACACATAAGCCTGGTCACACAAGCACTCCCCACCATGCCCCTCAGCTTGTTCAAGTCACTGGGCCCCTCAGCTTCTTTCTTCAAAGTCTTCTGGGACACAAAAAGAAATCAGAAGCGACATGCTGAAAATGGAAAATTGCAACCTCCTAAAAATTATTAATCACTTCAAATGCTGAAACAATATCCTTTATCAAAGCTGTGGGTGGTAAAGTTGGCACAGCTGCTACTGAAGAGAAACTTGATCTTTGCTGGTATGAAAGCATGAAGTGGCATCCTGTGCTGATGAGATACTTGACCTGAAATTCTTTCAAGGTACTTTTGCCACCTTCTTTAGCCTAAGAGTTTGTGGAAAACAGGAATACAGAAACAACCTGGGCCAACAGCAACCTGAACCTGAGACACCACGTGGGTGCAGCAGGAGGAGGAAAGCTGTTCATCAATGGTAATTGAAGGCTGCTTGCTATTTATTGGGAGGAAAAACATCTTTAGAACACTGTGCATCCCCCTAGGAAGCTGTAACGAAAATTTAGCAAGTGGGGCACTAACACAGGACTCCACAAACTTCCGTGAGACCTGCAGGCAGCAGGCATCAGTTGTAAACTCTTCGCTGTCCTTCTGCATCACACAGCATCAAGCCCCATGCTGGTGGATAAAGAAAAATGAGCAGAAAGAGGCCCCAAGAGGCACAGTGTCTGTGTCCAGATAAGATCTTTGAAGCACCAGGCTGCAGCTATGTTTGTACACTTTAATTAATCTTAAGAAAGGCAGCAACAGCTCACTTTCTTGAGAGTTGGGGCAAACTCACAGCCCAGCCATTTTAACAAAGGAACACTGAGAAAATAAACACCGGTATCTGAGACCAAGGCATTTCTGACCTATGCTTAAATCAGGGTTTGCAGCTTTATCGCTGTCTTCCTCACAGCCTAGGATGCTGAATGCATTGTCTTCCCCTGCCCGGATGAGGAAGGACGCTGACGCATGGCACAGCCTACCCACTTTGTCACACTCAGCAAACAAAGAGGAAGCTTGCAAAGGCGAGATCAATAACTGGAAGACACAGTGGCAGTTTGTCCCTAGCGCTGGACAGTTAATCCTGATGCACAATCCCCCAGCGAATTTAAAATGCTTGATACATACCATCTCTGGCTGTGATTAAACGTCTAATGACACGCACTTTCTGATAGATTAGAAGTATTTGTTCTGTGGTCACAAACACTACATAGAATGAAAAACCTCCAAGAAAAAGAATACCAGGAGGCTCAAAACTTAAAAACAATACTAGACACTAAGAAATAACTGGCTTCTAACTGTTGGCAGTGCAATGCAACAACAGAACAATTTTAGGTAACTTCCATAAAAATAGTTGTTTGCTACAACATTATTTCTTATTACACAGAATATGCTGTGTGCAATTATTTGTCAATTTACAAAGGCAAATGGCAATTTAAAAACAAGCAAGCCATTGCAAGTGCAGCAGGATGTTAAATGTGCATTATTTCATGGCTGAGATGGAACACTTTATGAAGTACTGAACTTTGATTTTATTTCTATATACTCCTTGGTTTTGAGAAGATATACAGACTAGAATTAATGCTAACACCAACATTTCAATATACTACTTAAATCTACTCTCTAGTCATTATTTCTGTATTTCAAATTGGATTTTACAGTCAAATTCAGAAGCAAGGTGAAGCCAGTGTAATACTGTACTTATGGCCACTGCAACATGCATTTTGAATTCCACTGTTTCACACCCACTTACCTATGCATAATTAATAATTTCACAGATTCTCATTCTGGTCCAGTTCAGAGTCTGTGGGAGGGAATTTAACCTTGCAATGCTTGTCACAGATTAAAAATAAGAAAAAAGGAGCAAAGGAAAAGCTACAAAATAAGAGGACTGACGATATCAGAATACATACATAAAAAAATGTAACTTTCCAAGTGTAACCTACATTGCCTCACTCTTTCTGAACACTCAGAACTAGTTCACAGGCAGCTAAATTATGATTTTGTTTCTCAGATAACAGAAACTCAATTTGATATGCTCAAAGTAACCAGGTCTGAGACTTGGAGCAGAGCTCTGGAGACCCCCAGTGTTCCTCAGGAAAAAGGAAAAGCACAGTACTAGCATGGAGGACGTGCCTGCTGTACTAAAAGGCAGATGCCTTCAGAGCACGGTATGTTTAGTCATCTCTTTATCAAACCCTTAACTAATTAAACAATCCTCTTGTCAAAGAGGACAGTCATTGTTTGTGTGACCGATGCCCTGTAAACATAATGGGATAATCTGCCTTTCTCCTTTTTTCCTCCCTCAATTCTTCTAAACAGCTGGGGGATGCGCTGCCTGCTCTCCAGGAAGCCTCCGCTCATCTGTCATTCTTCTCTGTTCGCAGTGCTCTGCTGCTGCACGCAGCATCAGAAGCCAAGCTTAAGACAATAACGCCTCAGATACACCAACAATCAATCTGATACCATGCCATTAAAGAGTCCCCAGGCCTCTGAAGGGCTGAGCAAACAATTAGGAGGGCAAAAGAAGCAATTCCTGGATAGAATTGACAATTAAAACTGTATTGATCTACAAACGGCAAAAGATGCTAAAACGAAAGCATTCCTAGGACCCTCTATTGACTTCAGTACCAGGGAAGAAAGAGCTTGCAAACAATAAAGCTTTGATCAGATGGCATCAGGCTTGCTCTACATCTGCACAGTTACAGCAGCAAAAGCTATTAATCAATTGTTAAAGACTTAGAAAGTCACACTTTCAAAGATGATCTCCAGCCCCAGGTACCCAAGGGAGCAGCTTATCTCAGAGTAACTCCATGTGTGGACATGCCACAATTAACAGGAATCAGAGAGGGCAACTATTTTCTCATGTGAAACAAGGACAGTGTTTCTGTAGCATGCAAAATCCAAAGGTTTGCTGGTATGTCCCCTTGCTGTATTCCTGACGCAAGGGGGGTCTCCCACTCAGCAGTCTTCGGTGAAAGTGCTCCGGCCACCCCTGTCAAGCCGAGCTGCACGGAAGACTAATCATGACAAAAGCCACTACCTGTCACAGCTCTCCTTCATGAAAGTTTCTGTTTTCCTACTTATACCACCAGCAGCAGTCTAGACTTATTTTCTACAGGAAATTCAGACTATCCAGTATTTGAAATTTTGAATTCAAATGCAGTAGCCTGAAATCAAAATAGATCACTTTAAAACATGCAGATTTTGCAGAACTATCATTCCCAGGAGAGAAGGGGAGAGCAGGCTGGGTGGGCAGCCCTTGCTCCCATCCCAGGTGTTGCTTGCCGAGCCCTGGGGACACGGGCTGGGACAGCCAGCCAGTCCTCCAGGGAGCTCTGGTGGCAATGGCCACACATGGCTTCACCAAACGTAACTGGTGACAACCACTGTTTCATTTGGTATCAGGAGATTCATACATATCTACTGGTTTGATTAAGGAGGAAATGTGGTATTTCTGTATGAAAGGGGAGGAGGAGGAGGAAGGGGGCAGTGGGAAAGGAATGTTGAATAATACCCAAATGTGAAAACCATTCAGTGGCCATCAAAAGAAAGCTCAATATCCATCATAACCACCCAGACAGTACCTGACAGTACCATTTCACGCAGACAACAGAAGAGGATGAAGGGCTTAGCACAAGCAGGACAACTCTTATCTTCTGAGCAACTCTACTCCATCACAGCCCAACTTTGAGAAGAAATCCCCTCCCCTGCTCCTCCACAAAATATTCAAATGCCCACTTCAGGCAGTGATTCAATGACTACCTTGAACCCTGCTCCTGCTAACATAGAGAGTGAAACAACCTCACTTCATCACAGATCGACAGAGGCTAGCTAATAAAGCAGGAATGCGAGATACCTAAGCAGTGTGCACACCCTACCAAGGGACTCAGGGTATTCTGGTGTCCCTCTGCCTGGCTTCACTCAACCCTACCTTGAACAAGTTGTCAATTGGCTTAAAGCTCCTCCAAAGGAGACACAAACAGCGATGTGTTCTGTGCTCAGGACAGAACGAAACCCAGGAGACAGCACGCACAACACAAAGTCTGTTTCTTTTTGCACCTCATCTAGACCACAGCAGGGGGAAAAAAAAAAATAAATAAATGCAAAACTGCTCTCTTTTTAACCTACCACCAAGAGAGACATTATAGAGCCATGCTCAAATCTGAACAAGTTCCTCATCTCAATCCAAGTTAAACTCAGCAAGTGTGAAGAAGACATCCCAAACGGAATATATCAAAGCCAAAATTATGCTATCCTAGTAAAATTGCAAAAATTTCTCTATCTGTAACAAAACAACTAGCAATATTGGCCGTAAGGCTTTTTCTTGCTCTCTCCCTTTTTTGTTTTTTTCCCTTCCCTGGTGTTCCCTCCCCACCTCATCACTGCAGCCAAGTTTTAAACAATATCCATGAAAATAGCAGCTTTCAATCTGTTCCTGGAGTAGCCAAGTTAATGAGGCCACATGGCATCCCAGGGCACTCCGGAGGGAAGGGTTCAAAATGCTTGTTAGTGCAGCCTGCACTGCTCAAAAAAATGTAAAACACTGCAAACTGGCAAGCATTTCACTTTCTTTCTCCCCTACTCTCTAAGTAAAAGAGCATTCAGATTTCTAAACACATATTGTGGAAAGAATGAAGCACTTCTGGAAAAAGTGAAAGACCCATTTGCCTTTCTAAATTTAAAGATTTATGAATCAATGCAAATCTTCAAAAAAAGGCAGAACACTTCTGCAAGTTACACCACAGCAATCAAACAGTTGTTGTAGAAACAAGTACCTGTTTTTCCTGACCTACATTTTCAGGTTGGCAGGAAATCAAAGTTCATGTCAAATTACAGCAGATTTTGAACAGACTTGCATGCGCCCTCCAATCTCAGCTATTAAATCTGTTTGAGCCCAGCAAGTTCATTTTTTGTATGAAAGAAGGTACCCTTTTTAAAATTACACATGCTCAGTATTATGTAAATGCAAGCAGGTAGTCTTTTTGTTGTAATACGAAAAAGGGCAATTGATTTTCCATAGAGTTTAGCTGAACTAGAGACATTTTCCTTTCGTTGAACTGCTATATACATGATCTACTATATTTATAATAAAAGCCATGTGGTTAAGCAGACACAACCACAAAAAGGCAAATGAATCTAGCTTTGTCCTAAAGGCCTTAATATGAAAAGGCTCCCCAAGTAACAGCAGCCTGCGTGGGTCTTATGTTTATGTAAACAAACTGCAACCAACAAACAGGCATTTTCTCAGCTAAGTATAAGACAAGTACTTACAGACAAGACCTACAGACAAGTAGGCCATAGTTACAGCACCAGTCCAAGGAGAACGCTTTCATCTCCTTCACTCCTTATCCCATCACAAGGCCATCAGCTTCCTCCTTGACTCATTTGTTTCTGTGCGGGGTTGTGTTTTACCTGTTTGAAAGCGCAGCCCGTTCCTGGGTTTGGAATTTTGGAAGGGGTCTTGCCCATGCCAGGTGATGGAAAAGGCTGGCGTGGGCTGCAGAGACAGGAAGGTGGCTCTGCAGAGCAGCTGGCCATCACAGCCCTGCCAGACCTGTGCTGGACCTGGGAGCTGTGACCGCCCACAGAAGGGCTTCTTGGGATCCAAGCTGATTTGCGGCTGCAAGCAGTGCTGCACCCAGCCCCTGAGCTCCCCAAACCCAGAGCACAGAGGAGCAGCGCAGGGACAGTGGTCTGGCAGGGGGTCACCTCACATCTGGCACAACAACAGCGTGGCGGGACTCTTCTCATGCCCCTGAGCCACCTTCCCCGGGAGGGCAGCGCACAGACACTCAGACTCGCAATGGAAGCAGTGTAAGATTGAACAGGGCTTATGCCCTGGCTCCCCGTGGTGTGATGACGGCTGTACCGTTTCCAGGCCTCAGCTGGCATGGCACTCTGCACTTATGTCCTTATGGACATCAAAGCAAGGCGCGCTCTGATTCCGTGACATTAGTAATAGCGATTTGACTGTATCACCTAACTTTCTCCCTGTTTCTTGCTGCCTACACTGCCTTACTCTTATTACTGTACTCACAGTAAACGCGATTGTGCTGATGGACCCCAGATTGCACCCTGCTCCTCTCCTTTGGTATTCTGTGACAGAAAAGTCCATTGATCCAAGACAAAACGGACACCGAGAGCTGCAATGGAGGGACAGGACGAAGAAGAGCTTATGTTCACGAGGCCTCAACTAGAGATCACAGCACCACAGTCAGCTTTGGAAATAAAACCAATCCTTCTATTACAGCGGGGGATTTCCCCCCCCCCCCCCAAGACCACTAAAGCTACTATGTGGAAAGAAGTGCACCTCCCCATCTTGACCTCTGCAAGTTTTATTAGCTGCTTAAGTCATGAACCATCACATTCTGCTTTTGCAACTATCTAACATAAGCTTGCAAAAACTGTGTGTGAAGGAAACACATTTTAAGTTTCCTTTATTTTCATGCCCATTTTCAGATCTCTGTAGTTTCACAATGTCCGTATTTCACTAAAATTAAAATCGCTGCATTGCAAAACACATCTAAGACAAAAAGTTTCAATTAAGTCTTTAAAAAAACCCAACCAAACAACAAGCATGTTTTTCACAATCATGGCAGAAATTCCTTAAAAATGCATCTTCTTCAGGCCAAGTTAAAAGTGCTCAAATATGCTGTGTATGCAAACCCCCAACAATGCACTGGTGAGCAGACTTCCCACCTATTCACATCCATGTGAATCAGAAATTACTTTCAAATGCATACATTAACAGATGTATTTTTCTCATGCTATCTATACTAACCAGAGCAAGCCTAAAAACCTCGCGGTACCCTGCTGAATTCCAATCACAGACTGACATAAAGTATAAGGAGCCAGACATCCATTAGTGGGAATCTAAACAGCACTGTGTTTTGGGAACTGCTGTTTTTGCTTATGTTTTTTGATTTATACCCCATAACTGCAAAACTAATGAGATTCTAATGAAAAGTGGGACATTATTCATTTGTTTTCCCCCCAGGAGGTTCAGTTTATTTTCAACAAGCATGCTACTGATTAAAACAAGAGGTGATGGTTTTAAGAAGCTGGAACATAAACCTGTTCCCAAACGTGCATGGTCAAAAACAATACACTAGTTTCTGTAGTTTACAGATTCACTGCCTTTAAGTTGTTTTGTTCAAATATACAATTATTATTTTTTTTTACTGGTCACTACTAAATAAATGATAAACATCTAATCTGTATATCAAGTAATTGCACTTAAATCTTTATTAAAAAAAAAGTCAACCCTCTGGTTATTTTGCTTCTTCCCTGCCCCAAACAAATCACTCAAAAACCCTGCATGCATGTAAAACAGAAAACTGTTTGCAACTCATTTTTAAAGACTGAATGGCACTTACAATTGAGAAACTAAATATAAAGGTCCATAGATCATAAAAAATATATATCTATATAGTTCTCCTTACTGAAAAAGCTGGAAGTTCAACCTCATATATTAGACACTTTTAAAAGTGTACCCACTAAACATCAGCATTAGACTAAGTGACCACTTCGAAAATAATTTTATTAATAATACACAGGTCTGTAGCATTATGGTTAAGCTTCACATCTATAAAGCTTTCCAGAATAATTATTACTCACCCATACACTTAACATTTTCTAATCTCTAGTGTACTTCACATAATTTGTATGCAACCAAGAGTGTTTTTTACTGCTGCCTTTCATATTCAGTATAGTTCAGATGGTACTGTGCTCCTAAAACATACTGTGTTACATCTAGAAAGACTCTGATCTGAAATTCAATCCCTCAATACAATAGGGTCACTGAGAAATGAAATACTAAACCAGAGCTTTTAAATAGGCATTTAAATTAGGAAATTACTTCTATAAACATAAAGCATTTAACTGTCCATTTGTTATGGATAATGCAGTAGGATCGCCAATTACTAAAGTCATGGACTCCAAACTGGGAGCGTTTGCTTTCCAACATTACATCAAAACCCTGACTCCACCACGCAAGAATTTTAACTCCTCAAGATACAAAACAGAAACGCACCAACTACAAATTATGGAGTGACAATTTTAATACTTTATTCATTAAAGCACATTCAGTTACTGCCAAGTGGCTACATTGCACCATCCAAATGTAAAAGATTTTGATTGCAGAGGGCAGCTTCTCTGGAGTTTAGGTTTGCCCAGTCCCTTCCCTCCAACTACTTCCTTCTTTCCTATATGCTAAAAGTTGGCTACTAGCAGCATCTCTGTGACCTTCAAGCATCTCACCCCAGTAAACAGATCACCTGGATGTTTTAGGGCAACAGACAATTCAATCTGCTAAATCTAAAATACCTTTTTCTTTTTGGAGGCGATAAACAAGTCAATAAGTGATTCTGCAGCATTCAGCTGAAGACGAATGTCCCACAAAGAAAGCACAAGAAAGATAAGTTGTTCCACCCAACTGAACAAACATTTCCTCACAGTCACACCCTCTTCACATAAAAGCAGGAATCTTTCTAAACTCATAGTGAACAATTCCAGTGGAAGGTCACAAACAATAACAATGGATAATTAAAACAATAATCAGACTTAGTAAGACAAAAATTAAAAGTAAATTGCTCATCAGTTTTTTCAAACTGTCCAAGCCTCAGTAAGAACATGTTTTGGACAGAAGAGAATTTGAACTTAAAAGATTAAAACAAGCTGCTATTCATAAAAAAAAAAAAGTCTCCCCCCTTTCAGTACTGTGGGATTCACTAGAGAGCAAAGGGATTTTGATTTTGTGGGACAAAGGATGATAGAGTACAACAGACTTGCTGAAGAGGTAATATGGTAAAGTATTTGGGAATTATACATATTCTTATGCTGCTAGAGCAATTATCCATCTCCAAATCCAACAAATTAAAAAAAAGGAATACAAATGAGGAAATCAGTTTTTGCAACAGCTAGCACAGTTTTTGCAACAGTTTTAAGAGGCTTAAATGAACTACCCTATTGGATTTTCTTTTTTAGAAGTACATTATCCCTGAAAAAATACTTCACATTCTTAGCTGTTGCATTTACAAAGTTTTTACATCATGTAAAGCATCTACAGTATGCTGTGAATCCAGCACACCTGCAGTAAGCTGGCACAAGGAGATGATGGAAATTTAGACCCAACCAAACTAAACGCATTGCCAAAGATCCTGAAAACATGCAATTCTCTTCAAAGCTTACATCTGCGGGGCTTGGGGTTTTTTTGGTCTTATAAAAATATTTAATTTACAACAATGGAGAAACAACATAAAATACAGTGTAACAAATAACTTTATCTGTGGCACAGTAATTACAGGGCTATGTTAACTGTAATTCTAGAGGCAATAGCAGAAGTGAGACAGGAGCATTCAAAACAACTTTCAACCTACAAGCGAGACAGCCAGCACCGACACTCAGCACCTTCCTATCTCAGGAACCAATACCGGATTCTCCTGGGAGAGCTCAGCTCTCACAGGAACTTGGGACTATAACACCCCGATTTAAAGCCTCTCCTTTGGATAAACCGATCTTTAGACAGAGAGAGCTGCTCCAGACCTCTTCCACCTCCCAGCCTATGCAGAGGAGGAACCTCCAGGCTGAACACATCTATAGCTTGGCGAACACCTGACTTGGGGCTCTCGCCACCCACAGCGCACCACCAGCACTGCCCTGTGCAGCATGCTGAGCTTTCGGCACTCCTGCCGTGAGGATACAAGAATGGGAGTGGTGTTGGGACCACCATTAGGATAAAAAAAGTATGAAGTAAGATAATTTATCTTGAAAATACAGCCAGTATGTTCATTTGGAGTTTTCTGTGAGGAACAAAATCAGATGAAGAACAGCCACTATTCTGCAAAACACCTCCTTCCCCAGCATCAACATCTTCAAAATAGAGGCTGATGCACCAAAACACACAACAGTACTGAGACTAGAAGCCATGAGATGAGAAAGCAAGTGTACCAGGTAGCGTTATCTCTATTTTTCAGATGGGAAACTGAAACCCAGAGGGAGACAAGGCATTTCCACTACCATGAGGCACACACCTTGAGATCTCAGGATCTTGGGATTTACTTTTTATTTTTTTAAAGCATTCAGCTTGACCACACAAGTGGTGCTGTTATAGCTATGTTGCCCTAGGTTTGTAGTTAAGTATCTTTTATTAAACTATCCCAACCAGGATGGTGGGAAAAATGATGAAACATTTTAGGCAGAGAAGGACATCGCAGGTAATGCAGCAGCAGGAGGGATTTTGTGCCATTCAAGCCTCCTCCTCTATCTACTGATCATGTTCCACAGGTTACAAACTACTTACCTGGCTCTTTCCTCCAAAAAGAGGATTCCCTCATCACGGCTCTCCTTCACCAGTCCCTCTCCCCTGGCACTAACCTTTCTCTATTCTACAAGTCCCATCACCTTTTCCTTTCAGAAATAATTTAATTGAAACTCTGAACAATTGCTCTGAGTGTGCTTAGCTTCAAGACAGCTGCCTCTGTACGAGACCTCTATGGAGGAAAAAAGAATAGAAGTCAGGTTTTTGTAGGAATGCAGTATTTCCTTTTCTCCCGCAATGCACTGCTTGGTTCCCTCTATACCCTCCGGTTACGGTAACAAGTGTGGCAAAGCTTTGACAGACAAGAGCTTTCTTAACTACATACTCCAGAGCACATCCATCTTCAACACTGTGAAAAGCAACAGTTCTTTGGGAAAAAAACAGTTGGTATGCGGTCATGTAATTAAAGACTGTCATAATTCACACCCACATTGTGGTAGGTTAGTGTTGTGCAGGCATCCTTAACCCTGGCATTTCCTCATTTTAGGCTACTTGCATTTGAAATCTAAATGTTTTTATCGTACCGCACCATAAATTAATTATGCAGAAAAAGTAACGTCTTTAAAAAATAATTCCTTAGAATGAAAACCCAGCTAGATCCCTTGCTAGAATTAAGCCACAATCCCTGGCTCCTCATTCACACACCAGTCCCGAGACAGAAACACATCTGTGAACAAGCTTGAGCACATAAGCACTCTCACTGTGCTTAAAATTAAGCACACGATAAAGCACTACAAGCTTTAACAAATCAAAGCTACAGAGAAAACGCATTGGGCTGAGATCAAAGAGAAGAAACTGTAAAGTAAATGGATTCAGAAAGGACTTAGGCTGACAAGCCAGGCATTCACACCATTAGAGGTCCAAATGCAGTCTTTTTCTTTCTTATTCTTGCACCAGACAAACGAAGAATAATATTGATGCCATTAGCAATAACTGGGAGATAACGGCATTGTTTTCCCTGCCGATGAGGCATGCCTCCGTGCGCGGGTGTATGATGGGTTAGTCGCTATGGAGCTGGATCAAAAGCAGTTGTTAAGGGAACAAGCAGGAAAGGTAAAACAATGGCCGAGATAAGAAGCATCTCAGCAAATATGCAACAAGACTTCTGGGTTTATAGCTGCGAGGAGGCAAGAGTTTGGCCCCCACCCTAGTGATGCAGTCACTTTGCCAAGGCTGAGCAGCAGGAGATCAAAGGGAATGCTGAAACCCTGGAGGACCCCGGCCCGGAGGAGGGGGAGGAGGGCTGGCTGGGCGGCCGGAGACCGCCCAGGGTGCAAGTGCTGGCAGGCCAGGCCAGGCCAGGCCAGGGCTGCACACCGAGGGACCGGGCTGCAAGCAAGGACAGCAGCTCCCCAGCCGGAACCCAGGGTTAGCAGAGCCAAGCAGCTTTCCCAGAGCAGAAAGAGAAGGTGGTGGTTAAAATAAGACCTCCACGTATAGACCTTGCACAGCCTTTGCTCTGTGCGCTTTGTGGCAATCCGCTCCATGAAAGACGACACGTCAAGATATGGCAGGACCCCATGAAAGCCTTCTTACAAAGCAAGATTTCTTGACAGCAGCCAAGTTCTCCGTCACAAAATCCTGACTAGCAACCTTCACCCCAAAACTCCTTCTTTCTAGGAATTAATGACAAATTGTTCGCCTGCCCTTGCTAACACAACTGCTCGATTCTCACACAGTTCCATACAGAGGGTGCACTCAGCAGCGTATCATCTGCTCCTGCAATTCATAAGCTACAAATTGAAGAAACACACCAGGAGCTAAAATGAGTTTCCGAGAACAAAAACAGCTGGTAAAGAAACAAAAGCCAAATATTCTCCTGGCTGCTGGCTGCATTTTTTTTAATTTAGCTTAAAACAAAATGAGAAAAATCTGCTTGGAACCCAAACAGTCTCTAGCTGAAAATGTGGTGTCTAGCCTGAAAAACAGAGGCTTGTGGACACAATGCCAAGCAGCACAGGATTCCCATGGACCTGGTGTTTCTCAAGCCCTTAATGTGGTTCAACTTAGGCAAGTGGTTTTAGGATTCCCAGTTTAAAATCTACAATGCACATCTGCAGTTCATTCTAGTTTCTTATTTTATTTCTTACTTCTCTGACCAACTCCAAATCATTTTACGAGTTCTTGCAATCCGGTACTAATCAGTTACTCATGCTGCAGGAGTCCCCGCTTCCTAAGAAGGTCTCCCTTTGCACAAGAAGCCAAGCTGTGCATTTCGCCAGCTGTATTTTGCCAGAAACAACAGTAACTACCTGATAAAATAAGAATGCTTGGCAGTGTTCAACGTGTGATTACAAGACACAGAAAACTTCTATCCTAATATACAGCACTAACCATTTTCTACACCTCTCCTCTTCTATCAGACTCACCACATTAAATCGAAGGTGACTCCTCTACTTGCAGGACTAATGTAATTTCCCACTTCTGAGAAGGGGACTTGACCAAGTGGCTTCAGGGAAAACTTACAGCTGGATGAAAATTTCTCCTAAGGAAGGAATTCCCATATGACAAACACTACTGGGTTAAAACCTTTAATGAAAGTGTGCAAAAATTAGACTGTCAGTATTTGCCCTCTGCATATCAGATCTGTTAGATGAAATGCTGAGAAGATATGGCAGGCAAGGGCAGTTATTCTCTGAAGCGATTTTGACTTGGCAAGAAGCACTAATACACAACACAGATCATCTCTTTACTTCATTGCTCTTCTTGTTTAAAATACAGGTTGTCTGAATATGAGACCCCATCTGCCCTCGCACTTGCCCTCGCACTGTGCACAGCACCAACACTGAGACACTCTGTAAGAAGCAGCGTAACTACATATTGTCTTGCAATGGGAAACCCCGCTTGAGAGGCAGCTAATCAGAAATGGGAGGCTGAAGCAGACATCCTCCTCCTCACTCCAGTGTAGATCAAAACCACAGGTGTAGGGTAATTCCTGCTCCTGGCTTCCACAACAAGGTTCACTGCATGTAATACAGAAATCCAGTCAGTGGAGAACAATAAAGTTTTCAGGGGTCCAGTTAGCCTGTCATCACTCACCCTGTAACAAGCCTCTAGCTCCCTGCCATCTCCTTAAACTTTGTTGGTGAGCTACAGACCTGAGCAGAATAAGGAAATTAGCATGGTTTTGCTCATATATGTTCTCCTGCTGCTAGTGGATACAAACAAAACCTTGCTGGCCTCACTACATACAAGGGTGAACAGGGAATGGACAGGGCTGCTTTTTTGCAGTTTTTATCTTTCTGCTTGAAAATCTTAGCTGCTTCTTTTCCCAGAGTGCGCTCAAGGTAAAGCTTGTACCGAGATGAAGAGCAACAGACTCAAGTTTCAACCAGAGAAATTCTGATTAGATATTAGGGGAAATAAAATTCACAGGAATAGCCAAGCATTGGAACAGGTGCCTGGAAAGACTGTGGTATCCCTTCCTTACAGGCCCAAGGGGTAGCAAGGCCCTAAGGAACCTGGTATAACTGAAGTTGGTCTGGCCTTGAGAAGACAAGGCAAGGGTAATCAATCTCCAGAGGTCTCTTCCTGCCTAAATCATGTTGTTATTTTATGATCTTCATTTATGACTCCCCACATTTACCACATGGGGTTACTGGATGGGCAGGATGCAGTATTATCAACACACAGATAACACCTGGCAGCTCATCTCCATTGTTGATCCTGTACCAACAAGTCTGTCACAAGTGTACTCAGAAATCCCTCTTTTCATTGCATTAGGCAAGTAGTTATCAGACCACATCTCTTCTTTGTGTGGCCTCTTCTCAGCTGTGATTGTTCAGTTAGGTGTTAAGGTCATTCTGGGCACACAGGCTACCTCAAATGCAACTCAATCTTTTTCTTCTGACCGGCAGAAAATAAACATTCAGCACATTACAAAAATACACCTCCCACTGTGATACCAGCATGCAGCTATCTGTACCTGGGTTCAAAGGATGCAATTTCTTCTTTTACAGAACTCCCCTGCTTCTCATAAAATATAGATTATAGATACAGGATGTCCAAAGATAACATAGACTCACTATCTCATGTATTCAGTGGGACACACCACTGCAAAACATTAGCACAAGCACTTGGGAGACCTACAGTGGCAGGAGACTGAACTCCAAAAAATGAAGTTCAGCTTACCCTTAAGAGTCACCTTCCTGATGGACTGCCTGCACCTCTCCCTCTCAGCACACTGCTACAGCTAACAACTGGACACTTGTCATAAAGCATCCCAGCAGGACATTCACAAAGGCCATTAATACTGTGCATGCCTGCACACGCATGCGCGTGCCTGCACACAGACACTGCCTTAGTCTGAAATAACCTCAAAGCCTCTGACTTCTCCGGTGTGCAACAGATACATTTGACAGGACTGGAGAGTGGGCAAAGAAAATTAATTTTGTTAAGAGAGGGCTATAAGGATCATATGCAGCTTTGATTTATTTGGTTGCTAAGTCTCAGGAACTACACATTATTATTATTTAACATTATAAGCTTTGCAACTATGACTTTAGTTACCCATTAAGCACTCCTGTTTGTAAGCCCTGTAGGTTTTAGGCTCACCCAGGGTGTTTTAAATGTTCCTCAAAGGTGAAGCGCCAGGAGCTGCATTCTTCACCAGGAAGACTCCTCCAGGAGTCATCTTCCAGGAAATCATCTCCCTGTCTCTCCAGGATGTTCATTCCTGCATCCAAGTCAAATGGTCAACTCCGGGATCTCTACTAAGGAGTTCCCCAAATGTTCCAAATGTTAGGTCCCACTGAGACCTGAAGGCTCTGAGGGTAGACTGTCGTCATTCTGAAGGCTTGTACAAAAGGATAAAAAAAGCCACCACCAGTGTGGCGTTAAAGGACTCTAAAAACCCCAGGTTATAAAATAATGACAACAGCAATCACTGCAGCATTGAATTTAAATACTTCAGTGATGGAATTTTTCCCAAGAAGAAGAAAGGAGAAATCACTCTAAGACAGGATGTATGTTAGTAAAACAAGTATGTGTAACTCATCAGGAAGAAAGAATACTCTTCTTTTATATTCACATCATCTTCAAAAGCAAAAGGGGTTACAAGTAATTTAGCCTTTTTGCAAATAGACATTTCCCAGTGTCAAATTATAAGCAGACAGAAAAAGACAGTGTTTGCGATCTAATGCACTGCATTTTTTTATCATGTGTTTAAAGTTATTAACAGACTGTAATCTGCAGTAACTGGGTTTGAACACATTTTTCTGAGTCTTCTAAATCAATTTTGATTTTTAAAAAATCTTTGTAATGACCTTTCTGATGGCTTTATACAGATAATCTAAAGTCATTGTCCTGAAGTGACATATCTGCATACAAGAACATCGCCCTTGCCAAATGCATTAATAATAGTTAAATGACCCACTACCCACTATAAAGAAAAGCATGAGCAAGAAATGAGGACACCCACAACTGTGTGGTCCTGTCACATGAATCAGAGCACACATACTGCTCATATATGTTCTCCTGCTGCTAGTGGATGCAAACGAAACCTTGCTGGCCTCACTACATACAAGGGTGAACAGGGAATGGACAGGGCTGCTTTTTTGCAGTTTTTATCTTTCTGCTTGAAAATCTCAGCTGCTTCTCTTCCCAGAGTGCGCTCAAGGTAAAGCTTGTACCTGACAGACAAATGGGTTACAGCCCCCTCAAAGAGCCAGTGAGATCACGCCCGAGATCATGTGAAAGATGCAATCACTGCTAGGGATCATTGTTGACTTTACTGTCTTCAAAAGCAGACTCCTTCAAAAATTTCAACATAAATTTCTCAAATTTTCAGGGCAGAAGCAGTTTTAATCAGAGTTAAATATTCACACTTTCCAGCACATTCTCATCACCATATCAGATATTCAAATTAGCTACAATTCTGTACATCTTTCAATAAAGCACAATAGCTGAAGAGGATCCAGTGTGATGAGAGGCAGCCAGAGCACTGGCTACAGAACACCCTTCCAAGACATGAAGCCCCAACCTCGAACCCGGGAAGGATCAGTATGGTCCCAGCTTGAGTGGCTGGCTCTGTGGATGGGGAGGCGTTCAACTCACTGAAGGACCCTGGACCATCACTTGCTAATCCAGGAGGAGGAATGCCCAGAGCACTCAACTCCCTACCAGGAACACAGCAGTCACAGGCAAGTCCATTTAAAACACCACATCCTGTTACAATACCACAAAATCCTGCTGGGCAGGGCACTAAGCTTTAGAAGATGGAAACAAGCATTAGCCATTAGCACTTCATTCCACAGCAAGTCTCATTGGGTAGGAGAAACAGGTCCCTCTCCAGGAACTCCATCCCACAGCAGAGGGTACACTGCAGGATAGTGCTACAACCTCGCTACTCCTCTTGACTCCTCCTGGGTCAGAAGATCCTCCATGTCAGTGGCAGACCCCTCTTTCACCCACTGTCTTCAGCCAGGGCTAGTGGATATCAGATGTCTCCCGCACACCAGTTCTCATCCAGCTCTGTCTGCAAAAGAAAACAAAGGGCCTTCAGCCCTCTGTGTGAGTACCCCTACTGCAGCATCGCCCCAGATTCAAGAAAGAAGGCAGAAGAGGGGAAAGGCTGACATAGTGGGAGTAGGAACACAAGATTCATGCTGAATACACCACAAAGGCATCAATGTGTGTAGCAATGTTGATACAACACACATTTTAGAACGACTGCATTACTGAGCTGCTGGTGCATCACTCATCACCATTGCACAGAAACCCACAAAACTCAGAGCAACAACGAACAGACTTCTTACTGGATGAAGAATGCTGCTGTCAAAAGCTGCTTTGGGGGCAAAACAGCCAAAGACTAACAATTCTGTTTTCACCCTTCTGAGTTTCTATTCAACAGAAAGCTATTATAATTAAGAAAGCTTTGGAAAAAAATCAGTCAGAAGCTCCTATTTCTCTGCATAGCTCACATGACAGGTACAACTTCATCATTTGGGCATCTTTTACTGCTGTCTTTGTTGACTTCCTAATGACATACCTGGCTTTGATGAGGAGATCCATCAGCCCAAATGGTGGATAAAGATTCCCTTTCTTGGGACTGAAGTACTGGTTGCCTTCTTCAGGCTTCAAGAGAGACCAAACCAATGGTTCAGATGTGGTCCTATCAGACCAAAGAGGAGAGTGGGCAGGAGCTTACACTGGTTGCTCATGAAATAGGACTGTCGAGGGAACACAAACTGCACATCATTTGTGGTTCTTACTGACTGTCCTAGGAGTGGCAACACTGCAGCTAGAGGACAAATATCTCATCACTATCAGTTTAGCCTAACAATTAGCTTATAATGCTCAGCTTCCAGTATTTGGAAAGATAGGCACTGGAGAAACATTCCTCCAATTTCCTGTTTGAATAATGCAATCCTCACTGTCTGGATCTCGCAGTCAGAATATCATGCTACACCCGGGCCAGCTTTATTATTTCTTTCATGCTTACTGTTTACATTTTGCCTTTCACCCTCCACATGTTTTCTATCTAGAGCTCTTGAAGGTAAGTCATGAGCTTTAGCTATTGCACAATGCAACATCTCCAGGGACTTTTTATATACTCCTCCAGATGGTTGGGTGGACAATACCCTTCTTTCCACATCATTTACACTCTCAAATTCTGATGAATCCAAGTCTGACCAAATTTAAAATGGAATACAGATATAATTGTTTGCTCTAGCTTCTTTATTTTTTTCATGCTGGAAAAGGTTGGAAACTTCTTGGCAATATGCTTGTACCGAGTATACAAAATGTCACTTAATTTCCCTGGCAACACCGCTATGGTGGTACGTTCTCAGTCAGTTGCACTTGTGATGACAATAATGAACGGTATGAAAACATTTAGCTATATTAGGGAATCAGAGAAGAACAGAGCTGGAAGCGCCCTTAAGAGCTTGTCTAGTCATTCTCTCATGCCTTAAGGCAGAATCAGCTGTAGCTCCTCCATTTTCAACAGATACCAGTCTTAAAACCTTTCCAACACTGATACTCAACAGCTCACCAAGGGACTCAGTTCCTGTCTTTCATTATTTCTGTTCAAAGTGTACAGGAACAACAGCTTACTTTTCTTTTAGCTTTCGCATAGCTAACAAGTGTTATTACACCCTCCCTTGTCCAGACTGAATCATTCCTCTTCCACCTCTTGTCTCAGATCTCATTTTCTGGACCTCCAAATTGTTCAGCTCTGGGTCCTTAATTAACAGCCCACAGTTTTCTGGAAATGGTACAGCCCCACCTGGGCACAGTACTCCCCACGGAGGCATTACCATGACTCATTTGCATAGCAGGCTTATTTCATGTGTTTTAAAGACATCTGCATGCAGTTGTCCCCTCCAGCAGCAGGACATTGAGAGCTATAGTAGACCACTGAGTAGATGAAACTCAATGAAGCCTATACAATTGCTGGCTTGTCACTTGTCTCCCAGCCTGAAAACATGGAAATTCTGGCTTAAATGCAGAGCCTTGTTCTTACCATAACTAAACTACTCCTCTTTTTAGGCCATTTCTCCAATCTCTTAAAAGGTTATTTAAATTCTATACTTGGCATACTAGCACACTCATAATAATTCCTCCCAAACTTAGTTTATCATCTTCCTCCCTACAACTGATTTCTAGTTCTAGCATATTTGTACATCACTAAAACTTCACTTGACCACTGTTGTTTTCTAACCCAGAAACAATTACGTCCACATTTAATAAATTATATGACACACAAAGTATAATAATTCTATGTACTGTAATAACAATGAAGTACATGGTCAATTATTATGTTCTACATGAAGAGACATACACTTTCTAGCAGTTTATCTTAATTTTGATTATCTGTGGCATTACTTTTTTTTTTAGCACAGATGTATTTTTAGAGTGCTAGGGAAGAAAGTACAAGAGTTAAGACAGTTTTCAAAAGCAATTCAGGAGACTTGGTTAGCAGTTTGCAGTATTTTTATCGTCCTGTGTGCTTCACTAGGAATGGTGTGTTAAATTAATTTCTAGTGTACTTCAGAGCAAATGTCAGTGCAATTATCCTGCCTGCTAAAAGCTTCTCAAGGTCCATGACAAATTTTACCACAGTATTTTATCATATGATAGCGTTTTGCAAGCTGCACATGATTAAATTCAGTTATGCCAGTGAAGGTGCAAAACAGCTCCACACAGCTGGGATCACAGAGGTATCTGGGCAAAATTCACCAAAAAAAGTCAGTATGTGAAGTAATTACAAGATTTGTCAAGATCCTGTGTGCACTGAAGAGCCAGTCTGTTGTAATTCTCACTGAATTTCTCCAACACCATAGAGGCAGAGTACTTTACTAAATAAAGCATGACTAAGAACCTACTCAAGGTCACATTAATAAATGGGTAGGAATAGAAAGGAATTTGAAATAAAATTAAAGAAAAAAAATATCAGGAAAAACAGAAACTGCAAGCCAGCAGCAAACGTGCTTCCAAGAGATCACCATAAGTAAAAGAATCACTGTTATATGAGTGATTGGTTCCTTTCTTGCCAACTGGAGTTAACAATACAAATAAACATTAATGAAGGGAAAAAATGCATCTGCCCTCTAAGGATGGATGGTGTATCAGCAATCTCCAGAACAAAAGAAAAAGCTTAGCCAGTGGGGACATTTTAAAGAAGCACAAAGCATTCAACCAGCCTGGATTCCATTTAATGCAATGAGGTTGTAAGCAAAGTTTTTGGAAGCTGTGCCCTGTACAAGTGCAGGTCCCAATAAACCACAAGATTGCACCTCAAGCCTGAGTTGTGGATAAGCAGGCACAGAGCTATTCTGCTTTCATATTAATAATACTCAGTCAGAGGAAGAGTCTTCTACTGGTGTCTACCCCTGTGATAATGATGGGGAAATAAAACCAGGTAGGTTACTGAAAAACAAGGATAAAAGCTTTAGCAAGCAAAGAATGGAATTATGTGGTGAGTGATCCTTTTATTAATCCTTTGGTAAGAAGGACCACATACAACAAATGTAAAACACAAAATGTATCTGCTTTGTTAACAGTTAAGTAGTATGCATTTGTTAATTTATTCTTGCATATAACAAAATTGGTGGTTCTCTGAACAAAATGTTTGAACAGTCTTAGGAAGCTGCTTTTGATGACTATCTAGCAAGACAGCATGAATTGACACAGTTCCTTATTGCACCAAGTCAGCATTATACCTACTCCTACATAATTTCAAATAAAAAAAATCCTAAAAGCTTAAAGAAACATTTAGTAGATATATTTCCAATTCCAAATTAAAATGTTTCTGCAGCAGTAAGATGGTGTTATGCCTTGATCAGTCAGGAAACCAGCACAAAATGAGCTATCATTTTTCATCTTTATAAATGAATAGAAAAGTTACAATAATACAACAGTTGTTCTTTTGGCCAAGAATAACAGATTACTAGTGGGTTTATAACAATAATTGGGGGTGCGGGGGAAACAACCCTTAGAAAATAAGCATGTCATATCAGCAAAATGTTCATGCATCTTTCATTCACTTGGGTTGTTACAGAGCTGTTTGTTTATAAATGATAATTCAGTCCCACTCATGCTTATATGACTACCCAAAGGTAAATAAATGCATCTCTGTACAGCGTTTGATCTCCATTTCAAGAAAAAGGAAAATTACCAAACCAATGGTCAATAGGATGTTGTCTTGCACTCCTCCTCAGCAAATCGCACAGGGACCTTAGCATTAAGAGATACACAGACTAAGTGAAGAAATTAAAGCATTAAGTGAAGGTGTTAAGGTAATCTGAATATAGAAAGGATTGTTACAGTAATTAAGAGGAAGAAACAGTCAATTATCAACTGAAAAGTTATATTGCCAACCTAAAAAAACCCCTGAATTAAATTAGACAGCCAAACTTGTTTTCATAAATTAAAGACAGATTCTGTATTTGAAAGCTTAGAAGATTTTTTTTAAAGTATATTACAGAAGAATTTTCAAGGAATCATCTTGATACAGTTTGAGCTTCCAGATGGCCTCCCTCCTCCCCAAGTACATAACATGGGTGTGCACATGCTTACACATTTTCTTCCCATGTTTGCATTCAACTTGATCTGAAAGGAGGAAGAAAAACTTCAAGGGAGCAGAATGCTTGTTAGTAACAGCAGCTATTGCCACACACATGGAAGAAGGAGTGTTTGTCACTCGCCTTCTGCCAGGACAAGATCTCACCCCTGACATGTTTCTCACACCAGGGCTGACAAGTGACGGTGCCCACTCATCAATAATCCATACCTTGTTTGAGAGGAGAAGGGGGTTTTAGGCCAAACACACTTACTTCAAAGGAAAGGAGGCTGCAAAAAGAAGAGGTGTTAAGCTGGTCTTCAGGTACAGTGGAGTTTCTCTGCTGCCTTTGTACACTGACTATAACTACAAGACTCTACAAAGACTGATGTGCATAAGTTCAGACCAGAGTTTAATTTAAAAAAAAAATAAAAATCTATTTCCAGATGCACAGCATGCTCACCAAACACTACAGTGCTGTGAAGCAGCTGTTCTTTAAGTGGCCGCCTTCTAAAGAGAACATTATGTTCTCTTCCGCATGAGCTCAGAGAAACCAGGATTTTTGCCCCTGCTAAAACCACATGCATGTAGACCCCTTCCAGGCTACAACTTTTATGTATCCTGAAATGACTTCCCAGAGCATTCTTTGAGAACCCTTTGGTTAATGTGAATGTCTCAGCCAAGAATGGACTTTTCTGGATCTCGCTCATTGACTGTTACTAAAAACTGTACCAACTCATTTTTCCAGCCTCTAGGAATACTGCATGCAACTTTTTTTTTTTCTTCTTCTTTAAGGACTTTGCCCCAGGATCACTATTAAAAACTACTTCCAGACTTGGGAAGAATCTCGCATATAATGCATTTCCAAAAATACCAATATTAGATTATCACTGTGCCCAGTGAGTAAACTGATACCCCTAGAAAAATATTTACAAAACTGTGCTTAGGAGTATTACAGAAACTTTACAATGTTACTGAAATCTGATCAACACAACTTCATCTAAAGTTAACTCTAAATCATACTGTTTATTCTTACCAACTCTCATGATTTTCATGTGAATCTTGGAATATTTACTCGAGCTCCAGCTCAGAATCATACTGTTGTACAAATCTCAACTTTTATTTGTTTGACAGAACAAGTATATAATAAATGAAATGTGTCCTACACATGCGGGACTGGAAATTGTCGTGGCGGTGCAGTAAATAGTATTATCTTGCAATCAAGTAAAAGGTTTTAAAAATGTATTGATGGTATTTTACCAAGTTTCAACACAACTTCTTCCAGTAGGAATTAACAGCTGGTATGACTGTTTTAAGAAAGAGAGGGTATGTGAAAGGTGAAAAAAGCTTTTCCTGTTTTGCATATCATCCATAGTGGTGGCGACGTGACTGCTACTTGAGCCAAATCACAGTCAGAAAAGAACAAGCATTTTCAGGAGCATCTGACTGGGAAGCTTCAACCCTATTAATTCCCTCCCTGCACTTACAACCAAGCAAAAGCAAAGTTAGGAAACTTCCTGACTTGCCCTTCACAAAATTTAATTCTACTGCGTGTAGACTGGTGGGAGCCTCACGTGGCCTCCAACAAAAGAAAAGTTCCCTTGTCCTGAAGGTTGCATGCCATCACTATTTGAGAATCCCACAGACAATACCAGTGCTTGTGAGCAAGGGACTGGAAACGTTGTCCTTGTACAGCTACACCTCCTGCAAACAAGGTATCACTAAAGAAAAGTAATAGTTTACTTCACTTAAAACGTCTGTATTTACAGACTCGGCTGCCACTCAAAGCAAATGATGCAAGTGAAGTTCTTATGGTAATCAGTAGTACAGTTAATCTGACTGTAATCAGAACTACAGTCATCATGGTTCATTAGTTCATTGTTTTTAAGTAATATTTTAAGGATTGTGCCATTGAAAACTGTAGTTATTTCTGTACCTAGCTCAGTTCATTAATATGGGCAAAGAACCTCAAGTCCCATTTCCCACCTGCAAAATGAGAACAGCTACCTTCACTCTCCTTCACCTGGTGTGTCGAGGGTGCAGGGTACCAAGGAATACTGCTAGAGCCAGACCTTCCAAAGCATTTGGTGCCAGCACCTCCTGTTGAGAACAATGGTACTTGCTGGCTGCTGGGAGCATTTGAAAGTTTGGCACAAACACATTAAGGATCGTTGCCTCACTCTTTTCAAACTGGCAACTTCAAAGTCACTTACATGACACAGGCTTTGTATTCCATTCAAATAAATATGCATTTTCACTGGGCAAACACACATTAGCTCTCATACAGGTACAAACCTAGTGAGAACAAGCTGTAGGCACTTTCCTCTATACCAACCTGGGCAAGGTGATTCCCAGGAGAAGGGGGTTAACCTTAATCACTCATGAACAAACTTATGTACCTGCACCTTCCTTCCCTTGCAGAGGGCATCTGCGGAACAAGAGTTCTCAGGTAATGAGCATCCCCCATCACACACACTTTCCCAGTGAAGACATGAACTGAATTGTCTTGCTTCTCTATGGTTCTTTCAAGACCTTTTACAGGAGCAAAATTTTAGCTCCCTAGAGTAGCAAATTTAATTTCAATTCATATCTGCCACACAGCTTATGTAGATAATCTCAGCCAATCATTATCACTTCTTAAGAAATATTATCTTTTAAAGCAGAAGTAAAATAGATCAGTAAAAATAAAATAAACTGAAAGGGAAAAATTATTTCACTATTTAACCTTGTCAGCAAAAGGAAGAAATATTATGTAGGCAGCTAAATATGGCACCATGTCTCAAGGCTCAGACAACACCATTCCTCTTGCTGAAAGCACTATTATTTTAACACATATGCTAAAACCAGAGGTGGGATATTTTGTCTTAGTAAGCATTTGCTAGTTGTTTCAGTCCACACCTGTGGACAGAAAACACTCTAATGAAGACATAAAAATAAATTAATTACACATTCACCTTTTCCATTTTCCTCCAGTAATCTACTTTTAGATGTCAGTGCAACACAGAGGTGAGTTTCAAAAGTAATACTTTTTTTAATCCTGAAACACTTTAGTACCGAGTTTGTGACATAACACTTATTTTCACAAA
This sequence comes from Astur gentilis, assembly GCF_929443795.1. Classification (NCBI taxonomy): domain Eukaryota; kingdom Metazoa; phylum Chordata; class Aves; order Accipitriformes; family Accipitridae; genus Astur; species Astur gentilis. The sequence goes on from NC_064908.1 coordinate 9,224,926, forward strand.
GGAAAATATTCCTGGTATTAACAATAGATTTACATTAGAAACTGGATGCTGAGAAAAACAGAAATAATATCAACAGCTTAATTCTTTATGGTTTGGATTGGCTTCAATAAATTTAGGATTTTTTTTAAGTGATTAGTGAACCACAGACAGGTTCATGAAAAATAAACCTTACTGGACTAACTGAAACAACTAACTTTGATTTTTAATACAACTGCAAAATTCAGGCACAACATCATCCTACAAAATACTGCAGTTAACATTTATTTAGATTCCTTTGGAAAGATGCTGTTGTTTGGCTCCATCTTTCTTGCACAACTCTGAGCAACTGGTAAATACGTTAAAAAATTGTGCAGATTATCCTTATTCAAATGTTTTGGCAGAAGTCCATAGAAACACAGAAACCCTGCATAACCTCAAGTTTATGAATGAAAAATAAAGGAAGTGTGTGAAAAAACGTAAACTAAATGTACTGCAGAAAAATATTCTTAAAAAAACAGATGAGAATAAGCAAGAACACCCCAGTCTGTAAAGGCATCCAGGGGTTTTCACAGAAGACAGGATGACAGTGCAGACACAGGCTTCATGGAAATGCGTGCTCTGGTCTGCACACGCACAAGTGTTCAAGAAGCTGATCTCAACTGTCTGTTGGAGTTAACTGTCCTACGTGACAATGCATTTTCTGAAGTTTTGGCATCTTACCAGGAAAATACTGGTTGCTGCACAACATACTTGAACCAGCGCTATCAGGATCGGGGAACCCTTGAACACAGAATTACATGACAAGGTGGAGGGAGTGTTTGAGCAATCAAGGCAGTAGGAGACCCGATCTGAAAGGTGCAAGCCTCAGAAGTAAAGAATTTACACACAATACCAAGGACTACAACAACAAGCAGGCATGGTAGCAATGAAATTAAGCAAGAGCAAAAGGTACGCTGAGTATCTGGGAAAAAAAAAATCTTGACGAGTAAGAATCAATATAAGGAATTATTCCTCAGGGAAACAGTGGAAGTGCTTTTGCGTGGGTATTTTATGAGAGACTGGGCATACCACCAACAAATGTACTGCAGGAAAGAATCAGACAATGGCAAGGAAATGGATTAAACGTGTTAGCAAGACAATTTCCAGATCCGATTTCTGTGAAGAGGAGACCATGACCTCACCACTGGATCTGTGGTGTTACCATTAAGTACTGCCCCATACAAGCCTCAAGTCCCTCACTAGCATGGGTATGGTCTTAAGACAGACCACACCAAAGACTGAAAGGGATCTGGGAGTGTCTCTTCATTGTTATTTTATTTTTGTATTAATGATGGGTCAATTTCTGTCCACAGATTTTGTAAGGCAGAATTCACCAGGGATACTGAGGAGCAGAAAGCTGAGATGCAGAATAAAGCTTTTGGGGAAAGCAAGAAGTCTGAACTTGATTAAAAGAAAAAAAAAAAAAAAAAAAAGCCAGAGGAACAGAACATTTGAAGACACATATGGGCGAGAAGTGGCTCTTTTCCAAGGACAGATGGCAGCAATGGAAACGCCGAAAATGGCTGGTTGGCCAAACTGCTTTTCTGTATTTGCCTCATCCTTTCCAGTTCAGTCCAGTTCATTGAAGCGCAGCAGAAGTGCCAGCAGCTTTTCCATGTGGAGGGTTCCCACAACTATAACAAGCACAGAAATAATTTCAGCACCTATCAGCATCCGATCAGGTCTCTGTGTACCTACCATCTGCACTTCCAAATCAGAGCAGCTGTTTCAGATGCAGCTGTGGGAAAAACCAAAAGCCAGAGCTTCCCTTTCACCAGTTGACTAATTGGGGTTGGCCACAACATCCAAATAAACAGGAGCTTAGCAAACGAATACACTGTTTAATCAAGGGACTAGCCCACTGTAAACACACACTATCAGATTAAAGTATCCTTCCCCTCTTATAAGAATGAATTGTCCCCCCGTGGGGCACCTTGATGTATTGAATTTATTGGCACCTCAACGTAGCACCACAGAAAATGATAAGAGCCGATTAAGTTGGCCATCAGGCCAGAGGACTGATGCATAGCTATCATGTTAAAACAGGAGTCAAAGATACAAACCTCATCTCGTTACTCCAAGTTGCTGTAAGCATTCTAGCACAGCTTTACACTAGTACTATATATAATGAGGCCCTCTCCTTTAGACCAAGGGTTCACATAAGCCTGCAATAGTATTTTACTGAATACTTAACACTTCGGTTAGTAGGACCATTTCCTTGCCTAGAGATCATGTTTAAGACTCTCTTTGATCCATGTTTTGTCTTCCCTTTATTTTTTTGTCATCTCATTATGTTTTTTTTAATGCTCCCAAAAGTTACCTATCCTTTTTGTTAGCTCCTGGCTGGGTTACTTCATAGATGGACCTTGAAGATGTTTCAACAGACAGAAGCGCATTTGCTGCTTTCCAAACACTGGAGCACAATCGGATCAAAGGATCATCTAGCCAGTGTCCTGTCTCCAAAGGTGGATAATAGTAGCTGCTGAGGGAATATTATTAAAATGGAGCAGGTGTGAAGTAGTACTTCCCTGTTACTCTTCCAGCTTCTAGAAATCTGCTGCACAGGGAATCTGAGGCAGAGATGGAGGCTGTGCTTGTAGAAGTCTTTAATGGAATTTTTTTCCACTAATTTGTTTGGTTGCTTCTTGAATTCACAAGAGCTTTAGCATTCATACCACACTGCACCAAAGCCTCCCATAACTCATCTGTGTTACATGAAAAAGTATCTCCTTATGTTTGATCTAAACCTTTCCACTGTTATTTTGAAGCTCCACAACTCTGGTATTAGAAGAGATTGTTCACAATCCCTCCCTACTCCTGTTCTTTATTTCACTAATAATCAACTATATAAAGTGTGCAGCAGATGGGATCCTCAGTATCAAAACCCAGCACCGTCCCACTGAATTGTCACAGTAGCTGAAAAGCAGCTGAGAAGAAACAAAAAAACCCAAAAAACAACCAAAACCACAATTAAATGTTGAGTATGGACAGGCTTCTAAATTTGATCCATTTTTCAAAGGAACAAAGTTTTGATCAATAGATCTTTCAGGAATTCTGAAAGATTAGATTTTATGAATATAAGACTTTAGGGAAGCTTCCTTTATTTTCTTTTGGCCATTACATCAGCTGAAAAACTACAGCAATTTATTTTGTTCTTATGCTTCCAGAAATACAACTGGACACAAACATACCAAATTAATCCACTTCTGTGATTAAGCAGAATTTGAACATCGATTGTTCTTGAAAGCACTGGTAAGCACATGCGCTTCCAGTATCCTGGGCACGTGGCTCAATACATTTATCGGTACCTCCAAAGAACTCGGAGAGACGAATGTTGAGTTCTGGTGGAGGCTGTAAAAGATTTCAGACCCTGCTCTCCTTCACATTAATTTCAGCAGTAGTTAGTGAGACAATGGGATAAATTCTGTTACAGATAAGACAGTAGAGTCATCAGGTATTTATTGTAACACCTACCAATAAACTTGTCTAGGTCATCTGCTCAAGGGCAGAAAAGAGAGTAAGGCTTCAGTTAAATAAATCTGCTGAGTCCCTGTATACAAAAAGGTATCATTTTTAACTTATTGCCCAAAACTATGGAAAAGGAGTCCTCAGCCTCAAGTACAGAGAAACATAATGGTGTACATTCCTCTAAATTTAATGCTGCTGTTTCTAAAGGAGGTAATAAATATCAAATTAATAGAAGAGCTGTGAGTATGCCACCAGCATGGATTGTCATTTAAATCCTTTCCAATTACAAGAACAATGAGAGCATGTGCCTGGAACGGACTTTGGGGAACGATATCCTTTTAACCTCCCACAGCAATTTGGCCAAGGGCTCTCCAGGGGATTCAGCAGTGGGGCGGATGGTGTGATAAGCAGGTTAGCTTCCGATGCACCCTACAGTTAACAGCAGCAAAGCTGCGTTAACATCCGCATGCTACACCCAGCAATACTGAGTAGCAAGGCATAAACATTTCCAAGCCTGTGTGAATAAGAAACTGCAGACAGGCCTTATTCCAAGAACGTACTAAATCTTCAGCAACACAGAGTTAAGAAAGAAGAATTTGGGTCTCCATTTTAGCAGACTGGGAAAACTGGACTGTATTAAACAGACACAGTAGCTTTCAAGTATTGCCTGTGCAACTGTCACTGAGCAAAAAAAGGAAAGTCAAACAAACTTTTTATACACTTTCCATGCCCCACCGTTTCTAATATCCTCCTTAAGGTCCCAGCAAAGCACCCCATATCAATCTGCAAAATTTACTTTGAAAGTTTGAAGTTAAGAAATACTTGTAAATCAAGCACTAGCTTAGGGGTAACTATTAGGTCAGGCTCAAATCTAGATGATACTCTGCATTAAAAAGTAAAGAGTTCACTAAAACATCATGTTTTCCTTTCCTTTTTCTCTGTTCAATAGAAGTGGGTATTTGAAAAAGGCACCTTATTTCTATCCTGCATTTACTCCATATCACAATTGTTAATTTAAACAGTGGAATTATTTAGGAGGTTTGGTGTTGCTGCACTATTATAGCTGGATGCATATCCAAAAAGCAGAATGCATTAAGGAAGACTTAGGAAGACATGCAACAATTTTCTTATCAGCCAGAGACCAAGGAAAGAGAAAGTCTGTATTACTCTCATTTTTTTTTTATTCTTCACATGCCTTTACATTTTTAAATATTTATGAATTCTCCATAATCCAAGGCTGCATTTTATGAATGCTTATGAATGACACAAACACTTCCCAGTAACGTGAAGAATCAGGATGGGCTAATAGAAGATATCCATCTTCCACAAGAATTAAATGTAGTTTCCCTCTACAGATGGTTCCATGGCACTTGGATGCCTGCCAGCTTCTTTTTGGCAATAAAAGGACCAGTAAGTACAAACTAAGCTCCATGAGCACCAGTGTACACCTCCTTATGCTGTTACCTTTGGCAAGGATGGATCCAAAACCCTCAAGAAAACACCTTTCAGATCTCAGCTTCACTGCTGCAGAAAACTTCAGCCATAATTTTCATGACAGATATGTTCAGTTCTTGAAAGTTATACTGACATGTTCAAGGGTGACCTTGAAGGATGTCTCCTTCAGCTCAAAAAACACACTGGGCTCATTTAAACAGATCCAGTATATGTATTTACTGAACAGTTCCAGCAAAATTTTGGCTAAAAGATAATGCACACTTAGTCAGCTAAAATAGATTGTAATCACCACATTTTCAGCCTCCTGTTGTATACCACAGTCTTCCACCCCTTCCTCAGGGCAGCAAAGTCACCAGGGATCCTGTCTAGCTCCTGCTGTACAGGATTGTAAAACTGCGTCCCTGTGGGTTTTGTTGTGAGCACAGATGGGAGATGGCAGAAGAAAAATGAGCGTAGTTTGCTTTGCACACCATTCTGCTTGGGGGGTTTCTGGCAAATTACAGATATGGCAGACAGAGTTTGGCTTGTCCATAGTAAACCTCAACAGCTCATTGACAAGTGCTGTAACAATAATATAGGAAATGGAAACCGGTACAAAAACAAAAAAAAGAGAAGGGTAAAGTGCTCTTAAGAATTTTGCTCCTGAAAGCATTTTCACATAGATTACTCAATAGCAACATTTGAACAGACTTATTTGATTTTAGCCAGGCTCCTATTTTGGCAGGGTATGTTACCTTGTTTTGTCCTCTAGTTCTTTCATATTTCTATGAGATACTAGCTGCAGGTTCTGTGTCACCTTGTCTAAGACATCTGTCTCCTACGTCTAGTCCTGTTGTCAAGAGAGACACACACTTCTAGGAGATTATTCATTTTAGGATAATCTGACTCATGCCCTAGAAACTCTTCTCTGCTGACTATACAAATCCTGGGCTTACTAGCTCTGCAGGTTACACAGCTACCGCCCATGTCTACATTCAGTCCCTCACAGAGATACAGAGGTTGGGTGTCTTCTCACCTCACTTCAGACAAAAATACAGCATCTGGTCTCACTCCAGACAAAGGAAAGAGAAGCAAGTTTCAGAGCACTACTGAAGTCACTGTAGTAGCCCTTAAGCACTGCAGTTCTCCTGGACTGGAACACCCAGAAGAGGGGTGTCATTTAAAATAGGACCCAAAAGAGACAAAAAAACAACAAACCCCCACCACACATACAAAGCAAACAGCAGAAAGCTAATAATGAAAAATGTGAATGTAGTCTAGGCACACAATTAGTTGATTCCAAACTACTTTCAATTCTAGAAAAGTCATAAATCATTATAAACCAGACTTACAGAACCCCAACAACAGGATTGTAACATACTTCTGATTTGAAATTACTTGTAATTTTACAAAACTTTACCTAGGTGGATATTTCCTTGATGGAAATTGCAGACTGAATTATTTGAGCAAATTCCTTCATAAGCATTTCCTCCATTTCTGAAACACGTATGTTTTCCATACCCAGATGTGGTTTTGCCATTCTCATTAAAATTTCCACAAATCAGGCCAAGTTGAGAGCCACAGAAAAACCCTCATTTGTAAATGCTCAGTAAAGAATGACTAAGTCAAACTTTTTATGAGTCCTAAACGTAGGATGCTGCAAGCCTAAAGAGCATCCTTTACAATGATAATTCTGGAAAACTGCAAATAAGGTTACGGACAAGCACTGAAAGAGGGAAGACAGACAGGCAGGCAGTAACAATGCCACAGGCTGGCAAGGAAACTGAGTTAATGGGGATTGCTGAAACTGCTTATCACTCACAGCTACTATTGAGTCAAAACCCCCGAATTTGAAAACCAAGGGATGATTATTAAATTTGCAAAATACACCAAACTAGGAGTGGCTGTCAGCATACGGGAAGACAGGAATAAAAATCAAACTGCTCTTGACAAATTGAAGAAGTCTGGAGGAAAACTAAAAAGAAAGTAGTTCAATAAGGATTCTAAATTAGTATCAGAAATCCCTGTTAGACACACCAATGGACAAAGAGGTCACAGGAGACACTTTCACAGGGATACTGTGATTCTGCAAGAATACTGCCTTTCAAAAATAATCCTGAAACAGTAAACGAAGTCTGTATACAAAGACTAGATACCTTTAAAAAAAAGTTACAATGCAAACAGTGGTAGACCATGTTACATAAGAGGAAACTATCGCTCTAATCATAATTTCCAGTCTTAAAATCCCTGTATCTGGTAAAGACCAAAACTTTTAAGCTCACCAGAAGCAGTAATTTTTTCCAAGGTGCTTTCCAAGAGTAGTTTTCAATTTCTGCTATTTTCTTGGAGGTATATCTAAGAGATGTAGGTACCTACTTATATGTTAAACACTGTAGACAAGACAGGATTTCTGTGATAGTATTTCTAAAAGATTTATACCTTTGAGCAAAGAGAATTCCAAGAAGTTACCGAGAGGGAGGGGGAGGGGAATAATTCAATTGGTAAACACAAGAAAAACTCTGAATCTCTTTTACAACCTTAGCTATTGCTGTCACAAGAGACTAACTACTGCAGAAGAGATTTCCTTCATCCAAGTTCTACAGCATATGCTAAAATGCCTAAATGCATGATTAGATACTGACCATGGAATCATGTTTGGAAGGTAACACAGCAGCTACCACAGAACATAGCTGCATTCTTGTAATTTTCATAAAGACAGAACATATGCCAGGGCAGTGAACCTAAATCCTTGCTCCTTCTGGCAGCCTGCTCTCCTCGGTTACTAACAGGTTTTCAGTTTTCAGCTGTAAGTCAACCTCAGCCAAGGGACAGCAAATTACACATTATCCAAGTCCCTCCCTCTTTTGCACAAAGCAGCATCTCTACCAGCAACTCTTCTGCAGCACCTGAGCTTACCTCCAGCAGCCCTGGCACAACAGCATTCCCTCTTCAGCCAATGTTTTCATCCCACTACCAATAAACAGTGCGTTTAATAACGTTTCCTCTGAGGATACTCTTCAAAGCCACCCAGACTCCCTTACCCCTAAGCCTATCTGATTCTATCAAGCACTCTGTGCAGCTTCCCTTAAAAAAAACAAGCTCCAAACCAGACTTGAATTCTCATCCAAATTCTCATTTTGACGATTGTCTTCTGTTTTCACCTCTTTGAATTCAACTTAAGACATAGCCACATGCGATCTTAACCCACCAGCAAAGGGTGACCATGCATGATCACAGACCATGATGTACTTCTGGAGCATCCCCATCCCTCAATATTAGAAAGACTTGCCTCCATTCTGCTTTCTGTACTTCTCACAGCCACATTAAGGAGATGTTGGCCAATTTTAGCCAGGAACGATCAACAGGCTCTTACAGCATCACGAGTTTCCTCCCACACCCTGTACAAGTCTAGAACTAATTTCTTCTTGTATATAAAGGTTATGAACTTTGCCTCAATACTGGGCTCTTCAAACCTCACCCCACTATTCCTATTTCATTCACTTCTACTGGTGATGAAAGAGGTGGGAACTAGAAAGCAGACAACATTAGCGCAACTGCCACAGTTTTCATTCCCATGTAAGCATCTTTTCATGCAGAAGGCAAGGAGATAATATTCCCCATGTCAGGACTCCTATGAACTTCCTCCTATAGTGATAAATGGTTCAACTCCACAGATGGAATCAGAAGTGGACACAGTGTTTTACCTGCTGAATGGGTAAAGGTGGGGAGACATGGGCTGATTGAGAAGACAGAGGTGACCACTCTTTCCTGCCACCTATGCCTTCAGCAATAAACTACCTCAAGTTTACAAGTGACTAAATTAATACAGCACATCTCCTCAAACCTGGCTTCTTCAGCTTAAAGTGTGAAATAAAAACACATAAAAAAGCATACCATCTGTGCAAGACACCCTGTAGAAAATTGAGTTTACACAGATGGGACATATCACACATTCCCTTATGTCTCTACCAACACACCAGCTTTGCAAATCTGCCCTAAATAAAAACAAAATTGACAACACGTTATGTCTGAGGCCAGCAGGGCTGCAAACGCCTAGCATGTACTTGGCAGAGTTTGGATTGTTCTCTCCACTTTTAACAAACAACTCACTTATAAATGGAAAACTTGCTAATGTTCAAGTATTCTGCTGTGTTCAAATGTCAGGAGGATTGTATTCAACTAAGTCTCCTGGAGGGATCAACTAATTGGCCATCAAATTCATAGAGATGAAGCTGTAGGTTGCTTAAAAACTAGCAGGACATGACACAGCCTTCTTACAATCCACAGTAGGGACAAACACTGGTCTGGAACGTTTTCTAGTTCCATTAACTCTTTACCAACACATAAAAATACCACTTTAAAGATGTTTATTTTTACAAGTCAAGTTAGGTGAAGAATATAGTTGAACAATATAGCTGAACACATATGGAAATGCTTAAGCAACAGCTCCATTTTCTGTCCAAGAAGTCTGTAGACAAACACAATAAACTTAAGTTACACACATGACAAAATGTACTACACAACACTCCCCCCCAAAAAAACCCAAAACCCCACACCAACAAAAAGAAAGACAAAAAGGTGTGTTTTCTTAAAAAACAAACTTCATGTATTTTGTAGGAGGAGCATCTGAGAGAGGAGGGAGTAGCTGAAACAGACATGTACAGAAATAGCAAAATACAGTTAAAGAGAATAAGGCACCAGAGACAAGCCTTACCAAGTAAGATCACATCTTCCTCTAGCCAGTATCATGTCTTGGACAGTGGTCAGTGGCCAATGCCTAAGGAAAAGAACTAGGCAGCTATATTCCCCAACACATTCCCCAAGCCTGAAACAACTTGTAGTTTAAGACTTCCACATGCCAGGACTTCTGTATTGGTATGAAATACTTTATAGATCTTTCTTCCAAGAATATATCCAACCACTTTCATGCAAACTCTAAGCACCAGAGTCTTGTTGCAACAGCTGCCACATTGTATTCACCATACAAGGAAATATTTATTTTTGTTTATTTTGAACTTCCTGCTTCCATTTGATGTACCTACTTTTTGTTAGGGAATGAAAAACAAATGGGGAATGTTTGCTTATCTTCTGTCCCACTCAGGCATCTTTTCTTCAGGCCCAGCCATTCTTAATTTGCAAGCTGTTCCATACTTTATTATTGGAGGAGGCAGTACCTCATTTAGCCATAGCTGTAAACAGATAATTCCATTTTCTCACATTACTCTACATTTACTGACACCAGGTTTAACCTGTTAGTTTATTTTCCAATTGCACAGTACCATAAGGTAGGTACTCTTGCAGCTTTAGAGTTGACTATGCCAAAGTACTTCTAAATCCCTCAGACTTCATTATTTCTCTATCCATTGCCTTCCTCAGATCATCTGTGAGTGTTAAACAGCACAGGTCTCATATGACTCCTGTATCACTCTAATGCTAACCACCCTCCACTATAATGATTACTGCTACACATTTTCTCACCTTTTAACCAGTCACTGCTTAGTTACTAAAGACCATTCTCTTTTATCCACAGAAAGATCACTTGCCTTTAGAAGCTGTGGCAAAGGACCATGTCTGAAGCTGTTTAAGAATCTGAGGATACCATACACACTAGCACACCCTAACCCAGATGTCTGCTGAGCCTTTCAAGCCCTTGAAGATTTGTCAAGTGCAACTTCCTTTTACAAAAGACATGTTGACTCCTCCACGTTCATATAAAATCATGTGCCAAATAATTCTAATCTATATTATACTTTTGACAATGCTGTACAATACAAAGCCAGATTTCTGTCTGCTGTTCCCCAAGCTCCCCGTAACTCTTTTGCAAGTTAGCATCTTATCAACCCTATCTATTCTCTAATAGGGCTGAGAAGGTTTTAATTGAAAGGTTGCACACAAGTGTTAATAATTCAACAGTTTCTCCCTTGAATCCCTCCTGGTCTCCCTTGAATCTAACATCCTGGTCCCCACAGTCAGTTTTGTTCACTGCATTCTTGAATTCTTCCATTAATAGTTGGGTTTGAGGTGGGTTCTGGTAAAGAAGCCATGAGGAGCATAGGTGCCTCAGAAACTCATTTCTTTTTGCTCCACCTTCTGCAAGTGATTCTTTCACACCCTAGTCTTTAAGGGTTTTTGCAAACTTTTAGGCAAGCTTCTTATTCCCACCATATTTGGAAAAGAACTGTTACTTTTTATACTTTCTGAAAGCTGTTCCTCTAAGTTTTTGGCGTTTCAAAGTGTTTGTTCTTTTCTGTCTTCCTCACTTGGTCATGACTTCAGCTTTTGGAATGATGCCTCTGACTCTACAGCCTTTCTTCCCTGCTGTTTCACATCATAACTTTTCCCTCTCTCAATCAGCTTTTGATAGGGCCAAGGCATTTGCTCTGCAGTATAGTGCCTTTAAATAATCTTCACACTACCTACAAACATTTCACCCTTTTCACTGCTCTTTTCAGTTTCTTTTCAACAAGCTTCCTCATTCTGATGTACTTTCCCTTTTGAAATCAAATATCATTTCACTGAAGTTTTTGGCTTGAATTCTGCAAGGATTTTTAAGCACACTTGTGTTCACACTTATGGAGGGCCACTGGCCATAAAATTTTGTACCAAGTTCTGCACAATTCCCAGAAGAAAGTCAGAAGTATCTTCCTCTTTCTGGTTTCCCTGATCAGATGTTTCCCAAAGGCATCATTCTTGATGGCTAGGAGTACTGCGGTGCCAGTTTTGTCCCATTGTGTTTTCTACTTTAAAGCTACATACTCTGTATTATTCTATACTCTTCCTATCTACAAGTTCTAATAATTTCTAATCTTAAGGATTCTGTTATTAATACAGTTATTTTCCTGATTTGACATTTAGCTTTAAGACACCACACTATACCCCCATCTGTTTGAACCACTGTCATTTTTATGTAACCTGTAACTTGGTACTAGGGTGTTCCAACTTATGTTTTCCTTCCATCAACCTTCTTACAGCCCTATTCAACAGTCTCACATAAAACCCAAATTCCCTAGGTCATCCACCTTAGTTCTTAAGATTTCAGAGTCTGTCTAGAAATACATACATATTTGGTCCAATTTTCTCTTTTTTTTTTTCATGTTATGTCAATGCTCATCTAAGGGGAAAAACTGTCTGCCGTATGATGAAAATTTTCAATGACAAAGCGAACAGGTGGGTATAAGTTTTAGTGATAAAACAGCTACATTCAAGAAGAGCCAGGAAGTGTTGCTTGAATTATTATCTAATAAATTCTTGCAACAAGTATTTTAGTTTCTTCTGGACTTCTAAAGTTCTTCTGCTATTTGCCAACAAAAAGGGCTACTGATATGTATGATGGGAAAAAAGAACCAGCAAGTGTATTTTCTACTAGTCACTACAGATGAGAGACAAAACCTATACTAATTAAGTCAGCAACCCCAGGGGAAGGAGGGAAATCTTCTGATGTCTTTATTTTGGGGTTAACTTGTATATATTTGAAAAACTTACATGAACATGACAATGTACTTTGAAAATTTTCCATATTTATTATAATTTTAATGTGTCCAGGAACCTACACACTAAAATACATGAGAACGGACCTGATCATCAGCGCTTAAGTCTCTTAAAAGGGAAAAACCAAAGAAGAGTAATTTATCATACAGAGCTACATGATAGTCTAGAGGCGAAGAAAGTCAGTGAAATCACTAGAGAAAGGCTGCATCTACTGGACTGAATGACTTATTTAAATACCGAGAAAGAGAAGAGAAAATGTAGTTACAAACTGCTGTTGGATTTTGTTTCCTATCACCCCAAACCTGACACTTGATAACCTGCCACTCTTGAAAAGCAGATAGTTCAGCTTATTTCTCAATTTATCATTTTGAGTTTTCCCTGTTCATTCTACAGAAAACATGAAAGTTATTAATTTCTCTTCAAGAAAGGTAATTAGTATTTAGCTATTACTCATCATGTAAGTACAGAGTAACTGTTTGCATTACTTCTGTTATGTTGTCCTTAGCAAATACATAAACACTAAGAAAGATTAATCCACAGGACAGAAACAGTTCTGCTCATCTCAAGAAATTAAAAATAATCACTCTCTTTGGAAGTTCAGCATCAAATGCATCACTGACTGAAACATGTTCTTTAGAACCTCAAAGAAAAGCAACAAATGACAGGACCTTGCAAGCGGTTTATTTTCATTGCTCACTGAAAAATAACTATGACAGTTATTTAACCCTCACTCAACTCTTCCTGTTGGTGTTCATGTTGATGCTGATCATGTTTGACACCTCAAAATAGCATGTCAGTAAGAAAATAAGCTATAACTGAAAACTTCTCATTAAGTCCGATTTTGCTTTTCAAACACCCATTATGCTAATAATACTGCCTTTTACCAAAGTATAAAATGAGCAAGGTAAAGAAATGGCTGAAAAACTAGATGCTGGACATAATGTTACAACATTTTTAGGTCAAAGGTTAAATCCTCACAAAAAGAAAAACAAAGTTACTGGAGAGAAAACAAAAAGCATCAGCCCTAAAATTACACACACTGGTTAAACATGTCAGATGATTATACAGCAAATTATGAAATGGGATTTAGGCATCAGTAAGTATTCAAGTGCTATTGTTCATTCAGCTGAGCCATCCATTACCCTACCTCCGTTCCTAAAGCTGCTATGGTTATATAGACAAAGACCCCCCTTATAATACCTAGCATTTGAAACAGCACAGAAAAAGTGGAAGTGATTAATGTTGTTACACTATGTTTCACACCTATTTTAAATTGTCTTGAGTAACAATCACTACCTACTGCTCTAAATCACACCAAAGAAGCCGCAGAATCTGCCAGTTGGTTGTGCAGCATTGCCTCATCCCTAGAAGAAAAACTATGGGCCTTGCAGTTACAGTTTTTACAGGGTTTCAGAGTACAACACTCAGTAGTGAGAAAGAACAAAGAAAGGCTGGATCCCAGGCAAGCCAGACCCACCACTTTCTATGGCCTCTGTTACTCTAAGTAGTAACAGTAATCCCAGGGCAGACTTTCTGTCACATCTCTGGGATGTAGCTGCAGGTACAGCACCTGAACCACACCACACACTCAGCACAGACTTCTCCTGTTAAGAATTTCAGTTGTACGTTTAAAGTGTTTAGATTTTCATTTACCATTTAGAATAAAGCCTACCAGCAGAATAACAAATACCAAAGAAGGCAAACTAACATAAAAATAAAAGAACATACAAGACACCATGAGAACAGGTTTAAGGGGTGGGGGAGTGGGGGGTAAATGCTGACATCATCTTCCAGGGTAAATTGAGGGAATTCTCAATGCTCAGGACAATATGGCCCAAGGGAAATGGTAATGGGAGAGAAATAAATTCTTTCACCTCTGGGTTGAAATCCAAGTCAGGCTGGTAGTAGCCAAGAACCATTAGCTTAACATCTGCTAGCTGTTTGGTAACCCATGTGAAGCGAGTTATATTCCTTAGTGTCCACATCACAGTCCCACTAATTGGCACCATGTTGGCAATCTAAACAGAGAGGTCAGAGTCTGAACATACAGCAAGTATGAACTACAAGATTAGTCAACTTCAGTTTTGAGTACATATGTGTTAAATTATACATTTGGTATATGTAACTCCACCTAATTGCCCCACCATCCTGTTCTGCCCTAGAATAAAATCGTAAATCCAAGCAAGCCAACAAACTGTCAGCATTCCCCTGTCAAGTATACAGTTTCTGAATTAGTAAGACACATTAAGTCTATTACTATTCAAAGTAACTTAAGCAACTGCTTAAATTTTAAGCAAAATACTGTACAGCATAAAGTTAAGTATGAGCTAAAGTGTTCGGATAGTAGGTACCAATATCCATAAAAATAGTATCTTTTCCTTAATTTCAGTTTTTAACTACAAAACGCAACACTCACTCAAAAGGCAATAACAATATAGTCTTATAAATCCCAAATAACAAGGCTCTTTCCTCTTTGTCTTTCCTTCTTCTGCAGTTTCCCAACAAAGAGTGCAAAGGAACAAAGTTGACTGAAGAACAAGACCTATTAACTTTTAGAAAATTATCCTTTGTATTTCCCGATGGTAAAATATTGGTGTCCAAGGGAAAAAAAAAAAAAAAAAAAAAGAAGTTATCTCTTGATAAATAGCAATAAAAAAAATTGATTTTTCATATTATCTTAATGTGACAGCATAAAAAGCAGCCTTAACTATGAAGGAAGGAAACTCATGTTACAGTTTAGAAACTGTTCCTGATATTTACACATGACTTCAGTTTAAAGAACTGCTTGTGATGGGAACATGATGAAAGCTGTTGAGCATGAAGGGAGATATAAACGAAGCCAAAAGAAGGATCTTTGCCAGAACTCTACCAGAAAACAGAATCACAGAGTAAGTTAGTTTGGGAGGGACCTCTGGAGGTTTCCAATCCAATCGGCTGCTCAAAGGATGGCCAACTTCAAAGTTGGATGAGGTTGCACAAGGATATTTTAGATGAAAGTACAACATAGTACAATGCCCTGCAAAATCCACGTATAAAGAAATTGTTCTTGCAAGCCAAATACCCCTTTCATTTACCACTGCTCTGGAAAGATTCAAGTTCTAAGCTGTTTTGAGAAGTAATAATGGCTAGCTGCCATTAAGAACAGTGACAAACTGAAAAGGAAACAAATCTAAATATCCATTAGTACCAAGGTTTGGAGAACCTAACCTGGTAGAATGCAGACTTGAGGACAGGAGACTGTCTGAGAGAGCTTCGAAGGTATAATCCTCCCAAGATCCATGTTTTATCTTATCTTGGAAGGTATGTTCAAGCCCTCTTAAGAAAAACGCAGGCAGTGGCAAGAGGCCAGTCTGCAGGAAAACAAACAACCCCCAGTAAGTCTGCATTCCACAGCCATGTTCAAAGGGATGGATTTTTTTCTTCTTGTGCAAGAAACACTTGCAGAGTTAACATCCATAAATTTGATAGCATCTAAGTTGCCTTAAACATGAACAGTCTGCTTCTTTTAGCACAGGGTGCTAAGCATTGCCTGGCTTACCTGTCCTCTGACAAAGCCAGACCAGCTTAACTTCTACAAAAACACACTGCCAGTTCCTAGTGTCTGCACACATGCTGCCAAGGATTTTGTATTCTTTTTTCAAGAGCTTGGTGGACCAAGGGATCCTTCTGATACAGCAAGACCACTCCTTCCTCAGAGCTACAATATCACTGCCAGGCCTGCTATCTGCTTCAGGCAGCAAGGATAAAACCTTCTTTTTCCCATCACTGACTACAAAAACCTCTAAGGTGGATCTTTTCATATTCTCTTCTACAACTTTGAGAAGTAGAATAGGATCATGCCACAGTTCTTAAATGCCAGACAAATTCCTTCTGCTTGAAGACACATTACTATTAGCTTCTTTTAAAATCACACCGCTGCAAATAATTATATTGACACTTGAGGTGGGATCTGCTGTACTGACATCTGAAAGAGGGTTAAGGGAAACTGTGATGACTGCCAGGAGGCTAACACAAGCTGGAAGAAACCAGGCTAACACCAAAGACATAGCTATTGCAACTGTTCTGCCTTTGGCAGCATTCAGCCCACCGAGCTGCCAGTTCAGGATGGACTGAAGTAAATCTTCAGAACTAATTCCTGATGCTACAGGAGTTAGTTATGTGATACCATCCAAGTAAAGGTTATAATCAAGCAATGCACTGAACTGCTTTATTGAGCAGCTCTAACATGCACTTCTGAACCCTCATGTAGGTATCAAGTAAGCATTGATAATCAAATAAATGTTTTCTCACAAAACCAAGTATAGAAATAATACCAAACTCATGAGTTTCCTGAGAGTAATTCCTCTCCATTTGGAAAACAGGAGGGCTCCAAGAAAGAAATCCTTCTCTGCAGGGGAGGGAGGCAGGAAGGAAGGAAACGTGAATTACATACACCTCTGGATAAGTCCCCCTTTAAAAAAAGGAAGGAAATTAGTGTTAACTAAAAAGAGCATGTTTAGCATCACTGCACAAGCTGGGGAAAAAACCCCTAGGAAATCCTGGCTAAAGATAATGCTGCCTCCTCCTGTCTCTGTTGGGCTTTCCACAGTCATTGTGACAGGGAGAGGTTAAAGGTCCTTTTTCACTCTTTCATTTGCAGCACCACTTTGAAGTTATCTACAAATCAGAGTCACTATCTGATGATCACCTCTCCCCTACGTCATCCTACACTTTTTTGTAATACGGCTGTTAAAAAACATGTGTTTTCACTTTTTTTTTTTTATTAAAAAAGGATAACTCATAACTGAGCAGAGACAAAGGCTCTGTTGATACAACTACATGTGGATTAAATCTGAAAGGAGAAAGAAAGCTGTTTTATTAAACTGACAATCCTGCACAGAGGGCTTATATCTAAATTGGTGTAATAAATCAATAGGAAAGATTTCTCTTTGGCTGAAACAACCATTTGTTTAGGCATGGAACAAGAGGATTTTAAAATTGCTCTGGACACTACACAAAAGGGTTTCTTCAGTTTTGTTCTTTTTTACTTTCTCTTGTATTTTAAGTATATCCCTAAAGTTTTGCATTTGCTTTACTTAAAAATATTTACTTCTTGGCTCTTAAACCTATGACAAGTCAGCCAGCCAGCACCTCTGGGTTCTTAGCTAAGCTGCTTCTACTGAAAAGAAGAAAAAAAAAAAAAAAAGAAAAGAAAAGAAGAAAAAAAAGAAAAAAGAAGGAAAAGTTGCTTGCTTCATTTACTTTATTACATAGGCAGAAGACTGGCCTAAATTTATGCCTTCCCCCATTATGTTCCTCTCCTGTATTTTTATAAACACACATTCTACTTCTTCCCTTAAATACTATTAGCAGTGGCTTTTTCACTCTTACTTAAGCAGGAAACACTCCCCAGTTGTTGCTACCTACCCATATCAGACAGCAATTTGTCCCACAACGTCTTCTGAGACCAACACAATAACCTGCCATATCAGAATGTCATTCTGGAAGGAGGCTAACGGCAGGGAGGTGCTCAAGAAACTGCAGTCACAATGCCATCCTCAAAATATTGCCCAGAAATATGCATTTGGTCTCCAGATCCCAAGATGACAAGCTGCTGCTGATGCACAGTGAAAAATAAGGAGGACTTGGCAGAACATTTTAAGTACAACACTGATTGTAACTATAGATGGGACCAAGAACTGTAGCCGTCTTTTTAAATAAAAATCAGATGGTACCCAGAACTGATTTCAGAGCTAAAGCAAAGATGACACTAGCATCCACTAAGTATATTTAATATATCATGCCATGAAGATGGCATTGGCTAATCCATGCAAACATGTCACCACACAACTCCAGCTAGTCTTCAAAGAATGACAAAGACCAAAACATAAATCATCATAAAAATAAACTTTCAGTTCCACAGAAATGTTGTGTGAGAAAATATTTGTAAGAGATGCTACTCAACACTGGAAGAAAGTGTTTCATATGAGCATCTTGGAGCTCCTCTTCAGTACGTTCTGTAGATGTCACTGGCTCCTAGATTACTGTTATTTTTTAGAACTCCCGAACTATATGTGTAGTAAAACACATGAGGGCACCTACATATGGGATGGAGTATAACACTGACAGGGTGAAGATTTTGGCTAAAGCCTCTGTCATTCAAAATGTCATTTCTAATATCATTTACAGAAATCACAAGAGCTGAGGCTTTTCAAAACCATTAAAAATACAACCCCCAGCCCCACAGATGAAAATGCTTTAGGCATAGGTAACTATTTTTTTCTACCAGGGAAGCCCTTATTTATTTCATTTCACCTTAAATTCCATTTGCCAGTCAGGCAAATAAAAGTTTCCTCAGAAACTACAGCTGATGCAGTCAACTCAGATGTCATCCCCAATACCTTGACCGTCCAGCCTGCCTTGCCTGCTGCCCTACTCCCAACTCACTGAAACAATCCAGGAGGCCACACAATGGCCACGGGATCAGGTCTGGGCTCCTTGCTCTCCCCGACCCACTGCCTTTGCCCCAGAGAAGCTGCTATTGCCACTCTCCCATGAGAGGTGGTGGGAAACAAGTTATTGTGCCTGCATGTAGCCCAACAGCTGTTTTGCACAGCTGCCTCGCCAAGACCTTACTGTAAGAGCTGCTCACCTTGTTCCAATCAACTGCCTTATAGTCTGCAGGAGTCTCTCCACAGTGCTGCTTTTCATACATCTGCAGCCACACGGTACCATGTCTCAGCTCAGCTTCTGCTGCCTCTTCACATACCCTCTTGCTGGGACAGACATGAAGGACTCCTGACAAGGAACATTTCAGCTTTCCTTCCTTACTCTAGGCAATCACTCTTTGCCAAAAAGTTAACAAGGAGCCTTACTAGTGGGACAGAAAGGGAAGGTGCAAGAGGAGATTAAAAACTAGGAGAGGAAAAAGTACTTGTCAGGCCATCTTTTTCTTATTATTCTGCTTTAATTTTGGCGAAGTGAAGTCTCATGGCCGTTAGAGTTCATAGAAGCACTACATAGTTCTTTAGTATACCAAGCAAAGTACTACCTTCTGGCTGTAGCACAGAATCTGCTTTGATAAACTCTCAGGTTGTCAATGTCTGCCATCTTCAACCCACAGACAATAAAGCTGTCACCTCTGAGTAAAGCTAAACCCCTGGTAAGAAAGATGTGCCAGTCCCAGCTGGAAGGAATACTTCCCAGTAAGGAGAGAGGTCAGTCAGCCAGACGACTGGTTTCTGTTCCTAGCTGTTACTGCCCTATTCTGTGACCTTACTCAAATCACATTCCCACGCAATGCCTCTTCTCTCATCTTTGAGAGGCACACGAGCACCACCAATGAGTGGCTACGTAGAACCCAGCTACTAGCACTAATGCTAACACAGAAGCGGGAATTTAGAGGCTAAGTAATATATTAAAGCTGAGGTTTATGCTATGTAGGCATGGTTCCAGCAGAGGAAACATGCACTTCAGTTTTGCCAAGCCTATCCAGTGTGGGTATGATTCAGTGCTAATTGCTGAGAAAAATGTTTCAAGTTACACTAGTTTGGTATGCTTTTTTAAAAGAAAAACAAGGTATGCTTTGGACAAAGTTAAGTTTATGTTTATGTTTACAGACAATCTGACTCCTGCATATAAAGAATACTTCTCCTTGGACAAAAAACTAAAAACATCATTAAAAGTCAAAAGTAATGCAAGTGATTTGGCTCTATAATCTTGCCATAATAGAAAAAGCACCAAAGCAGCTGAGCAATAATCATGGTCTTAAATGTGACTTCTCTGACTCCTGCTTTGTTCAATATTTTATTTTTATTTTTAAAAAATTCTAACACACTTCAGATTTCAAAGCACATTTATATACATTGATTAATTCTCCCAAAGTAAAAATCATTATCCTCTTTATTACAGAAGGAAAGTGAAACAAGACATGATAAGGCACAAAAGGAACTGATGTTCATGTAAGGGTTGCAATTAAAACCCAAGAATTTCTGAAGCAACTTACTGTTTCTAAAGGATTTTTTTTTTTAAAGATGATAGCAACAATACAAAAAAAGTTCCAAAATGGATATACATTAGGATCAAGGCAGCTTATGGGGTAAAGGCCAGGAGAAAAGCAAGTATTTTACATTAATTAATCCACATTTGGAAAACTACATTGAATTATCTAAGAGATTTTTGCTATGTTCCATATATAGCACAAGCATTAAATCAGCCCACAATGTAGTCAATGGTACCTTGCATCATAAGATAGCAAAGTATATAGGGTAATCCATCCCCAGCTTCACACTTTCTACTCTGGGGCAGCAAATTACATTTGCATCAGGACTTTTCTCTGAAGAGTATGTGGTGAATACTGTCTGACAGCCATCTCACCATGTGTTATTCAAGAGTGCCCTCTAACGAAGCTGCAGCTACATTTCAGAACACATAAAAGCGAGACTAGAAAAACCCCAAATGAGACTTTGCAGAAATTTCTCATTAAACATCAAGCTTTGTTTCCATTTGAACAAAAGGGGAAAACAGATGATAGATACCAACTGGTGACTGCTCCTGCACAGACATTTTATATTTCCTTGTATTATTCAAACCCTCGTTGGTAAATATGTCAGTAGGCAGCAGTACTAAAAGAAGATAGATGGGAAAGCATACAGTTCTCCCATTCTGAGAGAAGAAAGGATACTGAAACAGATGGGGTCCCAGGGCAGTTAACCCAGTAGAACTTTTTAAGATAAACTGAGTTCTACACAATCTACTTCATCTGTAAGGAACTGCTGAGTAACTTTTCAACATAGGACGCTGTTAAACCAATCTTTAAAAAAATGAGTACCATGAATGAAGTTCACGAATCAAAATGGAATCCTCATAAATATATTCACTAATACACCGCTATACCATAAAATATTGATTTGAAAGGATGTCTTCATCTAAGAGTGGTCACACAAACTACAGTGATGAAACAGTATTTGTTATAAGTTTGTACAACTGGTACTTGGTTTACTGTCAAGTGTCCTTCCACCTACCTATGTAAACTAATAAAACACCCTACAAACAGATGATGTTTGTATTACTTTCAGAAACAAACTCCACACAAAAAAGCTGATACTGATATTCAGATCAGAAATTAATTTTAATAACCTTGACATCAAATTGTCAGAATAGGGCTGTTCCTCTTAAAGACCTACCTATCAATACGCAATGAGGGCACAGCTGCTCAGTCTGGGATCAGAACAGTCATAGCAGCCTATGCAACTGTTGCCCTCATCCTCCCACCCTGTCCTGCACCAAGGCACTCCTTTCACTTGTCCCCCACACACCCAAGCTTTGAGCATTAAGGTGAAAGAGATCAACAACGTAATCAAAATTGAAAATTGAACAGAGACTAGAAAGGGGCAGGAATTCCTTGAGCTGCACTGCCCCCATCCTGCCCAATGTGGAGTTTGCCCCCATACTGTCAAATGCCTTTAAACAGGTCCAGAGACACAGCAAACTCACCCCTGAAGGAAGACGGTGAAGGTGTTATCTGCCGAGTGATGTCTGGGGAATTCCACTGCCACCACAAAGCTGCAAGGAAGCAAACAGGCTTGTTAACACACAGAGCTTTTTGTGCACTTACTAACACACCTAAGCTCCTCTGAAGCAATCCTAATTTAAGTTAAGTGCTACCTTGGAAAGACAGAGATTGGCAGAGATATGTTTTCTTGAACCGGAGCCTTACGTACCTGCCAACAATTTTACTTCTTGCTAAACATCTTTACTGTAATGTTAAGATCATGTGGCTAAAAGTCACAAAAGACTAACAAGAACACCATAACGATGTTATAAAACATTCAGAGAACCCTGGTCCTAATATACGCAGCTTACCCACTTTAACAAACACAACAACATCAGGAAACCTCCACTCCCATCCATCCAAATGACCCAGTGGCAACCACTGCTTACAAAACAAAAAATGAACAATAACACTTTCAACTACGTGGCTAATAAAAACCTGCTTCGCACAGTGTGAAACAGCAGCTATTTATCCTGTAAAGCAAAATTGCAATCCCCTTCTCAAAAAAGCCAAACCCATTTCTCTTTAGTTTGTAACAGTGGGAGATTTTAGTCCCCAAGGAATATTTTCCAAAAATTTACAGGCAATTGTATAACCTTAGAGAACCCACATGGAGCAGTTTTATACAGCATGTGTTTCCCAAGCAGTGCAAAGTTCCTCCTGTGCTCCCTCGCACATTTTCAAACATTCCTCACAGCACTGCTATGTTCCAGCCAACTTTTTTCCTGACATAAAAGCTTATTCCTTGAGGAGGTTCAGGCAGGGTTTGACATTAAAAAGATCAGCAGTGGATAGAGTCCTGGATGTTTTGAAAAAGAGACTTTTCTTTCAGGAACATGTAACCCAAACAAGGCTCAATGAATTTGTATGAAACTCAAAAATTATTATAAAGTGCCTTTGAACCATATAGCAGAAAGTTTCAGCACAGAATGAAAAATGCAGAAAAATGCAAGAGCAAAAAAACCTCTGAAATTAGTAACTGAACTGCACAGTTATGTGTATGGCTATAAGGGTAATCCTTTGTATTGTAAAGTATTCTGCTTTTTAAAGGCAAGATAAGCAACAGCCAAGAATAAATTGCATTGTGTGGGTGTAGCTAGCCATAAAATGAGAAGAAACAGCATTATTTTAATCAGAAAAGAACGGTCTAAAATGACTGCAGCCACACATTTAGACTTAACATGAAGTATGACCATATTCTTGGCAGACCAGGAGATGTAATAAAGAGGAATTTATTTAAATGCATGAAATACATGTAGAGCTAGAGGCTCTTCTGCTCTAGCTTAGTAATGTATAACAAGAATGCTAATCTTATCAACATGCACTTAGTAAAATGCAGAGGAGTCAGATCTCACCTATATTGACACAAAAAAAATATCTGCAGCTATGCTTTCACCAACAGACTCAGTAACAGTTAATACTGAAGCACTGAGCAGAGAACCTGACTTCTGTACTATGACAGAAAAAAGAGGCTTTGACACCATTTTTTATTTCAGCAGCTACCATCACTAGTAGTGGCAGGTAAGGCCTGTAGGACCAGCAGCTCCCAGCTCTCTATCAGAATGCCACCACTAACCATGCCTCATATATTAGTCTCAAAATTGGTTCTAGTGCTATTGCTGTTCAAATGTTTATACAACATAAATAAGAACTTTCTTTCCTTTGCTTAATTCTTCTATTATTATATCTACTTTTTCTTCATTAGCAATTTCCTTCTTCGAGATCCACCATGTTGCAACTTTAAGCACAGGGAACACACAACTTTGTGCCAGTGGGATACATCGATCAGAGAAGGAACAGGACTCTCATGTTTTATAGGTGATCAGACAGAAGTTGAAGGATTTTTAGCTGCTTCTGGTCTGTTCAGATTCCAAAACACCTAATCTTTCTTTTGCTTCATCGACCCACCTATTTCTTGCAGAAGACACTGAAAAGAAGATTATTCCATAAGAATCAGTAACACATGATTATTTTTTTTTCTTCTATAGAAATGTCTTTGACAATAGCGATTGCCTCAACCCTCAAACAGGTCTATTTCTACTTAGAACCAACACCAAGGATGCCCAGACCATCATCCCAAGCAAGTGGCAAAACTGAGACAAAATAAGTTGTTAATTACATGAGCAGGGTTTTCTTGCTTGATTTTTATCTGCGGACCATAAAGCATTATTTGCCCCAATCATTCTGCAGGTAGTTAGCACAGCTGGGAAAGGACATACTGAGCTCCAACAGCTGGACAAGACTCTCACCTTCTAGGCCCAAGTTACTGCCATTTAGTCACATTGCAACACCAAACCTTCACGAGGATTCACAAAAGAAACAAGACACTTATCCTCTGGGAAAACAGCTTTCCAGACTTCTCTTCTGACAGAAATCTAACTGGAGTTTCTCTTCAGTCCTCCCTTATCTCACTCATACACGCTCCCCTCTTTCATTTTTCCTGCAAGAATTTTTCAGACTTTTATCACTGACATCTACCATAATACGCTGTATCAGTTTATTACACATTAATTCAATTAAAAGATGAAAATGTGAAACAGCAAGATGTTCAGCACTTAGCGTATCTCCTATTTCTGCTAATGTAATCCTCTCACACACTACTCAGCTCCTCTATGGCCTTTCCTCCAATGCATGTGATTACAGAGGGGAGCTGCTTGAGGAGGCAGCATAGCATCAAGCACCCTCAGAGTGCTACAAAAAAAAAAAAAAAAAATTATTTTAAAGGCACTGGCATATTACACAAACTCAGTAATTAGCTTTTCAATCAAATTATTAAAACTTGGTTCAGGAGAAAAACGCTCTTAATTCCAATAAAATGTCTCTGTCAAATTGTTTCTTTAGTTAGTCCAGAGGCAGCCTGTGCCCCCTCATCCCCTCTCCTGTCAGGCTACATCACTTCACGCATCAGCAAGTTATTTAATGCAAGTTTGGGTAAAATTATTTATTCAAAGGAGCAACTGCTTTTGTTGTCAGAGTATAAATGCATAGACCTGCTCCTCTTACCAGCTGTGAACAGACGGATCTACCTCTGCATTAAGATCCAAGCTATAATGTCATAGAGCTTCCTTACAGAGTTGAACAGAGAACTATCAACACTGAGTGTGTTTACAGGGAGCACTCACTTCTGCCTCTCACCTCTGTCCAAGCTGCCTTTGGAGAAGAACAGAAATTACACTTGTTTCAGCTTTGCCAATTCCTGTTTGCCATAGCTTACATTAAGGACCAACTTTGTGTAACTAGAAAAGGAACAATTTGAAGTGTTGCAGTTTAGTCCTTCTGAACTTCTGCACATGCTCTGTGCACTGCACCTTTGCCTGATGCAGTTTCATACAAGCAGCATGTTCAACTCCCCCAACAAAGACTGCTGAGAAAAGTTTGCTGCAATTGCTAAACTGTAAGCACCACCACAACTTTGCGCAGGTGAGCATTATGCTTTCTAATAGCCAGCAGTATTGCCTTAAAAACTCCAAAGAGAGGTTTTATGATGGATCATTTAGATTCCAGAATATGCATTTTGCTGGTTCTACTCCACATGCTAAAATTTGATTATTCCTGCTCTATTGCTTGCACATACAGTGGAAAAAAAACACGGAACCATAAGTCAATGGCTACTAGTGATGCTTGTGCCAAAAAGCTGACACACAGCCATGGGCAGGTGCCTGTTTCCATATAAAACCAGGGAGGCAGCAAGCCCTCAGAGCACAGCCAAATGCACAGTGCTACATAAGAGGCAGAGTTTCACTATTCACAGAAGCACAGGGAGGTTTGTTCATTTATTTATTTATAAAAGTCATAATTTCAGAGTGAGTCTACAGATCCTCTAGTTGACCCTATCATCCAAATACCCTTTTATAATAAAACCTACTACATTGAAAGCACTCTCGTCCTACTGAAACAATACATTGAGACAAACGGATCCCAAAATCCCTTTACAAGAACCTGATGAGATAATAGCAGTGCCAGCAGAAAGTCCCAGCATGAAAACTATGCTCTTGCTGAGGGTGAAAAACTCGTATGATGCCTTAATAGTCAGACTTGGCTGAAAATCCCTTCCTGACCTTAAATTCAGATCAGACTGCAAACATATGGGGAAGGCAGGGAGGGGATTCTTGAACTAGTATAGCACACCCGTTTGCTCAACTCAGTGTCTGTTCTTTGTGGCCAATCTCTGACGATTTAAAGAACAGTGGGGGGAAGAAACACACTACCTTAATCTAACTTTCCTCTGTAAGAACAGCATCCAGAATTCCCCCTTGAAGCAGAGGTTCATCCAGAAGCATAAGATTGCTTAAACCCACCTTAATCTAGAACTACACCCCTTTAAGCAACATAAAAAAAAATAAAAAATTAAAAGCAATCCTGCTCTTTCTGCAGCCAAGTAGCCTGAGAAGTAGAGTCCCACAAGGTGACTCACTGATGACCTCACCAATTTTCCCCAAACCACATAGGCATCCTTGCACCAGCAAGTTGCCCAAGATTTCAGGTTTAAGCCCATCTTCAAAACTGTTATCGTTTCAGCTTAAGAGCTCCAAATAATGGCAAGCCTTTAACCTCTCCCATAAACTATTCCTATAATTAACGTCCAACACTGCTAGGAAATTGTGTCATATTTAAAAGAATTTGTGTAGCTTTGACTTTCAGTTACCGGATCTCACTATGCCTTTGTTGGAAAGACTGAAAATACTCAGCTATGAGATAACTTTCCCATAGGCATGGATTTCCACAGAGGGGCTGAGTCAATTCTTAACCCTCTTCTCTTGGATGTGCCTGAATAAACAGAGTTCATTAAGTCCATTACAGGGCTTGTTTTCCAGAACCAGAACATTTTTGTGGCCTCCTCTGAACTCTCCAGTGTTTTCATATCTTACTTGAGAGCTACCGTAACTGGAGACTATGTTCTAGCAGCCCATTCTAACACCACCACGTGCACACACATGATCACTCCAACTTGCTTCTCTTTAGAAAAAGAAAAAACAAAAACCCAACAATCAAATCAACACTTCCCACAACAGTGAAGTTCAAATTGTGTCACTGATGCAACTAAATCCTGCAAGTCACTCTCTGCCACCTCTGTGTTTGTGCCAGGAAGCTATCGTGGTTTCTAGACTTTACACAGTCTTTTTCATTATAAGACGATCCTTCTCCCACTTGGAACCATCTAACCAGGAAGGTCAGACCAGGCTACAGCAATGACATCTTGTCACTGATCATCTTGCCTATCTGTCAACAGTAAGCTTTTAACAGCAAAGGTTATGAACCTCCTTTTGCATAATTTAAGTCAGTATTAGTATTTGAACAAAGAACTGGTAAATGTAGGAGATGACTGGAAATAGCCCACTCATTTATGTCTTCCCATTAACAACTGAGGTGCAGGATTTGTTCCTAAGGTCATTCTTAAATTTTACCTTGCTGCCTTACACCACCACCTCTGTTTAACTAAATTGTCAGGTGACACTAGAGTCAAATTCCTCACAGAATTTCAAGTATGTGATACTAACTATATCATCAGTTGACTTAATCAGATCTCAAAGTCCCCTCTCAAGAAGGAACACGCTGGGGGAGGGGATCTCTTTTTCAGGCATATGCTGTTTAGCCTTTCGTCTTTACATTCATTGTATTTGTAGCATCTTAATTGTTTACAAAGTTTTACCTGCTCATTTTATTTTATTCCTGCTATTGACATCAGGTTAGCAAACTTGCTTTTTTTGTTTGTTTGTTTTCCAAAAACACACTTACTCTTTCCACAAGTGTGGACAGTATTTGCGGTACTTCCCATCCCACTAACTTTTTCTTCCCCATTTTCCAGAACATTTAAAATCGGTGACAGAGAGCTCAACCGATTTGTTTAAAGCTAAGCTGTTTGAAAACGCAGCACTTCTACTGTTGCCTGTGACAGGACCGCCTTCCCTCCACAACTTGTAATTAACTCCCCCCAATTAACCGTAAACCACGCAATTACGTAGGGGGGCTACGCGAAGCCTGTAAAGCGTGCCATTATTTGCAGTTACGAACTTGCACTCGCTGCCCTTCTCCCCCGGCCCCGGGCCCGCCGCCCCGCGCCCCCGCCGGCTGCCCCGCTCCGCGGGCGGCCCCTCGGCACCGGGGCGGCAGGCGGCCCGGCGCCGGCCGGCTCCCGCCGCGCCTCAGGCGGGGTCCCCTCGGCCCGGGGGCCACCGGGAGGAGAAGGGGGGGCGGGCAGCGGCACCCCCGGCCGAGGCCCGAGGGGGCCGTCTCAAACGCCCGCAGCCTCCCCCCTCAGCGCCCCGGCGGCCGCAAGCAGCGGCAAGTGCGCACCCCGCCGCCACCCGGCTCCGCCGGGAAGGCCCCACCCGGGGAGACCGAGAGACGCTTCGTGGCTTTATTTCGGCTGCGAAGTGCGTACACCCGGAGCGGTCCCGCCCGCCCCGCCCGCCGCTCCTCTCGGGCTCCTGAAGCTCAAAGTCCGCTGCGCTGAGCCGGGCTCCCCCGCGCGGCGCGGCCGGGCCGCGCTTCTCCCGTCCCCCCCACCCACCCCCCATCCTGGGGCTGCGCGGGAAACCGGGTCCAGCGGCGGCTCCGGGCCTCCGCCGAGCCGCAGACCGGCCCGGAGCCGCCCCAGAGCGGCCGCCGGCTCCTGCCACTCACCTGGCACCGACCCGGAAGCGGCGACGGGAACTCCGGAGCCCGTCGTTCAAAATATTCCCCGTGGCGCCCGCTCGCTCCGCTCCGTGCCCGGAACCTCCCGTGCCCAGACCCGCGCCCTATCGGCCCTCTTTTTCCAGGGCACCGGAGCTCAGCCGCCTGCAGGGGGCAGTGTCGCCCGTGGCAACACTGCGAGCCCCGAGGGGCGGGGCGGCGCCTCAGCGACCGGGGCGGAGCCGGCACACGAGCGGTTTACCGTATTTACCAGAGCGCGGCGCCGTCCGGACGCCTACCGTACTTGACGTAGATAACGCGCGTTGCCATATGGCGGCGAGACTAACGATCTCAATTGCAAAAGCCCCAGACCAGCATCACGGGCTGTGCCAGCCCTGGCCGCGCCCTGCTCTGCCAGGGGCTTTCTTCCGGCGGCTTTTCAGTTGCCCTTCACTGCATCCCCTCAGCGGGATGGCCTCGGACCTCGCCTCTCTCCCCGAGACGTGCCGGGCCCACCTTCCGCGGGGCCCGTACCCCGGTGGGCCGCCGCCCCGCCCGGCAGCCCCGGGGGAAAGGCGGGGATGCGGGCGGAGGCGGCCCCCGGGGCTTCCTCGTCCGCCCGCTTCCCCGCCCAGGGGCCGCGCCCGCCCGGCCGGCAGGTGAGGCCCCGCCGGGCGCCCGGCAGAGCCCGGGGAGCTGCGGGCCATGGCGTACCGGGAGCTGGTGAGGCGCTGGCATGAGGGCGTGCTGGCGGCCGACGGCGGGGACTGGGACGCCGCCCTGGATATCTTCGCCGGCATCCCGGAGCCGCCGTCCAGGATCTGTTTCAACATGGGCTGCGTGCAGCTGCTGGCGGGGAGGCCCGAGGAGGCCCTGAGGGTGAGCGGGGCCGCGGGGCCGGTTGGGGCCGGGGGCCGGCTCCTCGGGGCCGGGACAGCCCCAGGGAGGGACGCGCCAGAGCGGGCGGCCCGACTGTCCCCTTTCGATTTGTGAGGGAACGATGCTGAAACTCCAACGAATTCGGATCCAGCGTTTCTTATCTTGCACGTCCAGCTAACGGCAGGAACGGGAGCGGTGGCGAACACAGAACGAGGAGCCCTGCAGCCGCCGCGGCCCCGGACGCTGCCGCAGGAGCGGTCGGGACCGCCCGAAAGAAACCGGTGCCCTTTGGAGAGGGAGGGCACCTGCCCGCGCTGGTGCGGGCGGGCAAGCGACCCGAGGGAAAGCCTTTTTATGACAGCACCTAGCATGTCTGCACGTCTGTCTGTCTCTCTGTCAGCTGCCCAGCGAGGAGATGCATACAACCTGTTTCTTAAATAGCATAAAGAGCAGCTCCGGCTGTGCTGGAGAGGCCGGGGCAGAGCCCTGGGCCGGGCAGTGGCTATAAGGGACAACAGTGAGCACAGCACGACAGTGCCCAAGGGAGTCTTCTTAGCCCCAGTGAATGGGCACTGACTGGGAAGAAGCTTGGCTATACTTCCGTGAAGGTCAACAGTTGGTTGTTTATTTTTTCTCTTTTATAGCACAATAAAGCAGACTGTTAAAGCAAGTTGTGCTGTTGGAGTCACGGAAGAAGCCAGCTGCCACCTCACTGAGAGGCGCAGTCACTGCCTGATCACCTGCAACATATTTTCACCCAAGCAATGCTGTCCCTGTCTAGGCAGTATCAGGAAGGTCTGGGGTTTCAGGTTTGGTTCATTATCCACATGCCATCTCTTTGCAATGATAAGCAAAGGAGCATACCTCCTAGCTTTCTCAGAAAGACATTAAGACAGTTTTCCTAGCACAGTGTTACTTTGAACCAGCAGCCATGAGCTGCTACCAGCTTTGCTAATACTTGCTTGTATTTAGCTGTGAAACAACCAGAAATATTGACTTACAGGTGCATTGTGTGAAGCTGTTCAGCTCCCTCCCTTGCACCCTTTCATGTACTCATCACTGTAGGCTGCTTCAGTCAGCCTTCCCCAGCCTGACTAGTCCTGCTGCTCCCACTGTCAGGGCAAATTCTACTCCAGGCAACACAGTTTTCCCATTACAAGGTGCCAGATGGCAAACAGCTCATTTATGTCCAGTCCATTTTACCAAAGAAGGACACAAACCTGAAGCTGAGTTCATGCAGAGCCAAGACCTGAAAGGTGACTTGGAGCTGTCTCCTGCCCCTCGGCTTGGATCGCAGCCCTGTGCTGGTCAGTCCAGAGGAGCTGGTCACGAGCCCAGAGATGGCCTCTGTGCCCGGTGCAAGCACAGCTTGGTCATGGCTGTCTGGGTGCATATACCCAAGCATTGATGGGAGAGATCCTAACTGATCCTTGGGATATGTCTGTGTTTTTCTTCTTAGTCATTTGATAAAACCATCGCAAAGGACAACTCCCTAGCTGTTGGCTTCTTTCAGAGAGGGTTTGTCCATCTGCAGCTGGAAATGTAAGTGAGGCGCGTGTCCATTTCATCTTTGGCTTTCTCCTTTTGGTCATTTATTCCTAAACCTAAATGATTCTATAGTTCTAAAATTCAGTTCTTCCAGCAGTCTTAAACAGTTCATAAGGTCGTTTGGCCTTGTAAACTGTGTCACAGGTCAGCAAGACTTATGTCTGGTAAGGCTGAGGAGATAGAAGCTGCACAATTCTGGGGAACCAGGGGTGGCTAATATATGACATTACTGTCCCATACAGACAGAGAAAGAAGCTGCTCCTGTATGCAGGGCTGCTAGGAGATTACATTACCATTCAGATTTTCTTTGGGAAGAAAAAAATGTAATTGCACTGCTTGGTGTACCTTCATGTGGTACATGTGAGTCTGGCCTTCCTAAAAATGCAGTCTGCCCAGAGTGTCTGACTCTCACTCTCTGCTGACAGCTGATTTTGTGGGCCTGATCTAAATCTCACTGATTTAATGTTGCTTCACTAGTGTCATGGGATTGATTACTCATTGCTTCCATGGTTAAATCACAGTGACATCCTGCTCAGAGAGGTGGGTGGAGGATTTTACAGGTCCCTTCTTACCTTCAAAGTTCAGTTATTCTCTTTCCTGTTATTTTCCCCATATTTTCCAGACCTTAATTTCTACAAAATTACTATATTTCTGGGAGGGAGTTAAAGTGAGAAGTTCTGCACTCACAGCTGGCCAGTCAAGCAGCTACACGCTCTGTGCCTCTGCCAGCAGAGCTGCAGTCAGGGATGGTAGAGTACTAGCCGGCATGCTGGAGCTGCTCCGCTCTGCTCCTGGCACCGTGCTGCAGCCAGCAGAAGCGGAGCAAGGCTGCCTTGAGCACACACACTGTGCAGCAGGTCAGGGCAGCACAACTGGCAGACCTGCCTCCTGCCCAAGGAGGTGATGGCCACCAGCACCCCATGGCTCATTCCCTCATCAGATGCTGCTCCCAGCCACCCACATCCACCTGGGTACCTTCTCTTGGCTGTGCTCACTGGTTCTTGGTCGGGTGACCACTGCATAGACCTTCCTGGACCCTTCCTTTCACCACCTGCAGCCTCAGGGGGAACCTGTTTTGATTTCAGTTGCATAGCTGGTGTAAATTCAGACTTAATTCACTGCTTATCCTTAAGAGTTTCTCTAAATTTCTGCTTGCATTGCTCTGGCCACGCATGTACACTCGCTGCTCACCATCAGCAGGGTTTTCCCAGCCCTTGCTTCTCCCCCGAGACATCTGCTGGGACAAAACTTCCAGCAGCAAGCTGGGCAAGTAGCTCACAGCATTTGTTAATCTCTGTTCTTTACATTTTCTCCTCCTTGGAACTGTGACTATTTCAGGTATCAAAACCTACTGTTCATGAGAGACACACCACGTTCATTTTGTACTAACTACCAACAAGGAGAGGACAGGGAATTGTCTATGATCACAAGATGGCACACATCTCTGGTGCAGCTCTCCTCTTTCAGAGAAGAATACATGGGGTTTTGCTAGCTTGATTTTTGAACTTCTTAGAGTCTTCAGCTTTTTGAGTCTCAGTTTCTTCTGCAATCTCTGCATTGTAGGTACGAAGAAGCTCTCTCTGACTATCGTATGGCCTTCAGTCATCTAAGAAAAAATCCCTTCATTGATTACAAGCAGCTGGGGCTGAGGCACATACTCTATGCATGGGAGGTAAGAGTCAACCTGTCTCAGCAGTCCTTCCCCTCTGTTGGGGATATTCATCAGGTCTTCAGCAGTAGGCATTAGTAACCCAAGAGCTTCGCAAGACAGTACATTAGAACAGTAAAAATTTCTGCCTGCACTTTTTTTTAATAAAGGAACTTAATTATAAAAGTCACAAAACAATGTCATCTCTGAAGAGTTTAGCAAATTACGCAGCTTGAAAAGTAAAATTGTTCGGAGAAGATGCACAGGAATGTGTATATTGGGCTTTTTTAGCTTATCTATCCATGTAATATTTACACTTACATGTGTGTAAATATGCCTGTAAGTTTTGTGAACTCCTCAGCTCTAAAAGCTGAAATAGGTTGGAGTATAGACAGATGGGAACAAAATTGGTCCATAATGAAGACTAAAACTTATGTGCATGAAAGCCTGTCTTTCCAACTGTAGCAACTGGTCTTAACATTATCTCTGTGTCTAAACTTACACACTGGGCTGCAAGCTGTGTTTTGCTTCTGTAACACTTCACTCTGCAGCTCTTACACTGTTACAGGGAGTCAGCCTGCCACATCCTGTTCAAAAAAGATCTAAGTCTGAATTGATTGTAAATATTTGGAATATTTGGAATGTAAAAGACCCTAGAAACTGTACTTTATTGTGAGGGTTCATTTTGTCTTTTGTCCTGAGTCCACACACAGACTGAAAAGCAGATACAGGAAGGAGTATTCAATTATTTACTTCTGCAGGAGTGAGGAGTCATTGTGTAACTCAAGTCAAGCATGCCCAGAAACCCGTCATTCAGTCTCAGTCAGTGTTCATGCACCTTATACCTGGCTGGAAGAAGCTGTCCTTGACATCCAAACCTCATTGTTTTTAACAGTTTCAGTGCCACAGCACTACCTTCTCTGAGCTCACACACACTCAGAAACAGTAAGTTCCCTTTGAAAGGTGCAGGTCTGCAGGAGTGCCTGGAGGCCATCCAGAGGAGGTTGGTACCCCTTCTGGCATGAACACACAGTCCCTCACTCTGTGTGCTCTAGGCATTGCCAGGACATGTGCTCTCACTGTGCTGGCACTCCAGACTCAGGATTTGCATCCTGATTCAACTGTATCTCAGTCTTACATCTACCTGCAGCTCATTTTTCAAAATACACAAACATAATCCTCCTGCAGAACTGTGCCATCAGCTTTTCCCATGCATGGCCTCTCACATGCTGCATCTAATCTTCTCTAGGGAGATATGCTGTATTCAGAAATACTTGCCACTTTCAAGGTTAGTGCACTTCTGAGTGAGAACTGCTGCCTTGCTTCTCTAAGACGGATTACCTCTGCAGTTCCTGTAGATGTTCAGGACTGCCATTCCCCATCCCCACCAAACAGCAGTCTTCTGCTGTCATGATTAAGAAGTAAAGAGAAAGCATCCTATTAGCTGTACCTCTGTCCCAAGCACTGCTTGCATCCAGATACCACAAAGCAATTTATAAGCTGATAACCCTATCATAAGATAGCAGCTATCTGATAGTGAGTCTGTTAGGACACATTTCCACCTTGTAGGCCAGCAGCTTTTCCATACAGTGACTGTTGGCCGGTGACAGGAGATCTCCCACTCTTAATTCAGTATGTAGATCAAGGCAGTCTATAATACTCCCACACTTTGCCACTTCACCACTGAACATACATGCTGCTAAAGGGTAACAAGCTACAGCTGAAAATTTGCGCATTCACAACCCACTACAATGTGAAATAGTTTCAGTTAAGTTATTTTGCAGTGAAAGGAAGTCAGAATTGCTCTGCACAACAAAAAAAATTACCTAGTTACATGCAGAAAGAAACCCAAGAAAATCCTTCCTGGCCTTTCAGATGCAGGAAGGATAAGATTAAAACTTATTTGGTACCAGAGTCTTCATCTGGTGTTCCCCACGCCTCTCCTTGCCTTGAACAGAGCTAGCACCTCTTGCACACCCAGCAGCTAGCCTGGAGGTACAGTTTTTATCTCTTTCCGCTATGATTATGAAGTTTTTTCAGCTGTGCTGGTCAGAGTGCCTTTCCTGTGGCCAGTGGGGAGTAGACTGGGGCTCTTGCTATACCTGTGATGTTTCAGTGCTTGGTCTCTGTTTCTTGGCTGAGTTCAGTAAGTTGTGTTGGGTGTCTGCTTGGTCTCAGCCCTCTTGAGTTCTGCTCCCTCCTTGCCTGCTCCAGGTGCTATACAGCACTGCAGCAGCGCAGTGCCGGCTGCAGCAGTGGCAGGAGGCCAGAGTCACCCTAGATAAGGCTGTTGTATGGAGACCTGAAGGAAGGACAGCAATCCTGGACCTGGCCCTTGAGCGTGTGCAGGTAAGACCACCTCAATGAGTTCGTGGGTATGTGTGTTGGACTTAAGTTGAGAAATATGAGATAAGAATGTGCTAATTGTTCTATGTTTGGGTTTTCTTGTCTATCCATCTGTTTGGTCACCTGGTAACAGAGTCTAAGCCATTTGCATGTGATGCTTTACCAAATTAGTGCTTCAGCTAATCAAGTAACTCCATCACCCCCAGGTGCTTCATAGCAGAGAAGCACCATAGTGGAGAATTATCGGATAACCTCTCAGGTTGGGGAGGTTGCTTTCTAGTCCCTCCTGTTCAGGAGCTTAGTTCTATTCATACTTGTAATGTAAAACAAGTTGCCTTATGTAGTGTTTAAGTGCAGAACCCTTGCGAGTGCAGATTTGGAGGGTGTCCCTTTTCATGACAGGCTGACTTTTTTGAGTCCCTTTGGCCTCTGTAACAATTGGTGGCAGTTTGGATATTAATGACAATCACTTTTAGAGCTTAAGTAGAGCGTAAAAGTGTTTCCAGGGTTGGTTCTAAATAATAGTTTCCTGTTAGACTCTTTTATGATCAGGAACGACTTGTAGATCTCTGATTTACTCTTCCTGGAGGGTTTATTATTTTGCTACCTCCATACTGCCTTATCTTATTTGTATCCTTTCTAAGAGCCGATCACTTTTTTTTGAATCTGATCATCTCTTCTAGCATCACATTTGTGCTTTGCATGAGTGTATTATTTATATTTGCTATTAGCATGCTACTCAGTGGTTGAACAGAGGAGAAAAAAACCAACATTTGAAGTCAAATAGAAAAACTGCTTAGAAGATTTGTTTAATAAACCTTACTCCACTGCCCTCGCTTCCCACCCACCCCATGCCAACAGAATTAGTCTTTGACTCAACAATGGGTAGTGGCTGCTGAGCTCTTAGTTTGCAAGTGCTTGTTAAACCTGAGTGACCTTTTTCAAGTTCACAGCCATAATTTTTGCCCCAATGTCTTCCTAGAGCTGATCTTGCACACACAGGGAAGCTATATTTGCTTTTCACTGCTGTTATGTTTCATTTAATATTAATTGATGGCTTTCCCCTTATCTGCTTTCCCTGCCCTAGGACCATCTGTTTTTAGAGCCCATGCAAGTTCCTCTTGGGGAATTTTTCAGACCACGAAAGAAGGAAGTCGAACAGCTGGATTCAAAAGATTTCCTGGGTAAACCAAAGGTAACAGGCATGTAATTGTTAAGATTAACAGCAAGCAGGTTAAAATCCCACCTTCTGACATCTCCAGAGAGTATTACGTTGGCCACTCCACTGATGATTGTGCTGGTGGAGATCGAAGAGCAGGATTGTCAGGGCTCGCAGACAGTCAAGGCATCTGGGACACAGAAGCCAAAATTTGTTGCATTTCCCACCTCTTCTATCAAAAATGTAATTTGGTGCTAAAAAACCTTCCCAGTCTTGGTCACTTTAAACTCTGAAAAAGCTGAGCAGGTACTTACGGAACACTGTGGTTGTCCTTTTGTTGACAATGACATTTTCAAGAGGGGCACATTCTTCCAGCATGCTCCTACTCACTACTGTGTTGCCAGTGGGACAGGCAGGCTCTTGGGAGACAAATCCCTTAACGCAAGTCAATGGAGAATTTCTCTGATCCCTTCTGTGACCAGTGCGGTCAGCAGAAGTGCCACAGGCCAGAGAGCTCCAACATGAATAAAGGAAAGGGAAAGTAATTCATTCACATACTTTTAAAGAAACCTTGTAAAGAGGGACACAAACTATTGAAGCTGTTTTGGGAATCCAGCTCTGCTTTTTCCACTATGTGTATGGCTCTACTTTATGCCTGACCTTAGGATGTCGGAAGGAAACGGGTCTGAGTAGATAACCTTGCATGAAGTTTGAGAGTCTCTTCATCCAGCCTGGATTCAGTCATTACTTTGTCCTCCAACAGGTGATCTCGTCCATCATTCCCAATGATGAGTACATTGGCTTTGAGCCTCTCAGGCCTCAGGTGAGCAGGACATAGCTGTGAAAGGAGGAATGGAGCTGTCATAGAGCTCCAGGTAGGGCCTCAGATCCTAACACCATCAGGGTAAGAAATACTGTTGAAACAAAACATGCAATAATATCCATGGGGCCACTCAAAGCCAGGTGGTAGGCTTCAGCACTAGCTGGAAGGGACTTGGTGGTGTCAGTCTCCAACCCTTTCAAGATGCATTTTTATCTCTTTGCCATGTCAAAACAGCAGTGGAGACTTTGCTATGCTCAACACGTGTTTGCCCAGCGCTTTAGTAAATTTGTCAGCATAAGCATGGCTGCCTTGCACTGTAATATGAGTTTCTTAGAACCAGGGGTATGGGAAAAGATGTTGTTACTCACCTCCTGATGGGACAAAGGGGGAGGGGGAGAAATAGAAGGTACATCCTGGTAAGGTGTGGAGCAGCAGATTTCTGTCTGGGTACTGTGGTGTGACAAACGTGGTCAAAAGTAAAGACAAAATACCACGGTGTGGTATTGAGAGGGACAGTAATTAAGGTGGCACAGTTGCTGTATAAGGTACTGTTATAAATAGATGCTGTTGTTCCTCCCACAGAAACAGGGCTTTTATGAACCCAGTGCTGATGCTCTGCGGTAAGTGTTCAGTTCCACTTTGGTCCAACTCTCCTCTCAATATTTCTGTTCAGAAGGTCATGTTTTGTTCTCCAATGTCTTTGTCTGAAGACTCTGTGGGATCCACACCCACTTCTCACCAAGAGTCGAGTGAATGACAAACATGCAAAGGCTTGTGTGGCTGCAAAAGACACTGCAGTTCAGTGGCATCTCTCGTGCAAGAATCTCAGGGCAGTTTGCAGGAGTTGATTCAATAGTCTTGGGAGACAGGCATAGATCGTGCCATGGTTGGGGAATGGAAGCAGAGTTTGTGGGGCCTGCCCAGGTCTGTGGCAGAGGATGCTGTCCCATCCTAGTTCCCAGGACAAGGCTTCCAAATACTCAGTCCCAGCCCTGCTCTGCTGAGCCAAAATCAGCCTTGGTTCAAAAAACATGAAAATCATTTGTTTTGGTGATACTGTACCAGCAGTACTTCAGGGCTGAGTTTAATAATTGTTTTGATCTGGTGAAATGGGGCAGTTGCATTTGGGAAATAGGTGTTTTCCAAGCTCCTTTTGTTCCCAGTTGGACCAAAGAGTAACAATGGAAATCATGATTTCCCAACACCTGAAACTTCTGGCATGTGCCAATTTGGATCCATGCAATTTTCTGGATCAAAGCCTTCCAGCACCAGAACTCCAGGGTTAGTAAAGGTGCTCTTATTCTTTCTTTCCAGAGACAGTGAGTCAGGCTACTATCGAGTTTTGTCCCATTATTACCCTGAGGACTCGGAGAAGTTGGCAGTGAAAGCCAGCAGTTTGGTCTTTGTGCTCGCAAGAGGAGTGGATGGCTGGGCTACGGTCATACACGATGGACAGGTAAGGAAAACGGGTGGGCTTTCCAGCCCATCCCCACCAGCAGAGACCACAGCCCTGCCTGTGAAGAGGAGCTGCTGCAATCCTCTGAGCACATTCCTTTGGGACCCACTTCTAGCACTGCAGAGCAGAGGATGAGTTCAGGAGCTCATTTCCACAGACCAGTTGCTAACTATGGATTTCTCTGATACTTGGCTCCCACTGGCTTCTGTCATTCATCTCTGTAGCTCCACACGGGCATCTTTTTGGGCCCTTGTGCTCTCCACCACACAGGTTTCTATTGTAGAATTGTGTAGGATAACAGAGCTCACGAAGGACCACCATTTAGAGCGGTATTTGTCACCTGAGAGCTCTAACAGAGCTGAGGAGACAGGTTGGTCCTTACCTGGTGTGGATTGCCTGTGTTAAATTAACTTTGGGAAGGTTTTGAGAAGGTTTCAGCTGTGCAGGCAGGTTTTATAAAGGGCTCTAGAGAAGATCTAAGGAATTAGTCCAGCAAATCTGACATCTTTCTGCAGACTAGGGAACTACAGTGTAAACAGATTGAATAGAAACAGATAAATATGACAACGTGGAAAATCTTCTGTTGACAGAAGCCATTTCTCATATGTCTTCTTAAGTTCTTTGAAAGAGCCAGTGCATACCTGGATTAGGTTGAGCCAGTGAATATATTATCTGCCTATATTTCCAAAAAAAAGTCAAAAGATTCTTCACAAGACAGCTAAAAAAAGAGTGAGCTGTGTGAGCAAGAGAGGCAGTGCTCTGAGGACTGATAACAGGTTAAAAATATAGAAATAAAGGGTGGGCATAAATGAACAGGTTTTTCTTTATTTCTTTTTTCTAAAGGATGTCCCTACAGAGAATCTGTTGTAACCTAAACATTTAGCATATTCATAAGTGATACAGTAATAGGGGTAGTGATATAGTGCTTCTTAAGGTGACCATGTGCCATGACAGACAATCAAACCATTCAGCATAGCCTGAAGTACCTGGAGCTAACAATAAACAGTTACAGAAGTATTTGAATGTACTGGTTGACTGCTCAGTGCAATGACAGATGAAATTCAAAGTCAAAAAAGGTAAAGTGGCAAGTGACAAGTGGCATTTCTCAGGGGTTGGTATTGGGACTGGCGCTGTTTAACATCTTTGTCAGTGACACAGACAGGGGGATTGAGTGCACCCTCAGCAAGTTTGCTGACAATGCCAAGCTGTGCGGTGCATTCGACATGCTGGAGGGAAGGGATGCCATCTACAGGGACCTTAACAGGCTAGAGAGGTGGGTCTGTGCAAACCTCATGAAGTTCAACAAGGACAAGTACAAGGCCCAAGCATAAATACAGGCTGGGAGATGAGTGGATTGAGAGCAGCCCTGAGGAGAAGGACTTGGGGGTATTAGTGGATGAAAAACTGAACATGAGCCAGCAATGTGCACTCACAGCCCAGAAAGATGATCCCATTCTGGGCTGCATCAAAAGAAGCATGACCAGCAGGTCAAGGGAGGTGATTCTCCCCCTCTACTCTGCTCTGATGAGACCCCACCTGGAATACTGCATTAACATGTGGGGCCCCCAACATAAGAAGGACTTGGACCTGTTGGAGCGAGTCCAGAGGAGGGCCACAAAGATGATCAGAGGGCTGGAGAGTCTCTCCTATGAGGACAGGCTGAGGAGTTGCAGTTGTTCAGCCTGGAGAAGAGAAGGCTCTGGGGACACCTTATAGCAGCCTTCCAGTACTTAAAGGGGGCCTACAGGAAAGATGGGCAGGGACTCTTTAACAGGGAGTGTAGTGATAGGATGAGGGATAGTGGTTTTAAACTGAAAGAGGGTAGATTTAGATTAGACATTAGGAAAAAATTATTTATTGTGAGTGTGGTGAGACACTGGAACTGGTTGCCCAGAGAAGTTGTGGATGCCCCATCCCCGGAAGTGTTCAAGGCCAGATTGGATGAGGCTTTGAGCAACCTGGTCTAGTGGGAGTTGTCCCTGCCCATGGCAGGGGTGTTGGAACTAGATGATCTTTAAGGTCCTTTCCAACCCAAACTATTGTATGATTCTATGAAAATAATAGACACTGGGGAAAAAATAAAGCATAATTACTCACAATGATGAGTTGAAATTAATAGCTCTATAGCAGTGATTATCAGAAGACATAGAAATGCTGCTGGACTGGTGTCTCTCGACATCCTTGCTGCTCTCTGCCTAAGCATCTGTTTTAGGAGCAGGGTGTTGGGCTTGGTGGGTGTTTGATCTGTTACATCACAGCCACTCAATGAGCAGCACTGCTTTGCAGCAGAAAAAGATGCAAAAGGACCGTTGGATTTTGTTCAGCAATTTGTGAGCACAAGCCACGTGGGTTACCGTATGCGACCCGGTGGGCACATTCGTCGTGTTGCAGTAGGGCAAGCAGACAGTGGTGGTTTGCAAGGGCCAAAGCAGGGCAGAGTGGGGCTAACAGAAGATGGGGCTCGGTGGGCTGGGCCTGCATCTGCCACAGCAGCAGCTCCTGTCTCAACCTGCTCTGCTTTGTGTCCCACAGAAGCTGCACATACCGAGCTCTCTCCTGGAGCCTGCCTCAAAGATGGATAAATGGGTGAGCTGACAACCTTGCAACCAGGGGTGAGGAAGGGACCAAAAGATACATATGGGACACTTATTTGTAAGATGATCACAGGACAGGACAACTGTGTAAGAGAAACATAGAGTGTGAAACACTGAGACACCTTGACTGAAGACCAAGTACTCTTGAACAGGAACAACAGAAGAGTTCAGAGCAGGAAAAGTGCTTCTTTTTTTTATATACATTGGATCTCTTCACAGCAAAATCTGGGGGCTTGGACATATAGCCAAGCCACAGTAGCTTGTATCACAAGCTGATCTAGGTACTGTTATCTCTTATCCACCATGGGCTGATGGAGCACACAAAGATGAGCAGCTGCCATGGCTTTCCTGACCCACTGTAACTTGTTGAGGCACTGGAACACAATGATGAGTTTGAGGGCTTGAGGCACATGTTCATCTAGCCTGCTCACATGAAGTTTATAGCCACTAGATGTAGCACAGAACCAGGTGAGGAGTGTTTGTGTGTTCTAGTTCACTAGCAGAGTGAGAGTAGGTTAATCCCCTGCAGTGGGGAGTAATATTTTGAACAGGCACAGCTTTTTGCCCTGAGGCCACATGCCTAAGCCCTAAATCCTCACCTTCAACTTAGGAGAACTTCCTTCATCTCCCATCTCCACCACAGGCATATCCACACGTGATCCCAATCATTTTCCATCTGAACCCAGTGTGGAAAGGTGCAATTCAGACCCTTATTTCTTGTGAGAGATTTTTGAAGGACATGGTTATTCTGATGTTGCTGTGATTTATTTTTTTTATTCCCCCTCCCCCTCCCCCCCCAATGAATCCCTGGCCATAGCAAACACTTGGGCATTTGCTCTGTGGATTTCTCACTGTGAACCAGCCCAAGATCCCACGTGAGCCAGCAGATGGTGGGGAGAGCCCTCAGCACAGTGTGAGCAGCCTCCCTCTGCTCCAGCACCAACCCAGCAAGGGGCAGGAGGCCAAGGAAGTGTTCCACCAAACCTCTCATCACCCCTGCTACCCACAAGAGCTCCAGAGACCATTTAAGAGCCTGAGTGCTCCACCTCGTCCAGCCATTTAATGAGCTGATCTCCCTGGGGCTCTCTCTGGGGTTACACCCAGAAATTTATAGCTGGCTGCACAGTCTGTCATGCACACCAGCCTTGCCGAGTCTCCAGTGTCTTCTGCTCACTCCTTTCTGATGCTGTTCTGTTGCAGAAGATCAGCAATGGGATTCCCCTCCCTCCTGCCCAGGTGCCTCCCAGCCGACTCCATGTGAAGCAGAAGCCAGGTAGTGCCCTGGGCCAGGGACATCAGTGGGTGTTATATGAAGCTGTGCCCAAACCCCCCTGCTTTAGGGGTACGTGGGGAGGCTGCTTGCCCACTGCAGCCATGGCTGCCTGTGTGCTAGCAGGTTGCAGAAGAGCTGCTGGGGGCTTCTGCTGCTGACTGCAGGTGCTGTTCCTCTGCTTTTTTTTTTGTTCTGCAGCATCTCCTGGGGGAGAAAATGCCTCTTTAAATGATGCCCCAATGGACTCCAAGGTAAGGTGTTTCACAGGCTGAAGCTGGCACAGCCTCAAGAGATCAAGGCTGTGAAAAGTGCAAGATTCCTGGCCAGACCCTCCAAAATTCCTGAGCTGCCCCAAAATCCTCTGCCCATTTTCCCATTCCAAAGAGAGGCTCCCATGTGGTCTTTCCTCCACCGCTCCCAAGTTTGGGACCATACAATTTTGTGAGGCAGCCCAAGGTTGAGTCTTATGAGGGCAGTGCCCTTTTGCCGCCCTCCAAGGAGCCGAGAGCCCCAGACACAGCAGTGTTCTCAGGCACACACTCTTCAGCCCATTTTGCAAGAGAGCACTGTCTTTGAACTACCTGCTGTCCCTTTCCCCCTCTTCCTGTGTGACATTTTCTGTCTCTGTTGGTCTGGGTACCACAATTTATTCACATTTGCATTCTTCTGGGATGATGTCCTCTGATGCATCTCCATGTCATTATCAACCACCGTGTGTGATGGAGCTGGAATCACTCCTGTGTCCACTTGGGGATAAGCACCTCTCTGGCAGTGCCAGCTGCAGGTCAGCTCTGCTCCCTTTGTCTTTGCCACCCCTCTTTGTAGGGCTTTTGGAGCCATTTTTTGTCAGCTGTGTTTCAGATGAGGCAGCAGAGCATGGGGACTTGGCTACACCTCTCCAGGTGGCTGGAGGAATTGCGGCCCTGCTCATATATGTTAGAGATTGGGAAGTACCTGTGCGATCGGACCCCGAAACAGGCTTCCTGAGTCATGGGAGGAACATTTGATACCAGGTTTTGAATCTGTAGTTCCTCCTCTGAAATTCAGATCTGCATTTTGATGCTGCTTTACTGTCACGAGGTAGCACTGAGCCAAGGGGTTGTGTCTGTGTCACCTCTTGATATGAAGAGTCCTTAATAACCAGACTGTTTATGGTGCCACACCTCTCAGCAGATCCCACTGACCCATGGAGAAGCTTCATCCAGCACGGACAGACCTGTTGTGCTGAAAGTGCACTGCGAGTGCACCGTGGTGGTGAGGGCAGGCAAGGTGCCATCTCTGCCAGACCTGCGGGCTCTGCTGAGGGAACGGTTTGGCCAGCAGGCAGAGCAAGGGAAGCTGAGGTACGCTGCAGCACAGCCAGGCCCTCTGGCACTCTCAGTGCATGAGTGTGTATGTGATGGGGTGGCAGTAGCCATTCCCCTGAGGATACAGACCTGTGTCTGGTCA
The DNA here is from genome assembly GCF_929443795.1 of Astur gentilis. Classification (NCBI taxonomy): domain Eukaryota; kingdom Metazoa; phylum Chordata; class Aves; order Accipitriformes; family Accipitridae; genus Astur; species Astur gentilis. The sequence continues at coordinate 9,268,656 of NC_064908.1, forward strand.
CCTGGGAACGTTGGACTGGGGTCAAAGTACTCTAGCAGAATTTCAGCAAAGATGTGAGCACACAGACTTCCTTGCAGGGCTAACCTTACCATGGCTTTTGGTTTGGAGAACAGCATATGCTCCATGGGCTTTGGAGGCCCAAAAGATCTTTCCCAGGAAACTGTACCATGGTCAAGAAATGGGTGAACAGAAGGAAAATATCTGTGCAGATGCAGCTGCTGTATATTGGACTTTTTCCTGCTCAGCTCAGCCTTTGAGATACACTAGGATCAATGCAGAGCAACTGGGGAGCTGGTCCTGGGGTGAGGTCTCCCTGATTATGACAGCCCTGGGGGGACACAGTCAGTGTAGTCAGGAGAGTTTAGGGTCTTCCCCTCAAGTAAGTGTGTGAGGAGGTGACAGTGTCACTCCCTAACAGTGCTGTTTCTGCCCACTGAGCGTGCAGGGTGGCCTGATGTCATTGTGCAAGATGACAAGCTCAGAGCTGGCTTACAAAGGGGACTTTGAAGACTGAAGATGGTAGAGGGCTAGGCTTGCCTCAAAGTTTGGTTTTAAGTGAGATGATTTGAGCCGTGTTAATGAACCCTTGCAGCTACAGGCATTTGGATGGCAAAGAACTTGGTGCCGTTTCGGGAGAGGAGGATCTGGGAAAGATGTGGCAGCAGCTGACATATGGCAGGCTGATGCTCTGCTGCCAGGTATGTGGGCTCTGACAAGCTTCTCTGCTGTGCTGGACTCAAATCTCTGCTTTGCCTTGCAACCTCCATGCTGACTTTCTCCTGTAGGACTCGGACTCCCACTCAGGCAGACCTGTCCTCTACCGGATGCTGGCCCAACACTCTTACCTTGCGCAGGGACCGGGGGACCTGGAATTCAGCAAGGGAGATGTGCTGGATGTTCTTTCTGAAGGTAGCTCTCTGGTCTGGTCTGCAGGCTTGAACTGGGGCAGGCTTTTGGAGTCTATTGCAGGGAGGGACTGGGGAATGGATGGCCTCTCCAGTGCTGTCTCAGGCTCATACTGTCAGGAGGTACAGGCTTGTGCTGGGTTTTGCCTAGAGTTAAATACTAGCCATGAAAACTCTTGCTAACCCCATTCATATGGGCCAGGGCTCATTCTGCTCCTTTACATTTTCTCAGTGAATGAGGACTGGCTCGAAGGACACTGTGATGGCAAGACTGGCATCTTCCCCAAATGCTTTGCAACCCAGACCACTTGTGGTGCTGCCTTCCTATAGCGAACAGGAGCCTTTTCCTGCCTGACTGGACTGTCTCCAAGCGGTGGGAGACACCAGACCCAGCTCATTTGAGCCACAGCCAGGACCTCTGCTGAACCTGGACAGGGGATGTCCCCCACTCACAGATCCCATGGGGTCAGTTCCAGCAGTCCAACAGCATTTTCTACAGCCTGTTCCCAGACCTGGTATTTTTACCTCTGTGCTTACACTGCCAAAGATGTGTCTGTGCAGGGCAGAGAGAAGGGAGAGTTTGGCTGTGGGAAATGTCCGTGTGGTAGCTCAGACCTGAGGGGCTCAGACTGGTGGGTGGGAAGAGGTTCCTGTGGATGGAGGTCTTCACTGCCTCTCCCTTGTTGCTCAAGTTCAGGCTGGGAAGGCTGAGCCTCACTGTAATGAAGCCAAGGATAGCTGTCTGTGAGCAGGAGACAGAGCCCTGTTCCCCAGGCTCTTGGGTCACATCCTTAGCTCTACCAGACAGAGAGATGCTGCTCTTTGAAAAGGCTTTTCTAACCAGTCTGCAGTGGGGTATATGGGATAACACCTTGGGTTAGGACCACTGTGTATCATTTTCCACAGCAAAAGGATCTGCCAGAGCCAAAGGGTTCTGACCGTTCCTCAGCCCAGATGCCTTTGGCTCTTTTCTTAAGCCCTTAAGTCCTGCCTGGATGTCACTACTTCATGCTGCCTGGGCAGGCATCTTGCAGCACAGAGGAGAGGTAGTTGTGGAAAATACCCCTGCTCAGACTAGCTCTGGGCTTTGGCAGAGCCTTGGAAGGGCTGGGGAGAGGGCTGGCTGAGCAGCATGGTGCTGGGCTGGTGGCTGGAGCTGTAAGGACTGAAATAATTGTCCAGTTCCTGCAGCTGAGCTGTGCTGGGCTCTGCTGATCTAAATAAAACACTCAAGTGCCTGGAGCTGCTATGGATTTGGTGTCTGACAAAGCTGGACTATGTAACTTGAATATAAAATAAACCCTGAGCCAGAGTTGGTAGCTCTTAAATCAACTTCTACTTGTATTTTTCTGCTGAGATATGCTAGTAAATATTTTTAAAGACAGCTGACAGCGTCTTTGGGAAGATACTCTGTCACATACTACAAAAATCTTGCACATCTTGCACAGGGCAAGATACAGATAAGGTCACCCCTCTCCTCAGAATTTAGGTAGCCACCACTGCTCTCCATCACCAATTGCCTTCCACGGCTGTTGGGAGAGAAGCCCAGCAGGACTAGAAGTGCCAAGGAAACTGTGCTAGGCTGGTAAGTGACTCTCATATTTGAAAAACAAAAGAGATTTTATTTCTGGTTTGCATTTATCTGGCTTCATCTAGCCATCAAGTCTCAGTCAGCTTTTGTCAGCCAGATTAAAGGAGTCTTTTCATCTTGGAGGTGCTTAGAGAGCTCAAGACACCTTTGTCATCTTTGACATCTTTACAGAGATGACCCAATTAGACCTCCTGAGCAATGGAGATGGGTCTAATGCCCTTGTTCTTCTCCCCCTTCCACCTTCTTTTGCACCACTTCCCTGCCTAGTTTAGTGGGCAGGATTCCTCTAGTCAGGAGGCTGGGAGCTACTTGGTTTTCCAGAAACACTGGAGGAAAACAGCCACCAGGCCTGCCACTATGGCCAGCACAATGAAAGAGATGGCACCTGCCCACAGACCAGGCTGGTGCCCCTTGACATGTTCCAGAGCCTCTGTGGGGATCATGTTGGTGAAGTTCAGCATGAAGCCCAGTGTCCATCCGATGTCTGTGTTTGCTGCCTGAGGTGAGAAAGCAGAGATCAATCAAAAGTGCCTCTCCCAGTCACCAGTAGCTTTAGTGCAAGGGACTAACAGGCACCTCTCCCATGAGCTGCCCCAGCTGTGATTTCACATGTGGACCTGGCTGTGGTGAACCTGATCTTACCAGCACCAGTTACACAGGGAGCTTTCCTGTCCCCTCTTCCCAAGGGCTAAAGGGCAGCTGAACATGGATGACTGCTCTGGTCCTGATGCTCTGCTCTGTAACCTGCACATGATTTTGGATCTGAGCTTTCCTCCTCCATGACCCTTCAAATTTGGTCATATTCTGGTTCAAATGTGTCACGGGGCCACCATCACCTCTCTGATGCTCAAGTCAATTCTGCCCAACATCAGAGACCAAAGTGGCCAAATCCTGCTCTGCACTTCTCTGACGCTGTTAAAATTAGCTTATGTTCACACCAGAGTAAGTGAGAAACAAACTGGTGTCAGAGGTTTGGGGGCAGGTAAGAAAGAGTGAAGCTGTGCTGGGATCACTGGGTAGCAGCCATGAGATGGGGACACATTTCTGGCGCAGGGGACTCCAGGGATGTCACTCCTGCATGTGTCTTCGGGCCAAGGCAAGGATGCGGCTGCAGCTGCCTGCCTGCTCCCAGTGTCCCACAGGGCACTTACCTGCTGGCTGAAGTGAATGCTGCTCCATGTGTGCTCGTTGAACTTGTAGCCATCGAGCAGCAGCGTCAAGATGTAAATCCCCACAGAGCAGTACGTGTGTAGGTACCCCTTCTCTTGCGGAAAGTTCTCCACCAGCTGTGGGGCCATTGGGTGACACGGTGTAACAGGGAATGAAACAGATGCTCAGAAACCCTCCCTAGCCCAGGGAACAGCAGGATGCATGCTTCCTGGGCAGAGATTTGGGACAGGACAAGCACAGGGCTCCTTGCTGCCCTTCACAGGGCTCTTACCTCTGTCCAGTTCTTCTGGCAGAAGGTCTGGATCGTGGAGTTGATGTCATTTAGAGACTGCTTGCTCGTCAGGTTCAGGAAGTGGAAGGTGTAGTAGAACCCAGCGAAGGCCTGGGAGATAAGGGGAGATGGTAAAAACTACATCTCCTTCCTCACCCCCAAAAAAGACCCAGGGCCCCTCTTGCCTGGGGACAGAGTCCCATGTAATTCCCAGGGTTCTGCATCCAGCACCCTTGATGGTCTACCAGAAAGTCTTGGAGCTGGTTGACAAGCCCTGGGACTGCTGCTTGCACTCTGAGCTAGCTCAGACTTGCTCCTTGGGACAAGATCTTCCCATTTCCCTTGGGGTCAGCTGGGACATTGCAGGAGGCAGAAGCCACCTCCCAGCATAGGAGAAGAGGTTTGCAGATGGGACCAGCTCTGGGGTCCCCTCTCTCCCCACCCATTCCCACCACCAGTGGCAGAGGAGACTCCCACCCTCTGTCCTCCCCCACCACAGCTGCAGGGACGGAGGGTCCTTACGAAGAACTGTCCCCGCACAGGCGGCTGATAAACCCCATTGAACCCGCACGTCCTGTTGGCCCCACAGCTGAAGTTGAAGAGTTTCTGGATGGCAGTGGTGCACGCTGCTGGGTCCCCTGTCCCCGTCACTGTGAGGACCTGTGCAGGGCTGGGTGTGCTTGGTGCACGGACACAGGGACTGTTGTAGAGGTCTGCCGTGGTGATGTTCTCCCGGTATCCCTTGGGGTAGCAGGGGTGTGATATCTGCTGGGGAGACGGGCTGCCCTGGAGAGGGAGCAGGAGCCATTAGTGAGGCTTGGTGCGGGATGCCGGTGGGACCCTACCCCACGGCCCATCCTGTGCTTAGACATTCCCAAAAAGCAGGATCTAGACCTTAGGAGGATTTGAGGAGAAGCAGGATCCATCCTTTGAATGACTAACCTGCCCACAGCTTCTACTGGTCCTGCTGTCGGCCCCACCACTGAGCCATGCTGGGGTGGCGAAGCCACTGCCAGCCTGTGCCTCCCCATGGGGGTGGCAACCTGCTCCCAAGGGCAGCGTGTGCTCTCTGCCTCCATGGAGAGCTTGTTGCTCTTGGCACTCGCTCTGTCCCCACTGCATCTTGCAGGCCCTAGCCCAGAAAGGACCAAAGATGCATCCCACCTGCATGCTTCTTGAGCATCTCTGTCTCCCACAGTGCTCTGTTTGAAGTGAGACAGGAGGACAGTGCTTAGCAGTGAAGCGGTGTGCTGGAGGTATGTTGGGAATCCTCTCTCTGGGCAGAAATTGAGGAAGGGTGAGTAAATGGGGACAGGGAAGAACGTAAGGATATGGCTTGGCTTGGGAAAGGTTGAAAAATGCCATTACATGTCAAGGCCTGGAGAGAAGAAAGCCCTGGCAGGGAACCACCACCACTTTCCACCCAAATAAGAGAAATTTTTGGTTTGGTAGATAAAATCTAAGACTCTTCCAGGTTTTTTAATTTGTGAAAAATCCCAATTCCCTAACACTTTTTCCTAAGGCATGTCCAAAATTTCTGGGAGACATTTTTCATTGCAATGGGAAATGGTTCAGCAGATCCTGGTGACCAGTGGCTGCAGTACCTGGTGGAGAGCTGCCAGCAGCATCTTCAAGGCCTGCGTCTGCCCATAGCAGAGGTAGCTGTGGGTGTAAAGCGAGTAGTTGGTCCCGTACAGCCTGAAGAAGACAGACGTGTTCTTGTCCTCAATGATGACTTCAGGCTGGAAGGTTATTTGTGTCGAGGCACCTCCAAGGTCCAGAGCTCCGAGAACCTCGGTGTCCCATGGATGTTCCCATTTCTCTGCAAAGGAAAACTGGCCCAATAAGACCACAATCGTTAGTCTGAACTGGAGGGAGTCACAGTCCTCGTCCCTCCCCTCAAGGTTTTGTGGGCTCAGAAGCCCCTGAGGGACCTTCCATGTCCTGTCTCCCTGTTTAGCCCCTTCCTGCCTATGTCCTCCTTGTCCCACATAGACCTCTGTGTAGCACTGAGGTCTGGCCCCTTGGCTGCTGCACATCACCTGGGATCCAGAGACTTTGAGGAGGAAAAGAGTAACATTTTCATGTGGGTTCTGATATTGCTGCATCCCTGTGTTACCAAAATCGACCCATATGTAAGTGGAGAGCACAGGGCCAGGCTGAGCTGGACACAGAGACCCTTGATTCTGTTAATCGCATCAGTGGAGTTGAATCTGCAGTCCACAACCACAGGCTACATTTATTTGGATGACTACTGCCCTAAAACTACACTTTTCTCTCCTCTGGGAATAAAGAAACCCGGCTGTAGCTTAAACAGGCATATATATACTGTTCACCGCACCTCTGGCCTCTCCCCCAGCCCGCACCTTGACAAGCGTCTCCAGCAAGTAGTTGACGGTGATCCAGCCAAAGGAGCCCTCCTCGTTCCCCATGAGGATCCGAGCTCCGCGGAAGTCCACAGGGTACTCGCCAATGGCCTTGGCAACCTCGGCTAAGACCTGCTCAGCCTTGGTGCTGTTCTGCTCCCTGCCCAGGGAAGGAGATAAATACCGCACGGTGGAGGAGGCATTGGCTGGGGACCTTTCAGCGCAGGGCTAACAGCAAGAGGCTGCCGTCTTCTGCAAAGCGTCAGGGCTGCTCAGAGACAGGGCAAAGCCACCAAATCCCTCACTGGTGTGTTGGAAGTCTCCCTAAAAATGCCACCTGTGGGCTCTGCCTGAGCATGTGGGAAAGTTAATGCAAATCTGGCAAAGGAGGTTCATCCACCTCTGGGGCTGCTGCCAGGCTGGTGCTGGAGTGGGCTGGGAGGTTTCCCCGTGGGCACGGCGAGCAGCCTTCTTGGACACCCTGGTGGACTGCAGACATGGGTGCTCTGCCCATCACCATGGCCCCCGCCAAGGCAGCAGCCCCCCATACCCCCAGCCCCTTGTGGAACCAGGCCCCCGTCCCATCCCAGCCCTCTGCACCAGCTATGATGCAGAAATGCGTGGTGGGGAAGGGGTCGGATGTGTGCGGCTCCAGGCAGTGCCAGTACCTCAGCAGCCGCATGCCCGCTGTGGCCCCCAGGTAGGCGGGGGTCTCCCGCTGCTGCTCTGCCGGGATGATCTTCATGGCCTTGTCCAGGCAGGGCTTCAGGCTGGCTCCAGCCCCAGCGGGGTTGTCTGCGTAGCTGGAGATGCCAGGTCCTGCAAGAGGGCACCCCGTGATGGAGCAAGCTCAGTGCCGCCCAGGAGGAACAGGACAGCAAGGGACATGTCCACCCAGAAAGCCCCCAGGGTTTTTTTCCCGCGTACCCAGGCTAGTTGTGCCCTTGCCAAGGGTGTCCTTGGAAGGGCAGTGCTCAGGGCTGGCCTGCCTGAAGGCAGCACACATGCCACAGCCATGGCCACAGCCACACCACGCTGCAGGAGCAGGCGGCAAGCTCCTGGGCTGGATGGCGGGGGACGGCTGCAGTTTGAGTCTTGTGATGCTGAGCATGCTTAATCCCAGGGAGGACAAACTGCCTGAAGGCAGCCAGATGGTCCCACGGGACTCTATGACAAACAGAGCAGTTCCTTATTTCCCTGGGGCAGGGGCAGGCTCTTATTTGTCCTGCTGGGAGGGCGTGCAAAGCTGATATGCACATGCAGAGGTGCCCTCTGCACCGCTTGTTTGAGTTCCTATTTTTAGGGGCTGGCGCCAGATCTGAGCACCCAGCATGGTCCTGCAGTGGGTAGGGACAGGCTCTGGGGTGGAAATATCACTATTTACCTTCTCCCAAGCTTAGTACACCATTATTGCCATTAGCCCACACACCCTCTCCCTTACACTTTGCCCTCTGCCAGACCTTTACAGTTAACCAGTAACTGCCATGCCACCGATGCAGAGCCTGGATTTGAGGTAGAGGCAAGCTCTGAGCCCTCCCAGACCCTGCCCAGGCACCTCTGCCCTGGCCTGGTGGCCTCTGCCAGTCCCAGCCCAGCTGCATGTACTATTTAGCTGACACTGCCTCCCCTTGCTAGCCTGGTCCTTTCCTCCAGAGACACCAGTCTTTGTGCCAAAGCCCTACAGCACCTTTGCAATGGGAATATGCCCCTTTGCATATTTATAAATGCCCAATCAGTAAATGCCTTTTGGGACATTTACCCTTTACCACACCTGGCATGAACAAGCCAACTCATCTTGGTGTGGTGGGTCAGCCACCCTGGGAAGCACCAGGGCCGGCCAGCCCCAGTGCTCCCCAGCTGAGCAGGGACAGGGGAGAGGGACAGATGTGTCCCAGCACACTCACCAGACACAGTGCAGGCTTCCACCTGGGAGACAATGCCAGTGCCATTCTCCTTGTCTGCCGGCCACTGGTAGATGTAGAGAGCCGTGTGCATGGAGCCCGCATCAAACACCAGACCGTACTGGGGGATGCAGAGGGGACATAGGGTGTCAGGACTTGCAGACAAGCTTCACCTGCTGCAGAGCAAGCGGAGCTCCAGGAGAGCCTGAAGAGCTCCTGGTGGGCAGGGGAACCTTGAGTGGCCACACAAAGCGTGTCACCAAAGCAGGGAAAGCCCTGTGGCTTTGCAGTCACCAGCTGTGTCAAGGACAAGGCTCGATCACAAGCCCTTTGAGCTGGCAATGTTCTGCGATGAAAAGGCTGTATGTGCTGTAGGGACAGTCACAGTGACCAAACTCTGCCAGACCCACCTGGCATGCCAGCCTGCGTGGGCAGTTGTCCCCACCGCAGTGACAAACAGCACAACCTGCCTGAAACCTGGGGAAAATCCTACACCAAGGTGCAGCCAGCAGCCAGGTGAAAGCGGGCAGATGCGCTCCTTCCAAGGACCCTACCTTGGTGCTGGGAGGCAGAAACACATCCTTCACATTCACGACGCTCAGAATGAGGGCAATGATGCTGAAGACACAGGTGGCTGCCAGGAGACCTGCAACAGCCTTGGCTTTGTAGTCCATTCCTCCTTCAACCTGCAAGAATAGCCCCAACATCCAGCTCACACCTCTGCATTTGCAAGGCCAGTTTTGAAATGCGAATCTCATGGATGGATATGGGACCTGTCAAGATAGGACTTTCCTCTTCCCTAACAAGGGCTTGAAGCCATTCTGTGGTGCATGGCTGATCTTATGGGAAGCTCTTGGCAGTCTCAGGGTTGGGACACCCTCTCCTCTGAGCGCTCCCTCCCTGAGGGATTTTCAGCATGGCTTTTTCAGCCCTGCCTTCTCAACTGCAGCCCTTCGGGTCCTCTGCATGCAGCCTGGACCCCATCCCTCTGCCTTGCTCAAACTACCAGCAGGCTGGCAGGTCAGCATCTCCTTTCTCAGCAGCATTACTTGGGGAAGCATGGCAGTGGCTAACAGGAGTCCTAGACTGGGAGCAGGACCATGCCCTGGCAGGTTCCCGGTGTCGCCATCCCCTCCAGGGTGCAGAGCCACATCTCTCTGGCACTCACATGCTGCCATCATACCCTTCACCCTCGCAAAACCCATCCCACAACACTTGGTACCATCAAGTCACGTCTGTTGTCCAACAGGCCCAGACTGTCCCTGAGAGGGTCCTCTCTGCTCCAGGCAGGGGAACAGCATGTCCATCCACATGCCTCCTGCCTGGCCCAGCTCTCCTCAGCTCTTGGTGATGCCACAGCAGGTAAGCAGACACGCAGGGATGGTGTCCTTGCCTGCAGGTGATCTCCAAGCCTCTCCTGCAGCCCCAAGGGCAGGCAGAAGGGCAGAGGCAGAAAGCTCCCACTGGTCTGGGCACACACAGTCCCGGAGCCAAACTGGCATGCTGACAGCGATAGCATTGCACGGGCAGGCAAGGCCAGTGGGGAATGGAGCAGGTCCTGTGCTGCCTGCTCCTCCAGCCAGAGCTCAGGTCCTGGCAGAATCAGCTCTGAGGCATCAGTAAGAAATTGCAGTGGAGAAGCAAAAGCCAAAGGGTCTGGTTTTCTGCAACAGCCTCAGCACACAGAAGCTGATGTGTTCACATGCTCAGCACCCCGCAGCTGGTCTAGATATGCTTTTCTAAATGCACAGCTCTCCCTCCTTCTCCTCCACTGCCTGGTTCCATGCCACCAGCCGCCCAGGCAGCATGCCTGCGGGGAGCCAGGCTGACCTCCATCCATGGCGTTAGGCTGCAAGCCAGACTCCAGCTGATCAGTGGATGTCCCAAAAGCCCTGGACACAGCCTAGAGAAGCAGTTTAACCCAACCAGTGCTTTAGGGAGGCACCTGGAGGCTGCCACTTGGCAATTCTCCTCCAAGTGCATATGTGGCATGAGATGTATAATGACGGATAGCAGCTGTTCTGGCCCACATCATGGGACATGGGACTACAGGAAATCCTTATCAGACTTTATCCTACAGCCAGGAACCCTCCCCTGTATGATGGCCAGATGAAATCATAGGGAAGCAGCTGATGAATCCCAGCATTGTCACATCTCCAGTCCTATCAGCCCTGCTAGAGTTTGCCCAGATAAAACTGTGTTGCTGGGATGCGATTCCCCTGCTCCAGGTAACACAGCAATGGCAAAAGTCCCCAGCCCAGCCTACACCCTGGAAAAATCTGTGCAATGGAAGGATATGAAATAGTGATAAATTGCACCGTCCTGCATGCAGGAGCGGGTGGGAAATGGGCTTCACCTGCTCTGGTAGGGACTGATTTCCATTTTGACTGGGCAGGAGGAAACATCCAAAGGCAGCACAGAGCCAGCAAGGCCCAGGAAAGAGAGCAGGGCATGGTGAGGGAGCCCAGTGGGTGGAAAACAAGCCAAGGTGTGTGAGACGCTGACCGATTTGCCCAGCCTTTCTGTGGCACCTCGGGGCTGGCCGGCACTGATACCCACTACCGTACCTGGCAGGTTCAGTCAAGCAGCAGGGACGGGAAGGTGGTGGTGATGCCTCCAGAGCTGAAGTTGCTGTACAGTGCCGCAAGGAGCAATTTCAATTGGCAACTTCAATGGCCCAGCCATTTCAATGCGTGGAAAGTTCACAGCTGTGCACAGTGCTTGGGCTGTTGCTGCACTTTTTTGTGCACAACAATGTGCTCTACAAACACCCACGGGACGTCCCTCACCTTGCAGCGACCCTTGGGTGGAGGGAGTGGGGGCCTTAACTTTCAGGAGGAAAGGCTCAGAGGCACTGCTGGATTGAAACTATCTGTTGCTCAGGAAAATGGAAAGCTGACTTCTGCACCATGCACATTTGGGATTTGAAAGTCAAAAAGGCTTTTAAGTTTATAAGAAAGAGGGTGAACGTGCATGCCAGGAGCATCTTTGCCAGGCAGAGTGGTCCCCTGCCTCCCATCAGTGCTGGGGCTCAGCGGTGCCCTCCATGCCCTTCTGCCCCCTGCACCATGGGCACCTCGTGCAGTGAGCAGCCACCCCAGCCCCCTTCCACCTGCCCCTCCAGCCCACGGAGCATGTTTATCCCCAGCACTCAGCTCCACTGCTGGCCAGGGTGCACCCAGGACTGAGCCCACCACTGCCCCTCCAAGCACAGCTCCGTCGAGGGGTACCCCGGCCCCCAACCTTGCCTGCGGCTCACCCAAGCTGCTGCTGGCTCCCAGTACCACCACGCTCGCTCCGGTGTCAGCGCGTACCTGGAGTGCAGAGCCCCGCTCCTGGGACAAAGGCTGCCCCAAGTCCCCGGTATGGCCCTCCCCTTGGCCCTGGACCAGAAACCTGCCCAGGAGAGCGCTTGTTCAGGAGGCAGCAGGGCTGAGGCTGGAGAGCTGGGGTGGAAAAAGCATCTGGCATTAACCACTTAGCTGCTGGAGGAGCGGGTCTGCCTGGGACATCTCCTCCCATGGGGGTGGTGTGGGTGCCTGCAGTGCCCAGTGTGGGTTCAGCAGGGGGGCAGCTCCCCACGAAGCTCGGGACGAGCCCAGCCTGCGCCTCTGCCCCTGCAGGGAGCCTGTGAGTGGGCTGGCCCTGAGAAGAGGGCAGTGGCTGAGGTCTGGGAGCGCCACAGGCATCCCTGCCCCAGACCTGCTGCATAAACACACTGCAAGGTAAAGCACGGGCCAAGCCTGCCCTGCTGTCACCTGGCTCTGCTGCGCCCCACGCTGCCCCATTGCAGGCAGAGGCAGGCTGGCAGAGGGGCTTAGGACATGAACAGGAGGGACGTGGCAAGTGGAGACCTGTCTCAGTGGCCAGGGACCCGTCCCCACAGCCGGGGACCCATCCCCATGGGGAGTGCAGGCAGAGGTGCAGGCAGGCCAGGCTGCTGCCCCAGTGCAGGCAGCGGCTGCCACTGAGCGTCCCCACTCCCCACACCAAGCTCCTGCCGCGGGCTGGCCGGGGAATCAACCCGGACATCCGTGGCCAGCACAGGCCTCACTTTCGCTTTCCATTGCTCCCCTGGGCTGGGTGCAGGCAGAGCTGCGCAGGCAGGGCTGCCCTGAGGCCGTGCCCGGGGGCATAGGCAGAGGGAGCAACGGCCTCGGTCCAGCTCGGTGCATCTACGCCCGAGGAAGAAGGGGTGCTCCCAGCACAGGTACGGCGCGGGCCGGCCGGGACGCCGGCCACCCAGTCCCCGAGGGCTGGGCAGGAGGCAGCCTTCGCCCTTCCCCGGGATGGGAGCTGCCGGCAGGCGGCCGCCCGGGTTCAGCCCTGCTCGTGCCAGGTTGCTGCTCTGCTGCCAGCCAAGGGACAGGTTCACGGTCTCCACACCTGGCCTGCTCCACGTCCCAGGCTGTCATTCAGGGGATGTGCAGTTCCTGAGCTGCTGGGAGAAGGGCAGCCGGGGAGGAGCTGGAGAGATGGGGCAGGGGGGTTGGGGCTGCCCTTGCAAAGACCGTCCCTCCCCACAGCCCGGTGCCGGGATGCAGACGCGCCTGCTCAGGGTGGTGGGCTGGAGCTTGGCAGCCATGCTGGGAGTGCTGGGGGTGGCCATCTTCCTCCTGGTCCTGACCCTGGCGAAGGATGCTGCCCTTCCTACGAGGAACAAAGTAGGTGCCCGGTGGGTGTTGGGGGAGCCCAGGAATGACCACCGGCCCCTTCCCACCTCTCATCCTTCCACCAGTACTGCTTTCCTCTCCACTTGCAAGTCTTCCCATAACCAGCCAAGCTTTTCTGGGCTTAACCTAAATCAAGTTAGCACTGGGCGGATCAACCACCCTCCCCAAAACCACAGTCCAAGGAACCAAGGAAGGGAGAGAGAAGAGCAGCCCTCCTCCTGAGGCTGCTCCTTTTTCTACCCCAGACACTTTCTCTTCTCTATTTTCAGACATCCAGAGCACATGGTGGGTTTACATCTCTCCCACCCGTTGCTTTCTGCTGGCTTTTGCAGACAGTTAAAAAACAGTCAGGGTTTGTGAGATTTGCCACTCCTGAAGGTCTGGGAGCAGCTTTGGCAGCCTGAGCTCTTTGGGACATGCCTGGATGCCTCCCTGCTCTGCAAATCACCCTGCTGACCTGCATGCCTTCCCTTTCTGAGCTGTAACTCCCTTGAATGGCTAAATCAGGGGTGCTAGAGATTGAGTGGGGCTGCTAAAGGGAGGTTGGATGGGAAGACCTGTGCTGCTCGTGTTCACGCATGGGAAGGGAGACCAGAAGCTCTCAGAAACCCCCGTGGCACTTGGTGCAGCCCCAAGTGTGCTGTGACCCCGCGTCCCCTCTTCCTCCCCCAGTACGGTCTGGTGTTTGACGCTGGCTCCACGCACACGGCTCTCTACATCTACCGGTGGCCCACAGACAAGGAGAACGGCACTGGCATCGTCTCCCAGGTGGAGGCCTGCACTGTATCTGGTGAGTGTGCTGGGACGTGTCCATCCCTCTCTCCCAGCCTACTGGATCCCTGTCCCAGACTCTCACAGCATCATCGGTGACCTGAGTCTTTCAGCCTGCACTGGGCCAAAGGGAGATTGCCTGGTGGAAGAGTGAAAGTAGAGTGTTAGGAGGGATAGTTTGCACCTTAGGGTGTCCTACAATAATTGGGGGATCCAGAGATGTGTAAGGATTTTGGCCCCTAGTTAGCATGGTTCCTGGAGCCACTCCAGTCTTGCAGCTGGTGGTTGTGCATCAACTCACAGCTTGGGATGCTGGAGGTGCAGTTTGCTCCTTCTCCCATGCAACCGCTTCCTTGGCTCTTCTTCCCACAACATCTCTTCACAGCTTCTTTCATAATGTGTGGCTTCATGTACCCACAGGGCCTCCTAAAATCTCTGCAGAAGTCCCTAAACATTACTCTGTTTCAGATGGGGTTTTGTGTGCAGTTCCTAACTGTTCTTTGGATCAGCAGTTTTCATTTTGGTATCTGTACGGCACCAAACACAGCAGAGTTTTGGGCTGTGACTAGGACCTCTGGGTATTGCCAAGGAGGTCCAGGATGCCTCCTGGGCCTGGGGAATGGGTGGACATGTCCCCAGGAGCTTGCCGCCTGCTCCTGCAGCGTGGTGTGGCTGTGGCCATGGCTGTGGCATGTGTGCTGCCTTCAGGCAGGCCAGCCCTGAGCACTGCCCTTCCAAGGACACCCTTGGCAAGGGCACAACTAGCCTGGGTACGCGGGAAAAAAACCCTGGGGGCTTTCTGGGTGGACATGTCCCTTGCTGTCCTGTTCCTCCTGGGCGGCACTGAGCTTGCTCCATCACGGGGTGCCCTCTTGCAGGACCTGGCATCTCCAGCTACGCAGACAACCCCGCTGGGGCTGGAGCCAGCCTGAAGCCCTGCCTGGACAAGGCCATGAAGATCATCCCGGCAGAGCAGCAGCGGGAGACCCCCGCCTACCTGGGGGCCACAGCGGGCATGCGGCTGCTGAGGTACTGGCACTGCCTGGAGCCGCACACATCCGACCCCTTCCCCACCACGCATTTCTGCATCATAGCTGGTGCAGAGGGCTGGGATGGGACGGGGGCCTGGTTCCACAAGGGGCTGGGGGTATGGGGGGCTGCTGCCTTGGCGGGGGCCATGGTGATGGGCAGAGCACCCATGTCTGCAGTCCACCAGGGTGTCCAAGAAGGCTGCTCGCCGTGCCCACGGGGAAACCTCCCAGCCCACTCCAGCACCAGCCTGGCAGCAGCCCCAGAGGTGGATGAACCTCCTTTGCCAGATTTGCATTAACTTTCCCACATGCTCAGGCAGAGCCCACAGGTGGCATTTTTAGGGAGACTTCCAACACACCAGTGAGGGATTTGGTGGCTTTGCCCTGTCTCTGAGCAGCCCTGACGCTTTGCAGAAGACGGCAGCCTCTTGCTGTTAGCCCTGCGCTGAAAGGTCCCCAGCCAATGCCTCCTCCACCGTGCGGTATTTATCTCCTTCCCTGGGCAGGGAGCAGAACAGCACCAAGGCTGAGCAGGTCTTAGCCGAGGTTGCCAAGGCCATTGGCGAGTACCCTGTGGACTTCCGCGGAGCTCGGATCCTCATGGGGAACGAGGAGGGCTCCTTCGGCTGGATCACCGTCAACTACCTGCTGGAGATGCTCATCAAGGTGCGGGCTGGGGGAGAGGGCAGAGGAGGTCCCACCACCTGTGGTCTGGGCTGGGAAGCTGACATGCCTGTGGTAGCCCTGTGCTGGGTCCGTCCCTGTGGGTAACTCCTGGTGCTGGGTAGTGCTCCTTCACAGGCAAGTGGATCCACCCGCCAGCAGAGGATGTGGTCGGAGCTCTGGATCTTGGAGGGGCTTCAACCCAGATCACATTCCTTCCTGGGACCACCATAGATGACAGCAGCATGAGAGTCGTCCTCAGGCTGTACGGGACCAACTACTCCATTTATACCCATAGCTACCTCTGCTACGGGCAAAATCAAGCCCTGAAGATGTTGATGGCATCCTTATACCAGGTAACCACCTCCAGCCTTGTGCTTCTCCACAGCCCCAGTCTCACTGAGTTGGGCAGGCAGCACCCGCTGGGTGTGACAGCTGCTGGGCTCGGTGCCTTGGTGCAAACTCCAGTGAGTATGGTGGATACACCAGGGCCACCATGACAGGAGCCATCCCATGGGTATCCAAACAGCAGAGGGCAGGACTGAGCCGAGATGGAGATGAACACCCGAAAGCAGGACACCTGACCACAGGTGTTGCTGGGATGGTGGGTGCCTGGGATCCCCGTGCCAAGGCCATCTTGCCCATCAGATCTCCATCCCTGTCCTGATGGAGGGGTTCTGTCAGCCCAGCCTTAGTCACAGCAGCCTGGAAGGACCCAGGCCTGGAGGAGGGAGCCTGCTAGGTGCCAGGAAGTTGGGGAAGACCCAGTGAGATTTTTTAGCATCAGTATGGTAATGAATACATTGGTTTTATGGGTAGAAATCTGGTCTTCAGCAGTAGGCACTGGGCATGAAAGAGTGAAGGGTGGTGGTGTTGCTGCACAAGGGGACTCTCGTGTCCACAGCTTGGCTGTGAGGTGAGGGCTCAATGCCAGCTCACACTGGTTGGAATGGGCAAAACACCACATCCAGAGCATATTGCAAAGAGAAATCAACATCTGTTTTGTTTTTACTTACATGGCTTCTCAGCCTTGGCTCTCTCCGGAGTCTGGTGAACCTACAAAGGAAGAGTGGGGACAAAATGGGTCCATGCTTAGCACAGGCGGCTGATAAACCCCCAAGGCCTTGGGCATACAAACATCACTGTAGCTGATCCCTGACCACAGCGTGGTCATGCCATGCTTGTCCACACAATTCTGTGCCTGCACCCCGAGGACAAGATCCCATGGGTGGTGGGGCCAGCATGCTAGTCTCCTGCATCTCAGTGTGGGAACAGGCCCTGTATGTGGGCTGTTTCTCTCCTTTCTATCCTCATTGTCAGTGTCGGGGTGATGCTAACAGCTCCCACTCTCTCCAGGGCAGCCCGTCTCCCCAGCAGATATCACACCCCTGCTACCCCAAGGGATACCGGGAGAACATCACCACGGCAGACCTCTACAACAGTCCCTGTGTCCGTGCACCAAGCACACCCAGCCCTGCACAGGTCCTCACAGTGACGGGGACAGGGGACCCAGCAGCGTGCACCACTGCCATCCAGAAACTCTTCAACTTCAGCTGTGGGGTCAACAGGACGTGCGGGTTCAATGGGGTTTATCAGCCGCCTGTGCGGGGACAGTTCTTCGTAAGGACCCTCCGTCCCTGCAGCTGTGGTGGGGGTGTGGGGTTTTGGGGCACCAGAGGTTGGCCATGACCCCAGGAAAACTGCTGTAGGAGAAAAGTCTGAATAGTGACAGCCCTGAAAGCTGGGATGTGCCCGATGCATGGAGACAAGCAGGTTGCTTACCACGTGCCAGGCAGACCCAGACCTCTATTGTCACAGCACCAGTCTCTTCTGGTGTGGGGAGCAGTCCCTGGGCTCCCTCCCAGCAGGTCAGCGGGCATCACCCTGTGGTGCTGAACGGTGGCCTTAGGGACCCCTGCAGAGCACCCAGAGGGAGGGCCGGGGGGGTGGCAGTGGCCTGAGTGCTTCACTAACTTGCTGCCTTTTGTCTTAAACACCCACAGGCCTTTTCGGGGCTTTATCACAACTTTCACTTTCTGAACCTGACTGGAGGGCAGTCCCTGACCTTGGTCAATGCCACCATTGGGCAGTTCTGCACTAGCAGCTGGGAGAAGGTGAGATCCTGCTTTGGAGATGCCAGCCCCTGCCCACGTTTCACCTGGGTGCTGGGCAGCCTGAGGGCTCATCCACTGCCCATCCTCTGCTGCGCAGACGGCAGCTGGAGGGACCTGGGAGGAGTACGAAGATCTCTGGACAGGGAGAGAGATGGGAGAGCAGCCTGCAGCCTCCCAGGTCCTTCTTGCTCCCCAAGCGCAGGCATTCCCAGGTCTTTGCTCCCAGCTGCACTGTGGGGCTCTTCCCTGCAGTGTGGGTGCACCAAGCACTGCTCTGTGCTGGCGGCCCTCCCCAGCAATTCCACCTCTGCAGGTGCAGAAGGAGTTCCCCACCATGGACAGGACCCACCTCCGTGATGCCTGTGCAGCCAGTTCCTACACCCTCGCCCTTCTCTTGCAAGGCTACAAATTCAACCACATGACATGGCTTAACATCCACTTTGTCCCACAGGTAGGAAAGTGCCCGGCAGCCGCCAGCTTCCATGCTTCGTGACGTGAAATGGCTCGTGCCCACCCTGCCGCTGCCCCTGCCCTGCCTGGATGGGGGAGCAGGGGATAACAGGGCAGCATGGTCCACTGCCTGTGCCCAGGGCAGCTCTTGAGTTATGCTCACAGGCACCTGCTGGGACATCTGCCCATGGCAATTTATGGTGTACCCAGCTTATCTCACTAACGGGGTATCTGCAGCCCGAGGTGTGCACAGGTATGGTGGCTGTGGAGCAGGATCTGGGGGTGCAACAGCAAAGGTCTTCTCTCGTTCTCCAGCCTGCATGGTACTTTGCAGCCCTTCACATCCCTCTTCCTTCTCTGTCTGCACAGGTCGCTAATGTAGACATGGGCTGGACTCTGGGCTACATGCTCAATCTCACCAACATGATTCCCTCAGAGACTCCCCAGAGAGTCATAGGGCTCCAGAGAAGTAACTGGATAGCAGCCACAGTTTTACTGGCTGTCATGCTCATCCTCATCTTCTGCCTGCTCACAGTCATATGCTGCCAGAAAAATTCCTCCGGTTATGAGAGTCTCTAGCAGCACTGGCTCCAGAGGCCACTGAAGCCACTTAGCCCTGCTGGCACACTTGTGTGAGGAATTACAGACCATGTGTCCAGGAGCTGTGAACTTGTAATGTGGGGCACCTGTGTCCTGGCCTGGTGAGCTGGAACCAGCACAGGCTTTAAAAAAATCCTCCCTGTAGCTGTGTGCTGTCTGGTTTTTCCTTTCCCCTCACTGCTGGTTGGAGATGCTCCAGGAGGGAGGGAGGGAGGGCATGGACACGTGGGGCAGGGGTGCAGTGCTAGTGGCAGGGGGACCACAGTGATGTGGGGTGGCTGGAGATGGTGGGACCAGTGGGTTGGGGAAGAGAGAAGGCGTGTCTGACAGCAACAGGCTCATCACAGGGCTGGTTGCAGCCTGCAGCAGCTACCCCATGTGGGGTGGATGTGTCCTGCCCCATCCTGGGACAAGAGCCTGAATTGCCCACAGCCACCAAGAGGGTGGTCAGACACTGGAACAAGCTTCCTAGAGAGGTGGTTGATGCCCCAAGCTTGTAAGCATTGAAGAGGCATTTGGACAATGCCCTTAATAACATGCTCTAACTTTTGATCAGTGCTGAAGTGGTCAGGCAGTTAGACTTGATGATCATTGTAGGTCCCTTCCAACTGAAAATTCTATTCTATTCTATTCTATTCTATTCTATTCTATTCTATTCTATGCCAGGGGCAGTGACAATGGGGCTGTGGGGGGAAGCTGGCCTGGTAGATGGGACTCAGACTCTGCCCAGGACTGGGAAGCCCATTGAAGTGGGGGATGGCAGCAGTCCCCTGCTCTCCCCTGAGAGGTTCCTCTCTGGTCCAGCTGCACTCTGTGCCTGGCAGACATCTCACCCTCCCTTTGCAGCACACAGGGCAATTTGGGAATGCTGCTGGGACATCTCAGGGGCAGCTCCCAGGCCCCTCCTTACATTTTGGGGGAGTCACACTGGTGGCCAGTGGATGGGTGAAGTGAGGACAGCCCAGCTCTCAGAAGGAAAAGGCCTGTCCTCGTGCCCTGCTGGCTCCTCTCCCAGGCCTGGCAGACATTGCAAGGTCTCCAGGGCCGTCTGTAGCACTGAGCAATGTTGACTCTCCCCTGAGTCCCTGTCATCACCAGCCCTTACCTGGGAAACAGAAACAATAAAATCGTAACTGTTCAGGAGCAAAGTAACAGGTATTTCCCCGTTCACTGCCTTTTACAATGTTTATTTGGATGATGAGAGCTGTGAGATGCCTGCCTTTCTGCAGAGACACCAAAGGTCAGCTTCTTGCTGCCGGAAGCCAAATAACAAGATGAATCATCCACAGGGCAGATAACAAATGGGCAGAACCAAAGGCAAGGCAAAGGTGCAATCATGGGCAAGACCCAGCTCAGACACATGCGCAGGGTCAGGGCAGGACTCGCAGCCTGCTGGAGTCTCAGCCTGACACCCACAGTGTCCAGGCCTGCTGCTGGTGGGACAGTCTGGTCTGCAGGAAGATACTCAGGAACATCAATCCCTTTATCCCAGAAGAAAAGGAAGATGAGGTGAGATGGACCCTCTGTGGATGCATGGACCATGCTTCTGATTTTGGATGCTCAATTTGCTTTCTGTCTGCAAGACCATCACATAAGCCCAAACAATACACCCTCAGGAGAGCCAGCTGGGGTACTGCGGAGCCTTACATGCCCTCACACTGGCAGACCCGGCAGTGGCCACTGGCGACTGTGGTCAGACCCAGCATTGCACAAAGCACCCTGTCACCAAGTGCCTGCAGCCGTGCACTAACAGCCTGGCACTGGGGAGCTCCTCCATGGCTGGGCTGGCTCTCCACAGCCCCATGAGCCAGTCGGTGGGACAGAGACCATATCTGTAACAGACATAGCAGTGTAAGGAGACAGATATGGATGGCTGAGGTTTCTGTGGGGCGTAGGCTGATCCCAGCAGGTCTCTACAGGAGCGGAGCTCCTCTGGAAACTTTACGTGGTGCCTAGCTGCATGTTGGGGGCAGTCCCATGGGAGGCCAGCCCTCGGTTTTCAGTGCTGTAGCAGTTAATGTGCTCAGCATCATTGAACCAGCCTCAGGCTGCCAGTCCTGCAGGCAGAAGTGCAGGGCACCACAGTGCAGACAGCCCTCCAGCCCTGACACGCTCCTGCCGGGCTCTGAAACACAGCCAGGCTCCTACACCCACAAGAGCAGGAGCAGGGCAGCAAGTCCCAAAGCAAGGGTGAGGATGATGAAAGTGACAGCCGCAGCCCACAGGGAAGGAACATGCCCCTTCATCCGCACTGGAGCCTCCGCCGGGATCATGTTGGTGAGGTTCAGCATGTAGCCCAGCGTCCAGCCAATGTCAGCTCTCCCTGCCTGCCCGAGGAGAGAGGGGACAATGAGTTAGTCCTGCAGAAAAGTCACACTAATGACACAGGGCCACCTACTCCTGCGCAGCCTGGGTGCAGTAGCAGAAACTGGGTGCACTAGCTGGCCCCACACCCAATGCCATGCGGGGATGTGGGGTAGGCAGGGCTTTCCGGACCATAGCTCTCATGGCTCCCCAATGTGGGAATCTGGCTCTTTTCCCCAGAACTGCCTCTACTCCTGCCCACAGGCTGGGTTTGCAGCCTACCTTCATCTGGAAGAAGATGTTGTTCCAGCTGGTCTCGTTGAACTTGTAGGCGTCGAGGAGGAGTGTGAGGATGTAGTTGGCATTGGCACAGTATTTAGGCAGTCGCTCGGGATTCTCTTCAGGGTAGCTAGAAGACAGCTGGAGGCGGGGGACATGTTTGGGGAGGAAGGGAAGTTATTTGCAGGCAATTTCTGTGCAGGGAAAATGCCCTGATGACTGCCACAAGAGAGGCAGTGGCTCCACAGCCACCAGCATCCAGGACAAGACTCCTGGACCAGGCAGGTATTTTGGACCTGTCCACACAGGGCAACTCCTCTGAGGAGGATTTACTCTCCACATAGAAACAGAGACGTATTGGAGTTCCTCCTTCCCCAGATTCTCCCATCTCAGCCTCATCATACAAGAGGCCCCTGCTTTTTGCCCCATGGTGGTCCTACCACATCTCTTGTCCTTATCCATCCCTGTTTGACTCCTCCCCAGAGTGGTGTCAGCAGCTGGCTCCCCTCTCACCATCCCCCAGGGCTCCAGCCCCACCTCCATCCCCAGCTCCTGTGCTGGTGGAGAGATTTTGCTGCCTTCACCTGCGCCAGCTGCCCCTTTCCCAGTGTTGCATGAGCAAGGAGGGCCCCCGAGGGTGGGTGCAGGACAGTCCTGGCTCCCGCACAGAGCTCAGGGATGGCTCTGCTGTGTAGGCCACAGCTCAGCAACCAGGGAGCCTTGCCCTGGGAGAGTCCCCACTCCTCTTCCCCCACCCTAGGACCCCTTTGCTTGTGAGGCTTCCCTATAGCCTCTCATTGTGGGGAACGTACGTCTTCCCAGCTTCTTGTGCAGAAATGCTTGATGGTCTCCCTGACAGTGGCCAGCGACTGTCCCTCGGTCAGGTTGAGAAACTTGAAGTTATAGTAAAAGGCAGAGAAGGCCTGAAAGGCAAAAGCCAGAAATGCTATTGAGCTACACTGGGGAAAG
Organism: Astur gentilis; assembly: GCF_929443795.1. Lineage (NCBI taxonomy): Eukaryota > Metazoa > Chordata > Aves > Accipitriformes > Accipitridae > Astur > Astur gentilis. The sequence goes on from NC_064908.1 coordinate 9,290,714, forward strand.
CCCCCCAGGCAGCTGCCCCTGTCTCCCTTGAAGCAGGAGGTGGGGTTTGTCTTTCACCAGGTTTGTATAGTGCCTTGTATAGTCCCAGGGCATCGTTGTCCATGTCCCAACAGAGATGATGGGCTGGGGATGTAAGTGCCTGCTGGCTACAGCAGCACATGGAGTGCAGGCAGACCCTTGCTTGAAGGCTGCTGGCTAAGCTGTCTTCTTTTGCTGAAAACGGGTTTTGACTAAGCACCTGTTTTATTAACATGGTCCCATTTGGAGAGCTGGCTAGGAAACCAGATGGCAGCAAACACTGGTGTGCCCTGGGGCGGTGGTAATTTGGGAGCTCCTTGCCCCCATTCTGCTGCAGGTAGGTGGCAGTGCCATGGGGCATGCAGGGACACGACAGCACCCGGGGCCATGGTCTGCCGTGGAGGTGGGAGGACAGTATTTGCCTTACAATGAATTGCCCGCTGACGGGGGGCTGGTAGACACCATCGAAGGTGCAGTCCTGGCTCTGGCCACACGCTGAGAAGTTGAACAGCTTCTTGATGGCAGCCAGGCACCCACTGGCATTGCCCCTGCCCTCCAGGGTCACATTCCTGTCGCCATGGGTCAGGCGTGGGTCGCTCTGGTTTGTGCAGGGGCTGGTGCGGAAGGAAGACAGCGAGACGGTTTCATTGTAGTCTTTTGGGTAGCAAGGGTGATCAATTCGCGTGCTGGAGAACGACTCCTGGGAATAGCAAAGTCACAGGCTGCAAACCCTCCTCCAAACCCTCTTGGCAGGCATGCTAGGAGGCAGGATTTACCCAGTGCTCCCCCCCAAAGCCATGCGTGCAGGCATCTCCCACCTCCTCAGCAGAGAAAGACCTTCCTGCTCTTTAATCCTGGTCTTGTTGGCCATCTGCAGTGCCAGCTGAGCTCAACATTAATTTATGCTCTCCTTTGTCTCATTCCCTCTCTCATGGACGCAGACCAATTTCAGGGACCCAGCATGCCTCTCCCCTGGCCAGCAGGATCACGATTTGGGGCATGCAAAGCCCTCTCCACCCCAGCTTTAGCTCTGCCTTTAGCTACAGACCCAGGCAGGGACACCACCTGGGACCTTCCTGGCTCTGCAGTATGAACAAACCCTTCTGGCTCACCAAGGCTGCTTCTCCTGGCAAGGTGCAGCTCCATGAAGACCATCTTCCCTCTGTCTTTCCATAAGATGGCCTGAGAAAGATCTCTGGTTCACTTTTCTTAGGTCCATGCAGTCACAGAGTAGTTGAGGTTTGGGGGGAGCTATAGGGTCCCTGTGCCAACCCCCTCCTTAAAGCATGACCAAACAGATCAGGTTGCTCAGAACCTTGTCCCATCAAGTTCTGAATATCTCCAAGGATGATGACTCCACAGCATTTCTGGGTCATATTCTGATATTTGACCATTCTTATTGTGAAAAACTTTCCCCCTGCATCTGGTTGGAAACTTGCATGTTCCACGTTGTGCCCGTTGCCTCTTGTCCTGTCACTTTGCACCTCTGAGATGAGCCTGGTCCTGTCTTTCCTACACCTTGTGCAGGGCAGCTGTGTACAGCCAGAAGATCTCTCTGGAGCTGCCCCTTCTGATGCTTCCCATGCTCCTTTCCACATCTGCCTACCCATGCTCCAAGGAATCTGTACCTGCTCTTAGTCCCTGGTGATGCCTCTCTGGAAGACCTTTGCCTGTTCTTATTTTATGCATTAACAAGTCTGTGGTTGGTATCATGAGACCAGAGTCCAATTAACCCCCAGTTCCCCTCTCACCACAATTAATTCCTTTGCCAGTCGCTTCAGCATCTCGTTCTGCCCATAGCAGAGGTAGCTGTGTGTGTAGATGTTGTAGTTATACCCATACAGCGTCAACTTGGAGGTGTCATTCCAGTTTATCACTGAACTTCTGGGCATAAAGCTGATTTGAGTGGATGCTCCTCCAAGATCCAGCGCCCCCAAAATGTTGGCTGCCTCTGGACGAACCCATGTGTGTGCTTTGGGGGAGTACTGCCAAGGCGAGACAGGAGAGGAAGAGGAGTAGTTCATGTCTGGGCTTACTTGCCCTGAGCAAAATTCTCATCCCATTGAAGTCAATAGGATTTTGTTACTAAATTCAACAGGTATTCAACTCAATTATTTCCGTACATGAGGCCCCACTGCCTTCCCTGCCCAACTAGCCTGGCCATTTATCAGAGCCAAGAACAAACAGAGATTGAACGGTCTGATGGTCAAGATGTGCCAACATGCTGTGGGCTTATGTGGCTCTGAGTCACCAGCCCCCGGACCAAAGTGCTGGTGGGGACCTGGCTTGAAGAGGCTGCCCTTCCTGAAGAGCAAGCTGCAGGGGCACTGGTGCAAGGGGAATGACAGAAATCCTCCAACAGTGCCTGCACAGGAGCCCAACAGTGCCAGCACAGCTCTCAGCTGTGGCAGCATGGGGATAGAGGGCGACAGGAAAGAGGTTTGGTTCAAGCTTCCTTCAGACTGGCACATTGAACCAAAATCGGAGTCTCCCGGCAGCACACAGAGATGGACATTCCCAGGGCAGTGAGACAAAGCCCAGCAGGAGCAAACGGTCCCCACTGGGCTGCATGGCCAACCTCACTGTCCCCAAGAGACCCTGTGTCTACATGGTGCGGACATGTGCCCTTAGCTCTTAACAGAGACACCCCCATTCCTGATTTCTTCCTTCTCTTTCGCTGTAGGTAAGCCTACAGTGCTTCTCCTAGATCATTCCTGAAACCTGTTAACCCTGATCTTTCCTTCTGCGCTAAGCAAGCTTAAGAAAAATCAGAAGAACTGTATTAGCAAGGAAGCAGTGAGTGCTTTGCCCTTCTCCCACCTTAGTGAAGGAGTCCAGCAGGTAGTTGATGGTGATCCAGCCATAAGCCCCCTCCTCCTCTCCTGTAAGGATTTGAGCCCCTTTGAAAGCCACAGGGTACTCTTGCATGGTTTTAGCAACTTCAGCCAGGACTTGATCTGCCACTGAGCTGTTCTGTTCCCTAAGAAGGACTCAAAGGTCAGGACACATACTCAGCTACATCAATACTACAGAGGAAACACATGGAAACAGTCTGGGTTTTCCCCAGTTCCACATACTCAATTTTTTTGCAACAAGCAGTTTGTGTGAGATGATATTTCCTGCTACATAACTTGTCAAAGCTGCTCATACAGCATAAATCCCGGTTGTCTAGACTTGGCATTACAAATCCAGGAGCAATAGCAATCTCTTCCCTCCAGTGCAGCTTGATCCCAGTCACATAAAGGTTTGCCAGGCCACCCTTCACTACCTAAGTATCTTCACAGTTCTGGAGGCCAGAGGTGATTGTGCTGCAAAACCCAGGTTTGAACATCACCCAGTGGCTGCACCAAAGCCAGGACTGGTTGCTGAGCTCGAGTGGATCTTTTAGGAAGGTGCCAGCCTGGTTTCAGACCTCTGAATGGGGAAGATGTCTTGGGGCTCCTGGCATGTGCTCGCACTCTGAAGTAAGTAGCCTTCAGGCTATGACCTGGCTCCTTCCCAGGGAAGGGGTCTGATTGCCAGAGCACAGAAATAATGTTAGATATCTGCAACCATAAAACCAAGAACCATGAAATGAAGGTTGACATTTGAAGAGAGCTAATACTGGCTGGTGAAAGTTAAGGGAAGGTTCTGCAGCACACTGTTGCCTCCTACCTCTGCCCCACTCCCCCACCAGCACCTATCCATCTGGGCAAATGGCACATCTCCTGGTGGCATCTCAACTCCCTTGTGTTTAAGGAATAATGAAGAGCAAACAAAGAGCTCTGAGAAACATTTCTTGCTTGGAACTGGGCATGCCATCTTGGGATGTGGGGTCCCAGGATGCCAACAGACACCTCTGAGAAGCCTCTCTGCCCCAGGGTCAGTCACTCAGGACAGCTCAGCCACCCGTGTGTCCCCACCAGGCTGCCTTCTCCCCACTCCCCAGTCACTTGCTCATGGCAGCATGAGAGCTGGGACCTCCTGGCAGCCTGGCTCCGCACAGGACACTGTGTCCTGGCAGTGGCTGCTTGCAGCTCTGTCACTGCTACATCACCCCTGCGCCCCACAGCGATACCTCAGTAGCCTCATGCCTGCTGTTGCTCCAAGATAAGCTGGGACATCCCTCTGTTTTGCAGCAGGAACAACCTTCAGGGCTTTATCCAGGCATTCCCTTAGGGAATCACCGGCTTTTGGGGGATCGTTGGCATAGCTTGATATGCCTTGCCCTGGAAGAGAGTCAGGCTGAGACAGGCTGACAGGAATGGCTGGGGACAGGGATGTGGGAGCAAGGGGGCACAGGGCAGTGCAGTCTGTCACCTCCTAGCAACAAAGGGTGCTTTTCCAGGGTCCCCTGGTCACCTGACACCTGCCTGACCCACACTTATGATCCTCTCCTATAGCCATCCCCACACCTCCCATGCTTTCAGCAGTGTCCCCAGCTCTATGGGTGAGACCTTCCCTGGCCAGGACAGCAGCCTGGGCAGCTGGTGGCAGTTGAAAATGGAGGAATGAATCCAGAGCAACACCAAGGTGCTTCAGTCCCACCAAGTGTGTGGGCACTACATGGTGCTGAGGGCTCTCCAGCCATGAGCGAAGCCAGCGGGGAGTCAGAGCCAACCCTGCCTGCAGGCAAGGGCTCCCCACCATGCCAGCCTGATGGACAGAGCTGCCCAGCGTGGGCAGGCCAGCAAGAGGAAGGGCCAGGTCATCCCACCCACCACATGAACACGCAAGGCAGCACTGAGCTCATGGCAGGGGGATACTGACCCTGGACCTCACAGGACAAGGTCTGGCTGACCACACCGGTGTCGTTCTCCTTGTCTGAATCCCACTCGTAGACAAACAGAGAGGTGTGAGACGAGCCTGCATCAAACACCATCCCATACTGGAAGGAAAAAACCAAGACATCACACTGGCAGGAGGAGCAGCAGCCTGGCCCTGGCCCCACCATGGCCCGGCCAGGGTGGTGGAGCCAGAGGATGCCCCCAAAAATATCTCTCTAAGGCACAGCTATCTGCACTGTGGCAGAGCAGAGCGGTGCCAGTGCGTGGCCTCAGCATGGGTATTTCTCATGGCAACTAAAGGAATTTTTCGTTCCCTCCCCTAAGGTCTGTGCAGCAATGCCAGCTCACACAAACATTTTCTTGGTTGTTTCCTCATGCTTTTTTATTTTCTTTCTTGGTTACATACCTTTTGTGTCTACACTGGCCCCACCCTGGGGTCAGGAACTCTCCCATTGCCAGTGCTCTCTGCTACCCCCATGGCTGCACCCAGCCTGGGCAGAGACTGGCAGGGCCACACCAGCCCCAGTCCAGGAGCACCCAGCCGTGCGCCTCTCCCCCATAAAGCCCTCCACGTCACCCTAGAACCATGCCAACCCTCTTTCGGAAGCCAGCGTGGGATGGCAAGCTGTAGGGGAGGGACGGGGAGGAGCCACGGTGCTTGTGCTGTGGTGTGAGTGAGTTAGGACAGACTGGTGGGAGCTGGCAGGAGCAAAGGCCATGAGGAGGTGCATTGCACTGCAGTGCGGTGCTCCGGGACGGCAGAGGAAGCGGGGCAGAGCTTTGTCCCACCCTCACCTCCTAACCCCGAAGATAAGCTGTTGTCTCTGAGCACCTGCCCGAGGTGACTGGTCTCTGCACTGGTGCTCGGGGACCTTCTTTTGGGCTCACCTTGACCGTGGGTGGCAGGGTGACATCTTCAATATCCACCAGGCTGAGAACAAGGGCAATGATGGAGAGTGCGACCAGCGCCCCAACGATGGCATTGGTGAAGTGTTTCTTGTGAGCAAACATTGTGGTGAAGGCTCCTGCAAACCCAAACACAGGAGAAAGGTGGTCAGACACAGCCAACACTGTGGGACCAACACTGGTCAGTGAGAGCTGCAAGAAGATCAGCTCCGAAAGCTATCCCCAGTCTGACGTGCTATCAAGCTGTGTAACTCAGAAACCCTGGTGGATAATCAGATCCTTCCCTGGAAAAAGTAATATTAGGACAAAATAGGGGGTGGGGCTGGAGGAAAGAGGGGTTGATAGCCCAGAAGCCTGGCATAGCCATGATGGGATTGCAACAGTCGTCCAGGTCCTGCACCCACTCCTGCTCAGCTCACCACTACTGGGAAGGATCAGGTCCAGAAAGAGCAAAAGAAACACTGTACCAAACAGAGAAGAGCATGGGAAATTGCAAAAAAACCTCAACATGAGATATTGTAGAAGGGAAAGGTGATTTTATTTTACAAGATGTAAGCAAGGTCAGCTCACCTGCTGGCACTCCCAGACCTGTGCACCCAGCAGCACCCAGACGTGTGTGCTGGGATGGGATCGCTTGAAGCTGGCTTGTGAGTCCTTGCTGCAGCTCTGGGCTCCTCTGCTGCTGGCAGCAAACCCAGCTTGGACTTGCCTTTTATATCCTTTCAAAGCAGACACTGCTCGAAAATCTTTTCCCCATTATTTTATCTCAGACCTCATCAGCCTTAGGCAAAACTCTTGAATATCAGTTGTCTTGTTTGTCTTACAGGTGGTTTATGGCTCAATTTGGCATCTTCCCGACACTTTATCTTCAGTGAATTAGTTCCTTCCCCTCATTTGAATGAAATCACACATAGGAGCCCTGCAACAATTAACACACACCTCTCCTTTTAACCCTTGCCCCCCCCTGCTTCTTTGTGCTTTTATACACACACTTTGCTCTCACCAATCTTGATAGTTCCATCAGGAGTCTCTACAAGGTCTGTGAGAGGTGAGAGTGATACTTCCAGTATCCAATGCCCTGAAATCACACACAGAGTAGCAGGTGCCTTGTTAATAAGTTTTATTACAATGAGAAGGAAAATCACACAAGAGGAGGAGGATGGCCCTGCCAGTGGGGTCTAAGCAACGCTCACTGAGCTTTGCCAGGGGAGACCGGAGAGGCCAAGAGGGCCAAGACATCATCATGGCTCAGCTGGGACTGTGGTCACCCCTTTCCCAAGTGTGACCCAGTTTTGAGCTGCTCCTGGGCTGGGGGTCCCTGCAGACATGGGGACCCCAAGGAGCGCCAGGGGAGTGGGAAGGACTCAGGTCCTCACAGCCCCCAGCTCTGCCAGCAGCCTCCCATCACTCTGGGCATGCATTCAAGGCTCAGTGGCGCAGGCAGGGTATCTGTCGTGGTTTAACCCCAGCCAGCAACTAAACACCACACGGCCGCTCACTCACTCCCCCCCATCCAGTGGGATGGGGGAGAAAATCAGGAAAAGAAGTAAAACTCGTGGGTTGAGATAAGAACAGTTTAATAGAACAGAAAAGAAGAAACTAATAATGATAACGATAACACTAATAAAATGACAACAGTAATAATAAAAGGATTGGAATGTACGAATGATGGGCAGTGCAGTTGCTCACCACCCACCGACCGACACCCAGTTAGTCCCCAAGTGGCAATTCCCCCACCCCCACTTCCCCCAGTTCCTATACTAAATGGGATGTTCCATGGTATGGCATACCCCGTTGGCCAGTTTGGGTCAGCTGCCCTGGCTGTGTCCTGTGCCAACTTCTTGTGCCCCTCCAGCTTTCTCAATGGCTGGGTGTGAGAAGCTGAAAAATCCTTGACTTTAGTCTAAACACTTCTTAGCAACAACTGCAAACATCAGTGTTACCAACATTCTTCACATACTGAACTCAAAACATAGCACCATACCAGCTACTAGGAAGACTGTTAACTCTATCCCAGCTGAAACCAGGACAGTATCATACCCCAGCCAGAGAGCCCTGGTGTTGTCCCACAAATGGGGTTCATTTACCTGGTGTGCAAGCCAATAGCACACAGAGTTGATGTATTTTTAAATTAATTTCATTGATGTGCATGAATGGGCGCCTCTCTCAAGACAGCATAGCTTTGTCTCAAAAATCTCCACATTTATATACTTAAGTAATACATATTCATTATTATTTCCCTTAATGATTAGCTCTTTCTTCTTCACCTCTCATGTAAATTAGTGCGCAGACTGTCTTCTTTCTTCATTGTCTTCTTTTGAGTAGGTGGTATCATTTGAGTAGGTGGTCAATGAGTCGGTGGTCACCATCTCCCCCTGCAGGAATTACCTTTTACCTACTTCTTCCTTAATCTTGGCAGTTCCAAGCAGTTCTTCAAGGTTTATTGACCAGACCACAATCCATTACCTTCTCTGACATAAACATAAAGCCTCATTGTCTAATAGCTAGTTCCTAAACCCTAAATCATGTCTAGTTATTGTTTCCCTATTTTAAATATTAACTGATGGTGGCTGTACACAGGACTTTAGCAGTTCCCTGGTTATTTCAATCATATTATACATATTAATTGATAACACCAGCACCCCTGCCCTGGGATGAGGAGAGCTGGTGGACCCGGGTATGTGCCCTCTCTGGGGGATACAGAGAAGCTGCTTCCTCATGATTCAGCTCCCTGATAAGAGGTTGCCAGGGCTATCACAAGGGAGATCTTGATGGAAGGATTCAGTTCCCAGCTGCCTTATCTCAGCTGAGTCAAACACAGCGATGCCAGAAGGGAAATGGGTGCTGGGCAGCCCTCATTGCATGTGACCTTCCCAGCGCGCTTTTCCCTGCAGCCAGAGAGATGGTGGTTTCAGAGCTCCTGCTGTGTGCACTGAAAGTACCACCTGTGAAATCGGGGGTGCAGCAGTCCCTGGGTGCTCTCTATCTCAGGTCACATCTATCTGCAGCTTGCACTGAGCTGGGTGCCTGTGCCATACCCTGCTGCCAGCTGGCCAGAGGTCAGACCTCCAGGCCAGTCCCTCTTCCCATGGCAATCTCCTCTGAAGTGGTTTGTGTGCTGGTGGGGTGGTTGCCTGGAGCCCAGAGGGTGCCACCACTCCTGCATTCCCACCTCCACAAAACACATAACCTTTGGACTCACATGGCTTCACTGGAAGGGTGTGAATGAGTGTCCGCTACCTTCCCAGGTCTGGAAGTCCCCTGTTGACTGCAGAGTGGCTGGGCCAGGGCTGTCTTGAGCAAGGGGGACTTGTCCCCAGGAAGGACAGAGAGGCATCGACCAGCCCCGGTCCCTCCTGGACATGCAGCACTGTGCGGTGTCTGTGTGCACACAGAGACAACCAAACCCTCTGGCTCCTGCCTCCAAACCTGGGCTAAGCAACTCTTCAGTTGATCCTTCTGCAGTAAAGAAATAGTTCTAGAGGTTACGTGATAATATCTTAATTGCCTCTCCCACCAGAAGGACCGGTAATGATTTCCCAGCTGAGAGGGAGCTGTGATTTCCCTCAGCTTGCAGTGACTCCATCCACTCATCCCAGGCAGTGGGACTTTCTGAGCTGCCATTTCTGACTCCGTTCCCAGGAATTTGTGTCTCTTTGCCAGGCTCAGCCTTTTGGCAAACCTGCAGCCACCAGCCTGGAGCAAGCCCAGCTGGGAATGGCCCTAGTCCACATGAACACAAGAGCAGCAAAGGACAGACCTTGCTGGGAGTAAGCTGACACAACAGTGACTGGCCATGGTGCATGGCACAGTCTCCTGGGCTGCCAAAAGAAGAGACAGATGGGAGTGCCCCAGGTCTGCATCCAGCCTGGAGCTTGTCCCAGTAGGGAACTTGGGTGCAGCTGGGGCCACAGGCCAAATGCAAGCTTTGCAATGCTTCCAGGTCCACCACTGCAGCTTCTGAGAGCAACGGACCCCTCATGAACATGGTGAGTGGGACAACGCACTCAGGCAGGTGGAGATGTGTGCCATCAGAGGGACACATGTCCCCATGTCCCACCCATGGTCTGTGGCCCCACCTCAGGGATCAGGTCCCTCGAGGAGCTGTATTCACTCCAAGGGAGCCTCAGAGAAGCCCTGGTGCTGTGGAGCTACAGGAGCCCTCAGCCACATCTTCCATGCACCTTGTCCTAGCAAGGATGACAGGACCAGACTCAGCCCGGCTCCTGAGATGGGCACAGCCCCAGAGGGTTGGAGATCGGGGCCAAGCTGGTGAGAGTGCCCTGCGGACACCACTGAGCACAATATGGGCAACCGCACCCAGCAGTGCTTTGCTCACCATGAAAGCAGTGTTTGTGGTGCACCGGTTCCTTTTAACATGGGCAGATGTGTCTGTTCCCTGCACAGCAGCTGTACACCTTGCAGCCATGAGCGTGGCCAGGAGACATTCCCCATCTGCCGGAGCCCTTCATCCACCTCCTGGGGTCCTGAGCATCCACATTCCTCTTGGGAGGAAATGTTGGATATGCAAAAGCAGGAGAACCAGTTTCCCCAGCACTTTCCTTGAGAAAACAGCCTGTCTGGGTGCAGAAGGCCTGGCAGGGCTCCGGGCAGAGCTGCAGGATGGGGCTGTGCCGAGGCAGAGGGCATGTGACACCACTGGGTCTGGGCAGATGGGTTGAGGAAGCTCTGGTTTCAAGGGAGATCTTCCATCTGCTGTAGCTCTCCTTCTCCCTGAAACCCAGCGGGAGCTGCAGGGCTCTGAGCTGCCCTGGCTGAAGGGGACCAGGAATCCCCATTCTCCCACCACCCACTTTCCTTGGGCCCATCTGCCATCCTACAGACTCCCACGGGCTGGGCTGGTGGATGAACGTGGATACAGGGGTGGGAGCCAGGACAGAGGCTTTGCTGGGAGTGGTAATATAATCTATAAATAGTTCAGCTAAAAAAATCCGATAAAAGTTAGTACTTCTTCAGTTTATGCTAGATATTCCTGAGCCAAGTCACAGGTAATAGCTTAATAACTTTGTTGACAAAATCCTCCCTGCAAAAGCTTTAGGGCAACAGAAAGATAGTGCTGGGAGGAAGCATGGCAAGCTGGGAGGGAGGCAGAGCCCATGAACCCCTATGGAACGAGGCAAAAGGCTCGCTGGAGAATGTCTTCCCAAACCTGCATCATATTCCCAGCACATGGCATCACACACAGCCCCTCTTGCACCCACGCCTGCTCCCTTTGTGGGCTCCCACAGAGGCCCCTTCTCTTTCCACCTTGACATTCCAGGGGGGAGAAGGCTGTTTCCCTTCTCGCCCGTGCCTGCCCCATGTGCAGCACCCTGCACTTCTCCCAGGCAATGCTGCCCAGCTGGGCTCTGGCAAGGTGACTACACCCTGTCTCCATGCCACATACAGTCTGGCCCTCAATTTTCTTCAGATAATCCCACCCAAAGGGGTGTCTGTGTTAAAATGTGGGCTGGGTCTCAGGGTGATGTGGTGCCCGAGCGTGGAGCATCACAGGACCTGGAAGAGCCATGGGGTGCCTGGCCCACAGGAGCACCCGCTCTCACGTGGGTCCCCTCGGGTCCTCGGTGCTGATGAGCCCCAGCCCTCTTTGCCTTCAGGGATGTGCTCTGCTACTTGCTTATAACTGAAAAAGTGACCTAAATGTCTCCTTCTTCTGACTGCAGGTAAACAAATCTGCTATGGAGAAGTATGGCTAGAGTAAACACACACCCCTATTTGATCTGCTTTTGACATATATTTCCCTGTGGCCCCTTGAAATGACTCTTCAAGACCCACAAGGAAGTTGCGCAGCTGGTGTGGAGGCTCTGCAGGGTTCAAGCCCAGCCATTACTGCCAGTCACTGAGATGACTGGTGTTTGTGAAATGAGATCACCTCCATTGCTAACATCTTCCCTGTGCCTTCTGAAAGGAAACCATCCTGACTCAGGGTCAAAAGAGAGTCTTTCATTTCCCCACCGTTCAACTTCTGCACCATGAGGTCACCCCAGCTCTGGCCATGGGAGGTGCAGGCAGTGGCTCTGTGCAGGTCCCATGTCTCTGGGTGAGCTGCACTGCTCGCTCCTGCCTCCCATTCCCCTTCCAGACAGACCCTGGGTCTTGCTGGGACCTGTCCCAGCAGGGACCAGCTCCAGCCCTCCCTTCCAGTCTGATTACAGCAAGACTGGTAGAGTTGGGGCCATTTAAAGCTGCCTTTGGGATGTCCATGCCTGTTGTTCCCAGCTGGCAAATAGCACACCAGACCTTTCCTCCTCCTCCCCGTCTTTCCCAGTGTGCGTGATTATCAAACATGCCCCAATTGCCCTGACTGCATCTGTCTTGGTGCCATCCCTCAGCTGTGGGTGCTCTGGGTCAGGGACATATGCCTGGAGCCATCCCCTGTGACAGCCATGGACACCCCAGTCCATTCCCCTTTCCTGTGCCCAGCTACAACATAGTGGGTGCTGGTCCTGGGGGGGTCCATCTCCCACAGTGCATGGATGGGGCTTAGCACAACACCTGCATCCTCATGAGATCCATGAGATTAATGATATCAGTAAAAAAAAATCAGTATTTCAATATTGACAGTGGAGCTGGCTGAGACCCACAGGGCAGGGTGCCTGGGACACGGGCACCAGCTCCCTGCTGGGAAGGGGCTGTGCTGCCCAGGGCTGTGGTGATGGGGTCCATGTGTGCTGGGATGGAGGGACATGGTGGAGGGATGCTCCAGGAGGTTGAGGCTGTTAGTTGATCTCTCACCAGATGTGTTGCCTGGGGGTGAGAGCACCAAGGCAGATCATGAGGTCGGAGTGTCTTGGATCCAGCTCACAAGAGCCTGAGGCATGGACACCCCTCTGGCCCTGGGCATACTGAAGGCTTTTTCTTCCTGAGATCAGGGAGCACAGGGAAACGAGGATGAAGCACCCTTAGGGCAGAATTTTCCTTTCACTAGTGTCACAGCAAGCACTTGGGGACAGCACGGGAGGGAGACTGAGGTGAGCGGCTCTGGAGATACTTGATTGCCTCCAATGCAATCAACAGGGCCATAAGGAAACAAGGCAGAAGGTGAAATGGTGAGGTGATGGAGGTGTCCCTCAGCAAATGCTGGAGGATATTTGCAGGAGACCAGGAAACCTTTTGGCTATGGGAGGTCTCCCTTGAGCTGCCAAACTGGACAAGGGCAGCTGGGGCCATGATGGAGACAGCTCCCCTGCCATGGTGGTGGGTGAGCTGTGGACAGCCAGACACCCCGTATCACCTTGCTCCCTGCTAGGTCATCTCATGTCACTGGGCTGTGCCGCTCTGTAACACCTCTCGCTTCTCAAAGTCTCAGCAAAGCTTCTGAGAAGCTGCACCAGGGAGGTCACCTTTGCCACAGGCTCCCTTCCTCCAGCCTTTCCTCCTCCTTGTGCCCCCACCACCCTGGCTGCTGTCCTCTGGGCTTTCAGCACTTGCTCCACAGTACTCATCACATCTTTCCAAGAGTGGTGACTCAAAATGGACCTGCACGTTAAACTGGAGCCTTGCCAACTCTGTAAATTATTCCACAAAAGTTATAGATTAAGTCCTGGGAACACCAACCCTGAAACTGGGGGCTGCAGCAGCTCATGGAACCCATGTGCTCATAGGGTGATATTTGCTTTTTCACATGTTGGCCATTAAATAGGGACACCCTGAAGCCACCTCTGGATCCCACCAATCCAGCAGCTGGCCCAGCCACTCCAGATGTGACCCTTCCTAAGCATACATTGTGCTTGCCCTCTCTCATCTCCAGAGTGGCTGTCAACCATAACAGAAGGGTGTCAGATTGGGGTAGCATGGTTTCTTGACAAATCTAGATGAAACACTACTTATCTCTTCATTTTCTAGGTGCTCTCCAATAACTTATTGACTGCTTGTCCCAATGTTACCCACAGTTAGAAGCTGAGCTAAGAGGGCTGCAGTTTGCCATTGCCTATACACAGGTAAGACACATCTCTGACACAAAAGCTTATTAAAAAAAAACCCCAAAAACCAAACCCAAAGCAAAGCTAAATTAAGAGGATTCAGGAAGAGCTGGAAAGCTGGACTACAGGCAGGTCCACAGCTCTGAGGGGAGCACATGTGGAGGCAGCCCCAGGCAGGGGTGACCCACAGCTCCTCTCCTTACAGGCAGGCAGGGCTAAGCAGCTGTTCTTGGCAGGGCTGACAGGCTTCTTTCATTTTCCCAGCAGGACTGACCTGGCACAGGCAGCCAAGCCAATTATCTTGGTGAAGGAAATTAGTTTGTGTGTGAGATAACTAGACCACACTGTTACCACATCCCAGACCATGATTTGGTGTTGTCACACATCACATGAAGCCTGCCAGTGAAGGAAGTCACCAGAGGACCTTCTCTGCTGCAAATGTTGTTTTTGCCACCCCAAACTGCCAGCCAGGCTCTCCCTGGACACAGGGACTCATCAGCTTTTGTAGGCCAGGTGCGGTCAGGGTTCCCATTGCTGTTTGGGAGTGCTAAATAAAAAAGCAAGAAAAGCAGCAAGGGACTGAGAGTACCGGGCGGCACAAGGACCACACCAGCAATGGATGTGGTCGAGGTGGTCAGGGTGGTGGTCTGGATGGCTCTGGGTGCAGAGGATGAACTATGGAGACTTCTTCCTTCAAGGCACAAATATGCTGATTGTAAAGCCCCTTTCAGGAGAGCCGGGATGCTGCTGAGCCGCACAAGAGCAGCCTGCAACAGCCAGCTTCCAGCTCAGCCCTGCATTGTCTCACCCACCACCCAGGCTGAAGCCAGCTCTACCCCCAGCAGCCCCCGGCACGGCTGATACACCAGGGGGGCAGCCTCAAGGAGCAGGGACCCCGGCTGCAGAGGGTTTTAGGGGTCTTGCACCACAAAGTACTTTGTAAGGCTTTTGAGTGATCCAAGTGTTAGAGTCAGCACAGAGGAGGGTCTTGGGCAGCAGTGATTTGAAACATGTTTCAGCCAATTTAGCAATAAAAATCTAACTTTCACTTGCATGAATCAGGCCATTTCCTAAAAGACATGCCTGGGTGAGAGCTGGCTGTGGAGTTAGTGTTTTGGCTGTGAATGCTTTCAGTGTGTGAAAGTTATCAAAGACACAAGAAAAACCAAGGCATGGGCAGCCCTGGCCCCTGGCATCGCTGGAGATCTGCTTGCAGACAGCAGCTTCCTGATGGTCACTGTGTCTCAGCTTCACCCCAAGGAAGGCTGTAAAAGCCAATACAGCTAACATGAGACAAATTTTGGGGCCACTAAATTCAGCCACTATCCAGGATGTCATGTAATTCCCAATCCTGACACCTATGTGTTGTGTCTACATCTTCCACAAATGATAAACTGTAGGGTTCAGTTATATGGAACTTAGTTATTGGGCCTGAAAATAGCTCATGGTCACAAGTCTGTTCCAGGCGCCTTTAGAAGGCCTTGAACAGAATAAATAAGAAGATAGAAGAAGAAAGATCCCAGTTAGGAAAACACAGGTGCACATTCCACGATAAAGGGAGCTTGGCACAAACAACCTCAATTCAGGGGCTTATCTTGACCAATTGGACTAAGACAAGTCTTGTATGCTCTAATTAACACAACCAATTATGTCTTGTGTTTGTGCGCGTGGACAGTACTGATGTAACCAATCACCGCTTATACTTGTGCGTGTGGACACCAAGTGCTTGCATGTAGTAGCCAATCAAAGTCTCTCAACAACTTAGAGAATTGTATAAAAATGATTAGCTAAGCTCAATAAACGGGCGACTTTAATCATCACATTGGTGTTCCGTCGTCCGGGCCCCGCACGGATTAATCCCTAAACCCTACATTTGGCGACCTCCGACGTGATCCGAAGAGGAAGAAGAGGCAACGCTACTGAAAAGGCGGGGGAATTGCCGCGGACCACGGTGGCTTGAAAGACAGCACCGGCACTGCTCGAGAGAGGCAGGACACTGCTTGGGAAAAGCAGGTAAAATCGTAAGCTTACGTTGATAAAAAGGGCGGCAAGGGTTTCGCAGCATCTGCGAGGGAAAAGACAGCCGGAAAGATATTTATGAGGCTGGTTGAAAAAACAGAGAAAAATATTAAAAAGGACAGAAACCTTTCAATTAGTGTGGGTACAGCTTTTGAGCTTAGTGCCTGGAAAGCTATCGGAACCTCCCTATGGGATGAAATTAGTGACAGGTCTAAAGAAGTTAAAGGTCTTGCAACTTTAGGGAAATTGATTAAGACAACTCTGCAAGAAATGAAAGCAGATCGTAAAGTGTCTGCGTCTGCTTTTGCTGCTCTCTCTCTCCAACCGCAAGTGAAAGGGAAAAGCAGGGAGAAAAACATAATGCAGCAAGAGAGACTTTTTGGAGCTTGTCCGCCTGCTCCTGTGCTCTTGACTTCTGCTCCACTCCCTGGGACTGCCGATATTAATCAGCCATCTGACAGTTCCCAAGCCTCCCTAACTGTACAATTAAAGGAAACTCTACAGAATCAGGGAGTGAGTAAAAATCCACCTATGAGAAAACAGCCCCCAGATACCACCGTTCAACATGAACAAATTATACCTAGCATATACCCTGATTCAAATAATGCAAACGAGGATTCGGCTACTATAATACAAGAACAAGAGAAAGCTAAAATACATGCTGAAGCTCACGCTGTAGCACTCGCGGTAGCATTACGACTGATGGTGCGACAGGGAAAAGGAGACTATGGCCCATACAAAGACCCCCCCACGTGTCATCGGTGCGGTCAACCAGGGCATTTGAGACGTGCGTGCCCTCAACACATAGCAACGCAGCCTCGATCTGTGCCGTCACGGACTAACAGCAGCCGGTCAAACTTTCCTGGGGTCTGTGAGAGGTTGCAGAAGCCTCTGTACATCCACAAAAGCTATCGCTACACAAAGACATACGAAATGTACATGATGTACAAAAACTTGTCGGAGACCTGCAGTGGATCCGGCCTTATTGTGGCATCACAAATACAGACTTACAACCACTGTTGGACTTATTGCGGGGCAGCAATAGCCTAACTTCTGTACTACATCTAAGTGCGCCCGAGCAGCAAGCCTTGACAGCAATTGAGCAGAAAATCGCATCATCTATGTCTGGCAGATATATCCCTGATTTGCCCATAAATTTGTATGTATATAACTCAGACAAGGAAGTTGCGGGAATTCTGGGTCAGTGGGATGAGCAACAAAAACAAAACCCATTGGTAATACTAGAATGGATATTCTTGCCTGCTAGCATGTCAAAAACGGTAGTCACTAGAATTGAAGCTCTGGGGATGTGCATTCAAAAAGCAGGGGTAAGGGTGATTGTAGACATTCGTCTGATCACCCCGTGGGACTCGGCACAGGGTCCACCATACCCTGGGCCACAGAGCACTGACACCAATATGAGGATGCTGCAAATGGCGTTTATTCAACTGCGTCACGCCCTTATATACTGTCTGTCGGTCATCCCGCCTCCTTTAACCCTTCTCTTTCCGTACATCGCGAGATCTTCCGAGCGCCAATCCCTACAGGTGATACAAGTTTCAGGGAAGCAAATGGACAAAATCATTTTACCTGTATCACTTGATATTGTGAGTAATGCCATGACGAAAAATGACTGCCTTGCAGTAGCTCTGCTGGACTTCAAGGGGGAAGTAGATAATCACTACCCCCCCCCCCCCCCCATTATTTAAAACAATGTTAACAATGGAACCACACTCTATTTGCAGCGATAAGCCGCTGGAGGCCATTACCGTTTTTACTGATGCTAGCAGCAAGACAGGTAAAGCAGGATTTGTATATTTACAGGATGGATCCTGGAAATCCAAATTCATTCTGTCAGAGGGGTCAGTACAAGTGCTCGAGCTATTAGCCGTATGCTCTGTTTTTAAAAAATGGGATAAAACACCTGTCAACATTATTTCAGATTCTCAATATGTCGTGGGGATAGTCAAACGTATGCATAGGTCCCTACTAAAAACTGTAAACAATAAGCAGCTGTTTATGACACTTTTAAAATTATGGATGTTACTAGAAAAACGGACAGACTTATTTTTTATCGATCATGTTCGTAGCCATACAACGCTGCCGGGATTCATTGTGGAAGGTAATGCGCGCGCGGATCAACTGGTAGTAGCCAATGCAAACATCTATTTTAATACACCCAAACCTGATTTGTTTGGACAAGCACTGCTATCCCATAAATTTTATCATCAGTCGGCAAAAGCGCTGAGTAAACAATTTAATCTTCCATTGCAGCAAACCAGAGCTATTCTTGCTGCTTGCCCAGACTGTGCGAATATTCCAAACTTACAACCACAAGGGGTGAACCCCCGGGGATTATCACCATTGCAAATTTGGCAAACAGATGTTACGGAATATCCCAGTTTTGGGAGATATAAATTTATTCACGTATCTATTGACACATATTCGAACCTTATGTGGGCTACTGTTCATATATCAACCAATGCTAAAGCCGTAATTAAGCACCTTTTGGCAGCATTTGCCGCCATGGGAGTGCCAACAGAAATTAAAACAGACAATGGCCCGGGATATCGCGCACAGTCATTAGAAACATTTTTACAGATGTGGGGGGTAGCTCATAATTTTGGCGTACCCCACAATTCCACTGGTCAAGCTATTGTTGAACGTGCACATCGGACCTTAAAGGATCGTTTAAACATTTTAAAAACGGGGGAAGATATGCGGCACTGTACTCCCCAAGAGTTAATAAGTAAAGCACTGTATGTTTTGAATTGGCTACAGCCACGTGGTACTGAGGATCAGATCCCAATTAATAGGCATATGTGTGGGAACAAAAATGTTGATAAAAATCAGCCGCAAGTTTCAGTATTCGATCCGATTTTACAGCAGTGGCAAGGACCTTGCAAATTATTTACGTGGGGAAGAGGGTATGCTTGTGTTTCCACAGGTAACGAACAACCCCATTGGATACCGGCGAAATGGGTCAAGCCGTGGATTGAGCGACCAGATGCCACAGACAACTCAGAAGAGCAAGAGGCAGCGGAGACGTCAGCAGGTCCTGAAGCCCTAGATAGACCGACTAGACAAATCACGACGGAGACCGGCAGTCAATGTGGAGATTAAGAATGCGTGTAAAAAACATGGAGTATGATATCGGTTTTGGATATGTATTTTAGTGCGAGTGGGTAGAAAAGAGAGTAAATCCTAAAGAAAAAAAAAAAAAATAAATTTTTTTTTAACCACTGTAACAGACATTCAACTAATCATAATCAACTAACCTACTAACCTATAACTAATTGTATAGAGGCTAAGCAGTTTAGAATAAGTGCTGTAGAGAATAAGTAAATATATATATAGTTTAATGTTAATCAGTCCTCGGCGAAACATTACTCACAGAAGCCGAGTGTGGAAGTAGTTTTAAGATACCTGATATGTAGTCATTCATAAAAAAAAAAAAAAAAATAAAAAATTTTTTTTTTTTGCTAACAGTTAGTTAAAACTGAAAGTAGAAGTAAGGTCATAGACTCAGTTAAGAATCTAGAAATAGGGCGATGGGAAGGTCCATTTTTCATTAATAACCTCGGGGCGAGATTATGCTTATGTTTTCACAGGTGCAAGCCCCTGATGGACTTCCGTTTGATTTATGCGACCATCATCACCTGAAGCATCATAGATGGTGCGGCAATACGAATTCCACCTCAGCCAAAAACTAATGTGTAGGTCATCTTAGCTAACATAACAGATTAAAATTCTCAGTGCATTACGGCCGCATCACAAAGCCCATGAACGAATTGATAAGATAACTATGACTTGTGCAGTGCGCCTGGCCAGCGAGTGCATGCGTCATAGGTTTTCAATTGAGGTGGATTTTGGCACCCGCTGGCCACGTGTGCTAAAATCCATTCCTCTGAAAATGTATAAATACCGGGATTTTCCAAAGAGCATCAGGCTGGTGTGCAGCAAAACCATAGTTGCCTCCGTAGGGACACCCACATAAAACTGACACCTACTGATTGCTGGGCTAAGTTTGCGGAACAAGACAGCAATATGTTTTCAAAAAAAAAAAAAAAAGTGAGAGAGGGGGAGATGTAGGGTTCAGTTATATGGAACTTAGTTATTGGGCCTGAAAATAGCTCATGGTCACAAGTCTGTTCCAGGCGCCTTTAGAAGGCCTTGAACAGAATAAATAAGAAGACAGAAGAAGAAAGATCCCAATTAGGAAAACACAGGTGCACATTCCACGATAAAGGGAGTTTGGCACAAACAACCTCAATTCAGGGGCTTATCTTGACCAATTGGACTAAGACAAGTCTTGTATGCTCTAATTAACACAACCAATTATGTCTTGTGTTTGTGCGCGTGGACAGTACCGATGTAACCAATCACCGCTTATGCTTGTGTGTGTGGACACCAAGTGCTTGCATATAGTAGCCAATCAAAGTCTCTCAACAACTTAGAGAATTGTATAAAAATGATTAGCTAAGCTCAATAAACGGGCGACTTTAATCATCACATTGGTGTTCCGTCGTCCGGGCCCCGCACGGATTAATCCCTAAACCCTACAATAAACCAAAATTATCCTTTCCAATCTTGGTGCCTTGCTCTTGACTCTACAGTCCTCTGAAAGACACTCCACCATCCCTGGTTTCCTTCTATGCATATCTTGGTCACGGTCCCTGTGTCCTTGAGCAGCAAAGATGCAGCTGAAAGCACGGGCTGGTGAAGGGGAGGTAGGTGCTTTGGAGATGGGAAGGGCGGTACCAATCAACCCCTGAGCACCAAGGACTGAAGCTACCTTCTGCTCTGTTTGGTGGCAAGCATCCATGGACTGGATGTGTCTGATCTACAGACAACATCTGGGATGGGCAGTGTGGGAGAAGGGATGGTGAGAGTGGCCAGAGGCAGCTGGAAGAGGGGAACTCTCCAGTTAAGGGTTTCTTTTTGAGCATAGTTATTTTTGCTTAAGCTGTCTTTTGCTGGCATGTATGAAAATGAAAGGTTAAAAAATAAATCAGTCAGGCTTGCTGCCAGCATTATGAACCCTGCGCAAAGAGCATCACAACAGGCTGAAGAGTTTCAGCCATGGAGAGCAGGTGATGGAGATGCTTTAGCAAAGGCTTTGTCCCACCCACAGACCTGAACCTTTGGGGGTCAAATTGCTGAGAAAGCCCCAGGCGTGAGCTGCCAGGAGTCCCAGGTGCCCAGCACACACCGCAGATCTGCTGTATGGGCTTGGCACCATCGCTGGAGCCCGGCCAGGAGAAATATGCAACATTTTCAGTCCCTGCTCAGCACTACATCTTCCTCTCTCCAGCCAGGAGTCCTGGGAGATGGCAGCATGTCATGCCTTGTGCCTCCAGCACCACTGGCTGACTACCTTTGTGAGACAGAGGGTCCCCAAAGTATAAACCCAGGCTCTGCCCAGAGTTTTGGGGCAACTGAGGGCAAATCTGCCTTTCTTCGCATCCAGCCCCCTCACAGGGACAGGCTTACAGCAGACGAAGTCCAGATATTTAAGATGGTAGTGCTCAGCCTTAAAGCCCAACTAAAATTAGGCTATTTCTCCCCAGTAGCTGCAGAGGTGTTGGGTGGCTCAAGTCCCTGGCACACAACCTGAGCACATGGCAAGAAGGGACCTGGACTTCAAGCTGCACCTCACAAAGCCTCATCTGAAATGAGTGACAGCTGCCAAACATGATAACAGCAAAAGCCAGCCCCCACAGCTGGCACGGGACTGTGGCTGGCATCTGCCTCAAGAGGTATTTCAAGGCATCTTGCCCAGTTTAGCAGGTTTTTAGCCCAGTATGAGAACTTGAGGCAGGAACAGCCTGATAACTGCCTGACATCATTCCCTGCTCCCCTGACCCTTCCACACTGACTTGTGGGTGCTCCCAGTTAGGGTTTGCAGGACTTGGCTTTACTTTTGGGGCAGTTCCAGCTATCTCCACATGACAGGGCCACTCCAGAGACACAGCCCACCTCCAGATCTCAGGGGTCAGCCACCAAGCCATGGCACCAACTGTGCCACCCAGTCCAGTAGCTCCACATCTCCCAGCACCAGCTTGTCTGTGCTGGCCAAACAGCACCCCCCAGCCATATCCTTTGTTCTCCCACACCATCCTCCTCTCAGCCACTCCCATGGATGGGTGTCTGCTCTTCTCAGGCCTTGCCCTCATATGGTGGCTTCTCTTCCCAGGAGCCCTGGGCAAGGCAGGATGCTCTTGAACCATGACCCCAGGGTCCTTCCAGCAAAGCAGCTCCTAGCTCCTGACTGGGAGCCATCCACTGCATTGGGATGCTAAAACCACCACCGTGCTGAGGTGGTCACACGGTCCCCAGGTGCTGCCCATGTAAAGATGCAGGTGGAGATGGAGGTCCCTGGGACCATCCATTCCCAGCTGTCTCCTTTAGGAGCCGTCATGCCCCTGTGGCAGCTCAGGTCACGCCGGACCCTTGTCCTTCTCGTGCATGAAGCCCAGCTGAGCTGTCCCAGGCTGGGCTCTGCTCTGGAGATGCCATATAGACATGATGGCACCAGCTTCATCTCCCTCCAGCGTAGCCATCCCCAGTTTCAGATGTCTCTACAAGATCTGCTCCTGTCCCAGCAGGAGCTGGGACACATGGAGCAGGGCAACAGCCAGGGCTGGTAGTGTTCCCTCTGTCAGGGTGATGCTGGTTCAGCACCCAGACTGGGCTGTGCAGAGGGTCCTTCCCCACTGGCCTCGGGGCTTCAGAGGGGCACAGGGCTGGGGCACCCACCAGGGTCCGCAGCACCAGGATAGGGAAGCCATGCCGCTCCCCCACTGTGTCCACAGGGCCAAACCTTCGGGCTGGGAGTAAGCTGGGGCACTGCCCTAACACATGCTTTTAGCCAAGGAGCTGCGGTTGGGTTTGGGAAAAGCCCAGCTGGCAGCAATCCACCACATCAACAAAAATAAACCCAGAGATGAGACTTTTATCTTTGCAAGAGCATATTCCAGCATGTAAAAGTCTGTTCACCCGAGACTTAAGGACCCTCCCTCCCCATGCCAGGGAGCACCGGGGACCCCATGGCTCGCACCGGGCAGGGGATGGGTGTCAAGGTCTGTCCCCTCAAGCCTTGTCAGCTGGCAGATGGTTCAGCAGGATTTCACTGAGGAGGATGCTCCTAGAAGGAGTTTTGTGTGGCCACATTACCCCAGCCACAGGCTGGTGTGCTGGAACTGCACGCTGCTGCAGTGTGAGGGCAAATGGCCCAGAAAGTTTTGTTGCAGGACTTGGTGGCCCTGGGTACAGCAGGTGAATCTTTTGCATGAGAAGCGAGTCCTGGGAAGGGATACAGCTGGTCCTGGCTGCCAGGCAATCCCCACCACCCCTGGCCATGCAGGCAGCCCCCACAACCCAGGCAGCCCCTGCACTCCCATCAGGGCAGCACCCCAAGTGCCACAGTTTAGCAACATGCCACCCCTGTGTCCTCAAACGCACCTGGGAGCTTGCCTTACCTCGGAGGAGCAGAGCTGGGAAACACCGTTTGCTGGCTCTTCCCCAAGGCACCTGCAAAATGCTGGAAAAGCTGCTTGCAGGCGAGCTGGGCAGCACACAGGTGGATGTGGCATTGTCCCCCTGTCTTGAGCACCACGCCCTGGTGACACGGCTGTTTGCTACGTTGGGGCTGACGGTCTCGGGCAAGCCCCAGCAGGGCTCAGCAGAAGGAAACTGCCCTGTTCCTCTGCAAAGCGTTGCAGTGAGGCTGAAGGATGCGTTCGTTTGATCTTTTTGTTTGTTTGCCCCTTCTTTGGTTTAATTAGCTAGGTGGTTAGGGAGCTGCAGGAGAGTCTAAAGGCACCGGTCAGTCCCCAGGGCGACTTAGTTAGTGTCCCCCTCCTGACTCAGAGGCTTTGCTGCTCTTCCTGCTCCTCTCCGCCTTCACCAACTGTGCCCCCCCTCACCGTGGCTGTGGTTCTTCATGCCCGTCAGCAGACACTGGCTGTCCCCCAACACTGCCCCAGCCTTGCTCCCCTGCTCTCACCCCCACTGCCCCTTACCCCAGCCCTCACCATTCCCAGACCCACACCAGTGACTGTGGCTGCTGGTGATGCAGTATCTGCGGCTGCAGGTGATGCAACATCCGTGGCCTATGCACTCAGAGCTACCAGGTGTGTTGCAGGCACAACCGTGGCACAGAGACACCGAGAGCAGGGATGAACTCACGCTAGAGTGAGGTGGAAGTGGACAAGGAGCAGCCAGCCACCCTCCTCCCAGGTGACGTGTCCTTGGTTTGCCGCAGATTGGAACATGCGAGCAAACGGCTGGCTCCAAGTGGACAGACCAGAGGAGCATCTGGGGACATTAGGGCTGCACCTTGGTGACACAGAGCCCTGGAAAACCACATCACAAGGTGAAGCAGGAGCGGAGGAGTTCCTGTGAGGCAGGTGCCAGTGCTTGGGCCCAGCGCCACCTAAGGGTGTGCAAGGACCGAGCAAAATGGGCACTCCCATCCACCCTGTACTTCCAGTACTGAACCCCGGTGCCAGCCCAGGACGAGCCATCTAGAGTCACTGGGGACACAGAGACAGGGCTGGAGCCAGGTGCCACCTGAAAAGAGGCTGGGAGGGAGCAAGTCACACTGCACATCAGGGGCTAAGCCCCACTATGGCCCAGTCTAGGCTAAATCTGTGTCAGCTTATGGATCCTGCCAGACCAGGCTGCCGGTTCTTCCACTGCTGTTCAGTGACAGCCAGGATGAGCTGGAAACAGCACGAAGGGACAACCATCGTCACGTTGGGGAAACTTCTTTGCAGCTCCCATCCGCTTTCTACAGAGAAAAGGAGCAGCTGCTTGTTTCATTGTCATCAGAAGGAGATGACACAGGGGAGATGATAAGACCCACAAACACGTTCCTGGTGCTCCTCAGGCCTCTGCTAAGCGACTCTGAACTGGAGAGCCAGGTATGAAGCAGTTCTCTGTCTCAAGATCCTATCTGCATGAAAGCAGAGAGCAGCACCAGAGAAAGGGTGGTACCAGGAGAAGCCAGGTAGATGGGGCACAGACAGAGATGGGCCAGGGAGCAGCTGAGGTTGGAGGGGAAGGCCCAGATACCAGGACCTGTTTTGTCAGAGTCATCATCATCAACAGAGTACAAAGGTCTGTAAAATTCAGTGTCAGGAGACCAGTCCTCTGGGGCTGGGCTGCAAAGCAACACTTGACATCTCATAGATAGGTGAGGGGCAGGTCCACTGTTCTCAACACCCTCGTGGAGGGAGCCGAACATAAGTGACGCCGAGGTGTCTTTGGCGCTGGGAGTTCCCTGTGACATTGGCATTTAACATGCTGATCTGCACTTCCCCAAGGAATACTGAATTATTCACACTTTCCAGGGGTCTGAGGACAGTGTTTCACACCAAAGCTGGGGTTCAGTGAGACACCCCCCCCCCCCCAGCCAGCATCAGCCGTGCATACTCCTGTCCCCATGCCTCACCCTCCCAACAGCCCTATCTCAATATTTAGGGAATGGATGTGAAATACAAAGAAAACCCCCCACATTTCTGTTCAAAAATACACACATCAGTTCTCTCTGGCTCAGAGCACAGCTCTGTAAAACGCTGCAGGTGCACTGAAGGCATGAAATGCTCTGGGAAGTGACAGGACAGCGCATCCTTACAAGCGTGGCCTCAGATGGAGCAGGGCAGGCGAGGCAGCAGCTGTGGTGCTTCTGGCTGGCAGCAGTCTGGGGCGTATGAGGGTATCTACAGCAACCAGCCAACCACTAGGTAATTCCCATTCTCCAGGCAGCAGTGTTAAGCACAAATGCTTTCTAGGGAAAAAGAATATTGTATATAAAACTAATCCTTCCATGCATTTTTATTTTAAAATAAAATAACTGGCATATCAAACAGTGCTTGCAGGGCACGATACTTTAACACTAAGAGCAGAGTGAACTGAAATAAGGAAGTGGCACAAAAGGATCTTTTGAAGAAATAAGATGCTATACAACATAGCAGCGTGCTTACAGACCCTTCCTCTTGTAGAACCGGACCTGTGTAACCTGCCACCTACCACTCTCTACAGAAATAAAGGTGGGGAAAAGCTCGATAACAGTTGCTAGGAGTCCAGGGCTCCCCGGTGAGCCAGGCACATCCCAGCCAGGGCGAGGGCAGTGATCCGGAGCTCGCTCCCTCGCCGTCAGTTCACCCGGCAGGCTCGGATCATGAGCAGCTGGAGGAGGATGAAGACAGGTGACATGATGAGCCCGTACCAGAGCTCCCGGGTGTGCTCCACCAGCTTCTGGCACAGCAACATCTCGAAGACGAACTTGAGGCTGAGGATGGTGAGGATCCAGAAGAGCCGCAGCACGGCCAGGCGCTTCTCACCGTCCTGGAAGAGCCGCACCGAAACGATGGTGGTGAAGTAGGTGCTGAGGCCGTCGGCGGCGAAGAAGGGGACGAAAACGACCCACCAAGAGAGGGCCGAGGCCTCGCCGTCCACCTTCAGGACGAGGAGCACCGAGAAAGCCAGCAGGGCCAGGCCGTGCAGGAAGATCTCGAAGGTGGCGAAGCCCAACCACTGCACCAGCTCCCGCAGGGAGAACAGCATCGTCCCCACCACCGTGGGGACATGGGCGCTGCCGGAGGGCGGCGGGGTGGGACACGGAGACCCGGGGGGGGGGGTGCGGAGGGCCTCTCGGCGGCGCAGGCTGATGACGTTGGGAGGCGGTGCTAGCTGGTGATGTAAGCGGAAGCAGCGGGGCGGGGATGGTGTACGGTGAAGGCACGGTGGGTCTTGGGGGGGGGGGGGGGGGGTCGGGGGACGGAGCCGGGGGCTAAGCCCCGGCCCCGAGCCCCCGGCTCCGGCCACCTCTTGCCAAAGGGCGGGTGCACCCAGAGGGACCCCACGGCGGGTTTTGCGGGGGGGGCTCCTGCCTCCCCTTCCCCGGGGGCTGTGAGGGAAGCGAGGCCTTGCACAGGGACCCACGGTCCTGATGCGTGTCCCAGAGTGCTCCCACAGGGGAAAAAAACTTCCCACTTTTTTTTTTCTTTCCTCAGGGCAAGGGGGAAATCCTGTGATGCTGCAGCCCCTCTCTGAAGGAGTTCATCTGTAACGAGGCCAGTAATGTACCCTCCTTAGGATTTTTTCTTTTTAGTTATTCTGGAAGCAGCATGTGCTGCCCGTGGGGACGCCGGTGGCTTGCAGCTCGGGCATCCGTCTGGGTTGGATTCCCTGTGGGCTGCGATTGCTGGTAATACCCATGGTCTTTGCCACTTCAGAGAGTGCAGTTGAGGGCAGTGTGTGTCTGGTCACGCTTTTCTCTGTCGCTGAGCTCCCGAGGTCTCCTCCAGCCCCCTCAGGTGGGGATTTGCAGGGCAGACAGAAATGTTCAAACTAGAAATGGGGAACAGCCGATCCCAGGGTTGTGCTGAGCCTGCGGTGATGAGGACAGTTAAAATGAGCCCAAATGTGGATTGCTGTCCCTGGATTTTGGACTCCCAAGCCAGCCCCCTCCCTTAGTCCTAGCAGTGGGGACAAGGAGCCCAGTAGTGTCACTGCTGCTTCTGTGGATGGGGACACTGCAGCGAAAGGGGTGTCACTCCTTCAGCACTGCCCAAGGGTGGAAAGAGAGCCCGAGAGCCTTGAATCCTGCTGCTGTCTCCCAACTAATCAGCCCTCCCTGTTCCTGCTGTTTGCAGTATCAACCCTGCGAATGTCACCTGAACCCACAGCCACCAGCACTCCTTTAAAGCCTGGGTGGGTGTCACTGTGATGCCCAGCCCTGAGCAGGTCCGGCTGTGCCTCCCCACACCTCCCCTCGCCTCCTGGTGATTCCTCTTGTTTTGTCTCTTGCAGATGGTGGAACGGAAACTCCTTGTTCTTTTCGGCAGCCAAACTGGGACAGCTCAAGACACAGCTGAGAGAATTGGCAGAGAAGCCAAGCGACGCCACTTTCGGTGCAGAGTGGAGGCGCTGGACAGCTATGATGTGGTGAGTGATGATGCAGAGGGGTGCTCCAGGCACTTCTGGTCTTGCTCCATTTCCACCAACCCCATTTCTCAGGCTCAGGCATTTTCCACCCTTGCTGTGACTTGCTGTATTTCACCAGACCCTGGCTCTGTGCCCTTCCTGAGGGCAGCTTGTGCTTAACTCAGCTGAAAAGGTGTGAAAACTGAGCAGTGACTCTTAGGATAGAGTCTGTGTTAGATGACAGGTGCTCAGCTGTACCCCGCAAGATGAGGCGCACCAAGAAGCTGATGCTACAGGCAGCATGTGGGCAGCGGGTGCTGCAGTGCCTGCAGAGAAGGTCGTGCCACGTGGGGCCGTGGGTTTTATTCCGAGTGTGGTCTGTTCGTGAATGGGATGGGATGTTAACAGCCGTGTTGGGACAGCATTTGTAGGTTGCTGACCTGAATGTACTTTTCCATGTTTGTGCCCGCAGGCCAACCTCATCAATGAGCTGTTGGTGATATTTGTCTGTGCAACCACTGGCCAGGGTGACCCACCTGACAACATGAAGGTAGGACACGCTCCTGTCCATGTTCTTCTTATATTACTGCTCCAGTGACTGGATTTCTTTTCAGTCCATAGTTCTACTCTACAGCTTGAGCAACAGTTATTTTTGGAAGCGGGGGGGGCCTTTGGAGCAGCACCAGTCACATCTCATGTTACTGATGGGACATGGGCAGGGAGCTGGTGAGGTTTCAGCAGCTTAACAGCTGAGAGAGCATCATCCTCGTGGCAGGTAGCAGTGGTGGTTACTTTCAGGAGTCACCTCTGCAGAAGGCTGTGCTCCCCACTTTGTTGGGACTCAGCAGAGAGCAGGAGGGACCTGGTGGGTGGATGAGCGGGGTGCTAGGGACAGGCAGGCAGGGAAGGCTTTCTTGGCAGCAGCATGACTCCCTGGCTGTGTCCTTTGCAGATGTTCTGGCGGTTTCTGTTCCGGAAGAACCTACCGCCTGGTTCCCTCTGCCAGCTGGACTATGCTGTGCTGGGCCTTGGCGACTCCTCCTATCCCAAGTAAGCAGCTCTGCGGCTCCTTGCCTTCCTGTGACAACTGCTCCTCGCAGCTCTGGCTGCAGGCAAGACCAGAGTGGCTGGAGAATGAAGGCGGTAAGGGAAGACAGAGCCTGACTGTAGAGCAGCAGCTCAGACGAAATGTAATTCCCACCAGCCTTAAAAATGCTTGCCCACCAGCCCATGTCCCTCGTGACTTCCAGGAACTGGGCTTCTGCCCATTTCTTTCCTCCCAGCCTCTTCAAGCAGATACTTTGCTGCAGTGGGTCAGACATCATTTTTCAGTCAGTTATTACAGCCATTGAGTTCTCTGAATTTCAGGAAAGCCTGTGCCACAGCAATTTCAGTGGACCAAGCAAACAGGAGACGTGAAACAGAGTTTTAAGTGGCAGCCAGCCCCATTGGTCCCAGTTTTCTCCCAAAAGATTGTTCCCATGTGCCCGAAAAAGCTGTGATGGGAGGGATGGGAGTGTGCCTGAGCTCCATGGGGCAGTGAGGGGCTAGAGGGAAGGAAATGTTTCTCTGCCTGGGGCACAAGCTGCCCTGAAGGGAAGCTGGACCTCCCCAAGTCCCTTCTGGGAGCTGTGTGGCCCACCAAGTGGGAGCCAGCTGCTTCTCCAAGCTGCCCCAGGATGGAGGCTTAGGCTGGGCAGTGCATGGGGCCAGGTCGTGCGTGCTGGCTGTGGCTGGACCTGCCTCTGTGCTGCTCTGGCGTAGCCCTGGCAGCGTGTGCTGGCTCATGTAGCCAGCGCCTGCTGTCCTGCTGGAGGAGCCCTGCCCTCTGCAGCTGTGACTATTCTCTGCTCAGGTTTAATTTTGTTGCGAAGAAGCTGCACAAACGGGTGCTACAGCTTGGGGGCAACCCTCTGCTGCCAGTGGCGTTGGGAGACGACCAGCATGACTTAGGGTAAGAGCCCAGTGGAGGGGTAGCAGGGGGGGAGCCCTGGGGTGCACTACAGTTTTGTCCTTGGGCTGCCAGCAGGGCTGTGTATGCTTTACTCCAGCCTTGGGGACAGCAGTGCACTGCTCCCACCTGGGGTCTGCTCCTGCACCCCAGAAATGGTCAGCAGCCTCCTGCTGCTCTCTGTGAACATGCTCTCTGCTCATAACTCTTCTGTGCCAGGACCTGGGTCACTTGCTTCTCTAGGGTGTCCCACAACCCCTGGCATGTGCCAGTGTCTCCTGGTTCTGCCTCAGTCCTGTTCAGACCGGGGGATGGCTGTGTCACACACTTGCGTACCTGCAGGCATTACAGCAGCCTGAGCTGTGCTGCTGTTCTCCTCGCACAGGGCAGAGGCTGTGTGTGGCTTGAGGAGTCGGTGACTGCCACTAGTTGTGCTCGGGGGGTTGGTGATTCTGTTCAGACATCAGTGGTTGGACCCCAGAGAGCGAGTGAGTGCTTAGAGTGGCTGAGACATGTTTCTAGACCTGAAGCTGGAAGGGAATGGCATGGAGCAACTGTGCAGCAAGAGGAGCAGAGGTGGTTGTCCAGGGGCAGCCCAGCATTGTCTGGGTGCAGGGGTAGCAGCCCTTGAGCCTGAAGGGATGCTGCAGCACTGCTGCAGCCTGAATTTCCTGCTTGCAGGCCAGATGCAGTGGTAGATCCATGGCTCCTGGCCTTATGGGACAAGATCCTTGCCTTGTATCCTCTTCCTCCTGGCCTTGAGATCATCAGTCCAGATGTACGGTAAGTGCAGAGGGTAGACTGGGACTGCTGGAGCTGGCTGGTGTCATGCTTCCTTGCATGCCATGCTTCCTTGGCTGTTCTCTGGGGTGGAGATGTGCCCTGCTTCGACCAGGAAGCCTCCCCACATAGCTTGTGGTGTCCCAAGTATCCCTTGGACTTTGGCCACAGGTGACCTATCTCTTTTTGGATGGGGTGTCCCCTTGTCCCCTGTGTGTGTGTCAGCTGTCGTGGCAGGGTTCTGCCCATCTTGCTGTCCTGATGGGCCTCTGCCCTTGGCAGACCTGCCAAGCGTGTATGCCCAGCCATCCTCCCTCTGCCTGCTCTGCAGCCTTTGGAATCTCCTTCTCCTGGCAGTCTGCATTGCATTCTTTTACTACAAGCCAGCTCCAGGGGACAGGGATGATGGGTGGCGGATACAGTGGGAGACTTCAAGCCTCTCCCTGCCTCCAGCCTCTAGCACTACAGCAGCAGAGGAACTGTGCCATGGAGGTAACTGCACTGCATTGCTCTCCTCCCCACAGCCCGCCCCCAAAATACACCCTGCACTACCTGGCTGAGGACTCCCCGTACCCCAATGGTGGCCTGCTCCAGCCAATAGCACCTAGAGCTGTTCCCTCTGAGCTGCATCCCTTCGCTGCCCAGGTGGTGTCCAATCAGCGGGTTACGGCAGAATCCCATTTCCAGGATGTCCGGCTCATCGAGTTCGATGTCACAGGCTCAGGGATCATGTGAGCATTTTCCTAACTCCACCAAGCTTTGCTGTGTGGGATCGGGTGTCCTGTAGCCTGCCTTCCTCTTCCACTCCCCTTCTTCAGTAATATCTGAGGCTGCAGCCTTGTGGATGTGGTCTCTGCTGCACTGTCATCCTCCATGACAAAGTCAGGGGCATATAGCAGCATGGGTCCTGTCTGTGGACCAGCTCTCTTTGCCTTGTCAGGTTACAGAGCACAGTGTTAGTGACACTGGAAGTTTCACTGAGTTGTGGCTTCTCCCCTGGTGCGGGTGCTGGTCAGGCTGGTGGTGCTGTGCCTGTGGGCCTGCCCTGTATCTGTGCTCAGCAGGTCCCACTGCATCCACAGGTTCAGTGCCGGGGACGTGGTGATGATCCAGCCCCAGAACTGCCCTGAAGATGTGCAGCAGTTCTGCCAGCTCCTGCGCCTGGATCCAGACAGACGCTTTGTGTTGAAGCCCACGGAGCCTGGTAGGTCCTGCCTGCTACTCCTGTCCCTCCCTGCTGGGACAGGGCAGCCCCCTGAGCTCTGGCCCAGCCTGGAGCTCTGCTTTTCTTTTGCTGTACACCTGGTTAATAGGGAGTTGGGAATGGCTGATGGATACAGGACATCTGCCTGTCTCGCACTGTGGGGGCTCTCCTTCCTTCCCAGCGCTATGCGCATGTGGATCCCACATTAGGGCCAGTGTGACTCATGGGAGGAATCCAGCAGTGTCCAGGCTGCACCATGCCTTGTGTCTTTGCAGCCCCCGGCACAGAGCATGGAGGATCCCACAGCCTCCCCAGCCTAATGCCTACGTCGGGAAGCCTATGCTTCCTTGCCTGGGGCATGCAGGTCTCCTCACTCTGCCTGCTCACCAGAGACCTTACTGCAGGTGCTTCTGCAGCCACAAACCAGCACCAACAACTAGAGGAACCCCTTGGAGGCCCTTCGGAACCCTTGGTGGCTTTGCAGTCTGCATGGTACTGGGAGAGCTTTCTCTCCTGTCCCCTGAGTGTCCCTTGCCCCTCTATCTTTAGTGTGTCCGTCAGTGCTGGGATTTTTGCCTGGCTGGCAAACCCGAGAAATTCAGGCTACTCCTCACCCCCTTGGGAGAGAAGTAGGAGACAAGGACAGGCCTGACACCTATGACACCAGTGGTTATTTCTACTGCATTGTGTGCAGACAAGGTGGGACCCATATGGGTAAGGCATTGCCCTAAAGCACTTGCATAAAGTAAGGGACAGCTCAACGCCACTGACTTTCTCTGTTGCAAACATGTGGGCTTGAAAAACAAGCTGTGGAGAGCAGGAGGGAGTGGGGGCCCATGGGAGGAGCAGTGGTGACAGTAGCTAAAGTCAGCTCTACAAGCACGTTCATGCAACGTGTGGGTGCCTGCAGACAGCAGGGCTGCCCTTGTTTGGGTGCCTGGGAAGTGCCAGAGCTGTGGGGGCAGCAGGCAGGCAGTGCTCAGGTATCTGGCCCCAGTGCTGGCCCTGAGCTCTCCCCTCTGCCTTGCCTTGCAGATGCATCCCTCCCTGCCCTCTTGCCACAGCCCTGCACCATCCGGCACCTGGTCACCCACTACCTGGACATCTCCTGTGTGCCACGGCGCTCCTTTTTCGAGCTCTTGTCTTACTTCTCTACGAACGAGCTGGAGCGGGAGAAGCTACAGGAGTTCAGCTCTGCGCAGGGCCAGGAAGAGTTGTACAGCTACTGCAACCGGCCCCGCAGGACCACTCTCGAGGTAGGGCTGGGGGAGCATGGCAAACCCGCTCCGTGAGGGCTGTGCCATGTCACAAAGCATCCAGGCACATGATCAGCCATAATTTCTTGGCTGAGGAATTTAATCTACTTCACCCACTTTCTGAAGTGTCCTTCAATTTCCACTGGTGGTTAATACCTGCTCCAAATCCTTCTGGGCTCTGTGGTGGGCTCTGTGCCGCAGCCTGGGGGTGAGGGGAAGGCAGTAGGACAGGGCAGTTGGTGCTCAGAGGTACCTGGTGCAGTGTCTTTGGTTGAGGGCAGCGTGGTACGGCAGTGTGGTACAGCCTCTGATGCCCTGAGAAGCAGGTAGGCTGCCTTCTGGCGTGTACCAGGTCTCACCTCGCCTTGTCTTCGCAGGCCCTCTGGGATTTCCCCCACACTACCTGTGCCATTCCACCTGAATACCTGCTGGACCTCATCCCTCGCATCAGACCCCGTGCCTTCTCCATCGCCTCCTCCACGCTGGTAAGAGCTCAGCCCTTTTCAGCCTAGTGTCACGCTCTGAGCTGAGTGTCTGGCAGGGCCAGGGCTGACTGTTGACACTATGCATGCTGCGGCTGTTCAGGCTATATTTCCAGACCCTCTGAGCACCCACATCCCACCTGAACATTCACTCCACTGTGAGCCTGTGTCAGCCCGACATGCTGGATGGAAACCCCAGGGCTGTGGGGTTTCCATCCTAACTCCGGGTTAGGATGCTTACCCTCCTGCAACCCTGTAGGTGCTGGGGCTGGCCCAGTGCACTGCAGAGGTCTGGTGTCTCTGTCGCCAGGAGCGGCCACAGAGGCTGGGAGCTTCCCTGGGTGATGTGGCCATGGGAGGGGGAGTGCTGCTTCCTGCTGCTGCCGGGAGATGGCAGTGGGACCTGGCCCAGGTGGCTTGGCAGATGTCAGCCCAAGCACAAGTGGCATTTGCCCTCAGTGGGGACCTCTTGGGTTCAACAGTCTCTGTTGCCATTGCCAGCTGTGCAGAGCATTCCTGCAGCAGTGCTTCTCTGGGAAAACCCCCTTCCCCAGTGGAAAGATTTTGGACAAGGGTGTGCTCCCTTCTGTGTCTGAGCAGTGGTTTCAGGCTAGGATGAGTGTTGCAGCTGCCCTGGCAGGAGCTGGCACAGGCTTTGTCCCTGGAGAAGGCACTGGGCTCTTCCTGCAGAGCTGTGCTGGGTGTCTTCTTGTTTCTCATGGCTCCTGTCTGGACACAGGCTCACCCTGATCGGATCCAGATCCTCATGGCAGTAGTGCGGTACAAGACACAGCTCAGTAAACCCCGCCGTGGTCTCTGTTCTACCTGGTTGGCTTCTCTCAACCCAGAGCAAGGTAATTGCTTGGATCCTGTGAGGACCCTGTGTGCTTGCCACAGCACACAGCACTGATCCCACGGGACTGTGGTGGAGCTATGTGTGTGCTGGCCACATGCTGGACTGCCTGGACCCTGGGAGGAGCAGCACCACCATGGAGAGCTGGAGCACACTGGCTTGGCCAGACGGGCTGAACTCACAGTACGTGTCCTTCCTCACTGCTCCCATCCTCTTCAGAGCATGGTGCGCTCCTTCAGCTTGCCCTGAGCACCCTGAGCTCCTGGTTGTCTCCCAGCGGCTCAACCCTCCTGCTCCCAGCATCAGCATGCCCCACTGTCTCACAGTGGGCTGCTCCTGGCATCATGGAGCTGGTAGTGCTCTGACTGCTGGATACTTCCAGACCCGTAGCACCAGCTCTGGGAAGGATGGTCCTTCCTTTGAGCACATCCATTCTATCCTGTGAAGCCTGTGTGTGCTGCTTATCTGCCCTAACCACAAAACCCATCCATCTCGAAGCAAAAGTGACAAGCTCACAGAGTCTCCCTGCTGCAGGATGGTAGAGAATTGCTCTGTATGACTTCAGGGCAAGACTGTGTCTTCTCAGAGTACCTAGATGGGGATCTTCACCCCTATTCTGCTCCCAGAGGAGGCAAGTTTGGCCCTCCCTTTACACAACAGCCAGGTTGAGATCTCTGCTTGCCTCCGCTGCTGTCTTCCCTGGTATCAGCTGTGTGAGGAGGAGGCTGTCCCCCAGCCCATGTGCTGTGGGGCTGTTGCCTTGCTCTGAGGATTGCTCAAGTGCTTGCTGAGACAGCTGAAGCGTTTTTCATACACACATAGTGTGCCCATGGCACCAGGGGTGCCATGGTGCTGGGGTGGTGCTAAGCCAGGTGCTGTCCTTAACTTCGGAGCATCCTGGAAGAGCTGGATGCCCAGCTCGCCCCCTGCAGGGTGTCACAGATGCTGTGGTGGTGGGGTGATGGTAGTTGGTCTGGGTTTTTTTGCAGGTGATTTCCGGGTACCTCTCTGGGTGAAGAAAGGAGGAATGAAGTTCCCAGCTGACCCTGACACCCCTGTGATCATGATTGGCCCTGGCACAGGGGTGGCACCTTTCCGAGCAGCGATACAGGAGCGGGTGGCACAAGGACGTAGAGGTGAGGAATGGCCCTGGGAGGGACTCTGGATGTCCCTTGCTGCAGACAGGTCTGTGTTCAGCATACGGGAAGGAGGGACTGGGGTCTCTGGAGGGTTTGGACAGGCCCAGGCTTTGCTGTGTTTGAATGGGAGCAAGCTGGGCTCTGGGGCAGGTAAGGATCAGAGCCTGGTGTACGCAGCCTGTGTGGTTATTCACAGGATGTGCTGCAAGGCTGCTCCTTGGGTCAGGGCAGGGCTTTGCAGAGGCTCTTTCTTGGCTCTCTGTAAGTGGAGATGGGTTGTTGGACTTGTCTTCGGCTGCACAAGGAGTCGTGCCTCTGCCCTTGGCCCATCCTCATTCCCCTGGCTCAGCTGTGGGTCTTGGCAGGAAGCTGAGGCTGGTGGAGGGGAACTGGCAGCCCTGGGGGGCTGCTCTTGACCTACCTGCCCCCCACCTCCTGCTTTCCCAGCACACAGAGGCCTCTCGTTGCCATGGGTCACTTGGCTTCACGCTCACGTGGCTCCTGGCTCTTCCAGGCCACGGCTGTCAGCCAGGCGCAGTAGAGAGGTGAGAGTCTTGGGGCTCTGCCACAGGTCCCATGGGCACCAACAGTCCCCAGCACTCGCACGGTATTCGGTCCACCCAGCACAGCCCTTGTGGTCTGCTCTCTGCAGGGAACTGCTTGTTCTTTGGCTGCCGCCAGAAATCCAAGGACTTCTACTGCCAGGCGGAGTGGGAAGAGCTGGTGACAAAGGGCTTCCTGACGCTCTTCACTGCCTTCTCCAGGGACCAGGTTAGTTCCCAGAGGGGGAGGGTGGATACAGAAGCATCTTAGGCAGCACTGATGGGACTCTGCCAGTGTTTCTGGCCCCTGTCCTGTTGGCATGGCCTGCAAAGGGCCTGGTGGGGTTACACAGTGGTCACTTCTCTTCCCCACACCTCCCTGGTCCTGGCTGGGATCCCCACTAGCATTGCAGTGCCACTGCCCAGCTGGGATGTGTCTGGCTGAGGTGAGCTGGAAAGGTTGCTGGTACAGGGCCAATGAGCACCTGAGCAGATAAGGGGTTAGCCAGCTTTATTTGGCCGGACCATGTCAGTGATAAAAGGCTCCTGAGCCTCTTGGGGGTGGGTCACTGGGCATTTCTTGGTTGACTGCCACCCTCCCCACCATGTCCCTCTGATCACTGGCTGAAGCTGAGGATCTTGGCCTCCGTGCCAGCTCTCCCCGAGCCTCAGCTGCACAGGAGAAAGCTCCCTGGAGGTATGAGCACCCCCACAACTCAGCCCCTCATTTGGCTCCCTTATTTCCTAGGCAGTCTTTGATGGGCACCTCTCAGCCCCTCTCTGGGCTGCACAGCTTTTTACATTGCTGGAGGGGCTCTGTGAGCTGGGACTCTGTTTCACTGCTTTGCCCTGTCCCTTGATGGCACTGAAGGCTCAGCCTGCCTTTGAAACAGAGAGATCTGATAAAAAGGGTCAGTGAGAATGGGCATTTCTAGGTAGCTCAGCTGCACCAGTCCTTTTCTCCTGGCTTTGTGCATGCATTGACATGAAGCCAGCATCTTCTATCCAGTCGCTTGTAAGGCATGAGTTGAATGCCTCTGTGAAGGCTTTCCAAGTGTTTGATGAACAGGAGCAGCACTGCAGAGGTTTGTTGGATGACTGGTCTGCTTTTTTTCTGGTGGCTTACACAGTGAAGGGGGGGCACCTGCAGTTCCCCAAATCTGGAGAGTGGCCCCAGAGTCTCCTCCTGCCCTCTGGAGGGATGGGACTCACATCAGAGTGTGCCTCCCAGCCTCCCTGCTTTGCCTGCTCCACAGGGCAAAGCAGTTTGTCATGAGGGTCTTCTGCCACCAAGTCCTTGCAGGCAGGCAAGCAAGAGTGCAGCCAGGTAAGATGTGCCACATTGGGCCATTGTACCTGTGGCTCTAGGAGGTGCCACAGCTGTTAACTCATCCAAAAGTTAGTTTTCAAAGAGCTTGGCAGGAGCTGGGATGCTCCATAGCTGAGCAGGATTTCCCTCTTTGTAAGGTCCCCTTTGCAGTGACCTTCTGTCACACCATGTCTGCCCCGTGGTGCAGACTGATTGATCCCAGCCTAATGCGGCTGTTGCTAATTCTCAGCAGGATGCCCTGGGGTTTAGCTGAGACATCGTGACCCGAGTTTGTCACTGGGGTGCTCTGGTTTCTAGGTAGCTGCAGGTCCTTAAATGACCTCCTCGGAGCCCCAGCCTCGTCAGCAGAGCCTCTGTCAGCACTTAGCTGATTAATGTTAATGTGCTGAAGCTGAGCTACTGGCTGGCTCTGTTGGTGCTTGTGATGGGCTTGCTTACCTCCTGTGTTGCCAGCAGCTGGGTCGGAGCAGTGGAGCTGTGCTTTTGGGTGACCTGACTCTCCAGCGCAATGCAACCAGTGGAGCTGCGTGGAACCTGCTGACCACACGGTGGCCAGCTCTTGTGACAGCCGGGGCTGGTTGCTGCTTGGGGTTGTTCCCACGCACACCTCCAGACTGCAGCATGCAGGGAGCCTGAGATGCAGCAAGAGCCTTGTTGCTTTTGGGGCTGGATGGGAGGGAGGAGGACATGGGGAAGAGGCTGCGCCTGTGGCTCAGCTCACTGCTGTGTGGAGCCTGGTGTGGTGGGACACGCGGCAGAGGGCTTGGCCTCCATCACAGTGTCACCTTTGTCACAGAGGAGCCGTCTGGGCCAGCAGTGAATTCAGGCACGTTGGCAATGGTGTTCCTCTTGGGCAGAAGCCAGGGCCGTAGGCAGTTGCTTGGATGTGTGAAGTCTTGTGGATTAACCCTTTGGGAACTCTCCTGGGTTGGGCTATATTGTGCTAAAACCCAGTTGTATCCAGTCCCTAAGCATGGTGGAGGGGGAGGGAGTGGGACCGAGGCCATCCCTCCAAGCTTTCTGCCCTTCCAAGCTGTTTCATGTCTCCGGCATGTGACAGGGCTGGGACCACCATCCAGGGGTGTGGGGAAGGGTCTCTGCAGCAACCCTGGTATGGGGAGGGGCACAGAGCCTCCTCTGCCCATGCTGGGCGAGGAGAGGGCAGGAGGGGAGCCCTCACAAGGACTCCCCAGCTCATAGCCCTGGCTGTTCACCAGAGCTGGAGGGAGGCAGGGGGCAGCCAAAGGATTTTTGGGGGCTACCTAGGGTGTGTTCTCCACCAAAGCTCCTGCTGCTGAACCCATCTCCCACTAACCCATCCTAGTGTGCTGACATCAGGTGTGGGGATCCCCTTCCCTGTACTATAGTGGATCCAACTCCTCCTTCAAGTGCTCCCTGCTCTGGGCAGCTGTGCTGCCCTGAGCTCTTGTAAGTAGCCTCTGAGAACAGTCCTCAGGCGCCAGGCAGGCATGCTGGAGCTGGGGCTAGGGCTGCTGCCAGGGCTGGCAGGCTCAGCACTGTGTTTCCCTGCAGGAGGAGAAGGTTTATGTTCAGCACCGCATCCAGGAGAACCAAAGGCTGGTGTGGGAGCTGCTGAACAGCAGGAACGCTCACATCTACCTGGCTGGGTGAGTGAGAGGTTGCTGTGCAGGGACTGGGGCAGTGGAACTGCATGTCGCTGCTTCTCCACCTCGCTGGAGGCTTTTCCTTGGTTCAGCCTCCAGACTGAGCAGACCATGCACCCTGGCAGGTCTCTAGGGGCTGCAGTGACTGCTGCAGAGGAACCAGCTCATTCCTTCTCTCTCTATGTCATGTTCCACAAGCCCTGGGCTGAGAAGGCCATTTCTCACCTACTCTGCACGCCAGTTAGGAGGGGCAGAGCTGGAACCCTAGTAAAGCTGCTCCAGCCGACCCCGTGTGCCCATCCCTTCAACTGCCAGTGCCCGTTACCAGCATCACCTGCCAGCAGGCTGCCTGGCCTCTGACCCACGGCAAATCCATACACAGGACAGCCCCTGCCTCTTCACACCCCTCTCCTCCAGTGGCACTTGGTGAAACTGGACAAAAAAGCTTGTGCGGTTCCTGTGGCCGCTCAGGTGGACAGGAAGCTTTTAAAGCACCAGCTCTACTGGTGCTGCGGCTCGTGAGCAACAGCTTTTGGGACCCTCCGCACTTCCTGGCTGGCTGTTTGCACCCAAAACTGCCTTCCTGGGGTAGGGACAAGCCGTGTAGCACCACAGCCTGCCTCCTTTGACAGCGCAGTCGTTCACCAGGTGGTTACCTTGGGCTGGCTGGAAATCTTAAACTGTTGGCCAAAAAGTGGGGTCTGGCCTTTGGAGGCAGAACATCTGAAGCTCCATTCCTAGCTCTGTGGCTCTTTTCCTGGGCAAAGCGCTTAACCTGCCTGCCCTAGTCACTGCCAGTATGGCAGGGAGGAGGCTGCTCGCCTGCTGCCCAGGGTGAGCATTGTGAAATGCTTTGGGCTCCTTTTGCTGATGAGAGGCTGGCGATGGTGTTTGTCGTGTATTCCGTGACCTGGAAAGCACTGTGCAAACCTGTCCCTTGCTGTCGACACAAGCAGCAATTGCAGGAGACTCTTTCTTGCCTGTCCCTCATGAGAGCAGGAACTTCCCCAGTGCCCTGCAGGGTGAGACTGGCCTCGCTGCATTCCTGGGAGAAGGAGATTTTTGTTTACTGTCCAGGAAGCAGAGGCCAGGCCGCCCACCGCTCTGTCGTTCACTGCTACACCAGTGCTGCTGCCTGGTCTGGCCTGCCTCACCACATCGCAGGGCTTCCTGGGGCCCTTACTCCCAACTGACCATTCCTACCCATGGATCTGGGGTTCAGGTTTGGTCTCCTCCATAAAGTTGCACTTGGGACTTGGGGTTGTGCCGCTGTCCACAGCCCAAATGCTGAGACCATTGGGCAGCTGTTGGGTGACCATTGGGCATGGTGTCTTGGATGGTTCTGTCCTCCTTTTCTTCCGTCCTCTTTACTGCTTTCTGGTGCTGATGGAGGCACCCTGGGGGCTGCCAAAAAAGGATCAGTGTCTTGGAAAGAGCAAGGCTTGCACAGCTCTCCCCATTGCAGGATTTTTCAGTGGCCATAAGGATGGTGTTTTGGACATAGGGGCTCTCCGAGACCCATCTCACTGGGGTGTTCGTCTCTGGCATGGGGTAGCCCTCAGCCCCAATCAGGCAGGTGGGGTCTGAGAGCCTCATCCTGCTTGTACAAGTGGCAACTGTCCTATGTGCAGTGGGCACTTTCTCACCCCTCCTGAACAGCCCATACCACACGTGAAGATGCCCGGGATCACAGTGCCCCTCCTTGGCCTGCAGACTCTGAACCGCCAGTAGGGTGCCAAACAGGAAGGTGCAGGTGGGCTAGCCTGAAAATGGCCTTTTTTTTCCCTAAAAATAGTATTCAGTTTCAGCCACACTAGGAGAAAGGTGGGAGAAGTGAATCCTGGGGTGTGTGTCCCTGAGCAGCAGCCGTGGGCCATGTAGCATGGTGTGTCTGTCTTCCTGGGACCTTGCTGACTGGGGCAGGGTCTGGGGAGCCAGGGCTGTATCTTCTCTGTGATTGTGCCCAGCTTATCTCACCTGGGACAAAAAGGTCAAAAATGTCTCTCTCTTTCTGCAAAAAATAGATACTTGACATGTTTTCCGTCACCAGCCCAGCTACATTATCTTACACTTGCATATCAGTGCCTGACTCAGAAACAATATGACTCTTCCAAAAAAAGAAGACCTTCTTTCTGTGTATTTTGGGACGTTAATCAGCTTCAAACACAAGTCAGAATTCTGCCTTGTTCTTGGGAAACAGCAAGGACATTGCCAGATGCTCATGCCAATTGGAGCAGCCTGGGAAATTTGTTATTAGATTTTTTTTTTGTCACACAGTCAGTTCATCAAATGAAACTCTCTCCAGGAAAAAGTCTGAACTTCTTATTTCCCATAAGAAATAATTGTGCTTGCAAGTGTTGAATCCTATTCGGGTCTTTTCTACACAGGAGCTCATGTTTTCCTCACCATTTCTCTTATTTTGAGGTTTGAACTGGCTTTGGTTACAAATGTTGCCATCAAAACAATCATTTCAGATTTCTTGAAAGGAGGCAGCGGATGGACGGAAGCAGCTGCTCCTTTGCAGCAGTCATCTTAGCTCAGGATCAGACATGTTTTACATTGAATGTTTCCTAAGGTGAAAGGACAGTTTCCTGCCCTCCTGCAGATAAATTATGACTTGTGCATATTCCCTGTTTCCCTCTAATGAGGGTAATGGGAAATGGAGCAATATGGGGACCAGAGTTAAGGCTACTGAGCTGTGATGCTCCTTCACCGGGGACTGGGTACCATGGCCACGTCTTTGCCTGCAAATGCCAGTGCTGAAAAGCCCTGCGTGGGTAACGGCCTACTCTCTAGGGAGTGGTACGAGCTGCCTCTTGAAGCTTCTCATTTATTCAGTGCCAGGCAGCTTGTGTTGCAGGGTGAGGCAGGTTCCCACTGCCCTAGTGCGGTGGCAGCCTGTGGTGTGTGCTGGGGGCGGTGAGTTTGGCTGCAGGGACCTCTGCCCTGCTGATGGGCTGCCTTGTCAGAGCACTGGGGCTGCAGATATGCTCCCAGTTTTCCTGCTCGCTCTCCAATGCACCGCCTGCTCTCTCTTCCAGGAATGCCAAGCAGATGCCAGCGGCGGTGGCTGAAGCCCTGCAGTTGGTGTTGCAGCTGGAAGGTGGCCTGTCACCCTCCGAAGCAGAGGAGCATTTAATAGCCCTGGAACGGTCCCAGCGCTTCCAGTCTGAAACCTGGTCATAAGCTGGCTCCCTGCCTCTGCCTTCCCCGCAAACTCTGCCTGAATAAAGGAGCCAGCAAAATGATCTGCCTCTGGCATCGTCCTTGGGCTGAGATTATCCCAGCCAGTGCGGGGGCCTGACGAAGGGAGTGGATTTACCCAACCAGCCCTTCCCTGATGGCAGCAGGGCCACAGTGGGCAGCAGGAACCTGTCTCCTGGGGGTGTGGGTTTGGCGTGGGTAAAGCCTGGCTCGCCATGCCCCCACCCCACTGCAGTGGAGGCGGGAAGTCTCTGTGGTGGGATGCTGCTGGCTGACTCCTGTGTGGGACCAAGCTGCTGTCCCGCATGCTCCAGCTCCTGGGGTCCCCATGCTGGCTGGCTGTGCACCCGTGGGCATTGCTAGAGCTACAGTGTTGGCAGCAGCCGTTGTTTGTGGTAAGACCTAGAGGAAGTGAGCTGTTGCATGGGAGTCTCTCCACCCTGGCATTAGTCAGTGGCAGCAGTGCTTGCTGCAGAAGGCTGCCTTGACAGACCTGTTCCCCCTGTCTCTGATGGCTGAGGCCAATGGGGGTGGGTGCAGGAGGAAGCTTCAATCCCTGTCTCTGCTGCCAATCCCTGTCTCTGCTGCCAGTTCATCTTTCTGAGCCTGCTTGATGCTGAGGTCAGAGGTCTCCGAGTGCCTGTTCCCACTGAATTATCCCGTTCCCTGAGCGCCTGCTCTCCTGGACTTGTTCTCCACCCCATCTTGGGAGCCGCTTCCAGCCAGGGCCAGGCAAGCCAGCAGGCTTCAGCCCTTCTGTGAAAGCCTCAGGGCTGTGCACCCTGCTGGTCCTGCCAGTGTCCCAGTGGGGCCAGTGCCACTACCTTCCTCCCCTAGTTCAGCGAACTCGGTGCCACTGTGTAAATAGCAATTAGGGCCCAGAGCATGAATCAGCTGGGGACAGTCCCTGGGAGCAGGCTGGGACAGGAAGGGACAGCGGTGCCACACCATGCCTGTGACCCAGCCACCCTCCCACGCGCTGGATCATGGGGTCCTGCATGGGTGAGTGGTGCCCCGGGGCAGTGCTTGAGCTACCGCACGGCAGTGAGTGGAAATGGGGTGCTTTTCAGGTCTCCCCACCCTGCTGCTTTGCCAGCGGTGCCTTGCTGCAAGGAGCTGTTGCACTTACAGCACCTGGCTGGGCTGGGTGTCCCCATGCTCTGGGCACAGCTGGGGGGCCAGTACAGCGCTGCTGCATGGCAGTCATCACGCTGGTGACACTGTCCCCTTGCATGGGGCACTATCCGGGCTGCATTCTTCTTTCCAAGCCCTGCAAGCTGCTTACGGGACACGGCAAGGCGAGGTGGCCCAGCACAGGGACCAACTTGGGGAACAGGGGTGAGCTGGGTGGGGGGGACTGTACTGGGGCAGTACAGGACACATGCTGGTGCGCTATACTAGGGTCTGAGCTGGGGGACTGTACTGGGGTGGTGCAGGGCACGTGCTGGTGTGCTACGCTGGGGTCTGAGCTGGGGGGCTGTACTGGGGTGGAGCAGGGCACGTGCCAGTGTGCTACGCTGGGGTCTGAGCTGGGGGGCTGTACCGGGGCAGTGCAGGGCCCATGCTGACATGCCCCACGGGCAGCGGTGTGGGGAGCACTGGTTGCAGAGGCGGCTCCGTCTTTGCTGGGCGAGGAGAAGAGGCGGCCGTGGGCCCAGCTCCTCCCCGGCTCCAGCGGGAGCTGATTGGCGCGGGCATGGCTGCCTGCCCCGGGCTGCCTGCATTTGAGCCACTTCCAGAAGCTGACAAACCAGACTGGTTAGAGCCAGGCTCGGCCCCAGCCCACGGCAGGCAGCAGCTGCCTGCACGGGTGCCTGCCACGCCTGCACCCCTTGCCAGCACAGCAGGCAGTGCCTGGCAGCGCCCTGCTCGTTGTCCTCTCTTGTGGACTGTGGCGGGTCAGTTCTACGTTGCTGCCGGGGAGGAGGAAGAGGAGAAGGAGGAGGAAGAGGAAGAAGTGGCTGTTGGATGCTCACGGCGATGCCCCTCTTGGGGTGGCCTATCGGTGAGGGTGATGGGGATGCACCCCGCTTTGGGGGCTCCTGACCCGTTGGCCTGGGAGGGGGTCCCAAACTGTGCCGGAGGGATGATGGGACTCTGTGTGGACGCCTTCTGGCAAACGTGCTGAAGGCCACCTCCTGCCCTGGGGCAGCACCCCTGTCCCGCACCTAGCCCCGAGGGGACTCGGGGGGTGGTGGGTGAGGAGGGTAGCTGTGGAGCAGCCACCCCCATGGAGCCAGCAGCGGGCGAGGAGGCAGAGCCTGGCCCCCAGCTGGTGCAGGCAGCCGGCAGGGAGGGCTGTGCCAGGCAGCAGGACGAGAGCAAGACTGTGGAGTCGGGGGGCCCCAGGGAGCCGCCCCGGCTCTGTGGAGAGGCGGCCACCACTACCTGGGGCTGCTGGAACCTGCCGCCGGCGGAGGACACAACTGAGCCGCTCCTGCCAGGGCATGACGAGCTGCCTGCCCACAGTGCCTCCCTGCCTGCGGGGCAGGACCCTCCCGCTGCCGCTGCCGCTGCCACCAGCCCCATCTTGCCCTGTGGAGAGAGCCCAGTGCCGCAGAGGGGGTCGTCCAGCCTGGAAAGTGCCTCCAGCTCCATCCTCAGCCTCTCTGGTGAGGAAGAGGATATGTCAAGTGACGAGGTGGCGGCGGCGGCGGCGGCGGCAGCAGAGCCATGCCACGTGCTGGCAGGCAGCGAGGATGAGTGCCCCATCTGCACGGAGCCTTACAACGACCAGCAGCACAAACCAGCCCTGCTCAACTGCAACCATGTGCTGTGCCGCGCCTGCCTGCGCGCCATCATGGACACAGCCGCCAGCGCCGAGTTCGGCCGTGTGCGCTGCCCCATCTGCCGCCAGAAGACGCCCA
Organism: Astur gentilis; assembly: GCF_929443795.1. Taxonomy (NCBI): domain Eukaryota; kingdom Metazoa; phylum Chordata; class Aves; order Accipitriformes; family Accipitridae; genus Astur; species Astur gentilis. Next base: position 9,335,533 of record NC_064908.1, read on the forward strand.
TGCTGGAGTGGGAGATCTGCAAACTGCAAGAGGAGCTGCTCCTGCTGCACGCCCAGCCTGGCTCCCCCAGCGCCCTGGCTACCCCCAGGCCCCCCGCCCTGCCACCCCGGCGTCCAGGCCTCATCGGTGCCCTCGAGCATCGCTTCCAGGTGCGCTTCCACACCAGCCGCATGTTCGGGTGCCTGCCCTGCGTCCGCTACCCACCCTGCCTCATCCGCAGGCTGGGGCAGCTGGAGCATCGCTGCCGCTGCTGCTACCTCGTGGTGCTGGTGCTGCTGCTGGCAGCTGAGATGCTCAGTCTGCTCCTTATCTTCCTTCCCATCGTCCTGATGGTGCTGCTCTTCCTCATCCTCGATAAATAGCACTGGGTTTGTGCCTCCAGGCTGGGCTATGCATGGGGAGAGGAGCCCTGCTCCCACTTTGCCCCTGGGGCTGATGCTGGGTCGTGATCCCAGCTGGGGAGCAAGCCTATGAACCCAGGTGCCCTGGATACCCTGGCGCTGCCAGTGAGCCCAGAGCGGTTGAGGCAGCAGAGGAGCTGGAGTGGGCAGCGGAGGGAGGTGACCCTCGAGCTGGGCATCGCCTGCATCCCACTGGGCACCAGGTGACACATGACTGCAGCAGTGGAGGGGCAGATGGAGTGGGAACCCTTCCTGCACCGGGGACATATTCCTGGCACGGGGCCAGGAACTGGAGGGGCTCTGCGGGCAGAGCAGGGCTGTGCTGTGGGCTGTGCTGCCCGCGCCTGGGACAGATGGACGGGGGTTCACCAGCATGGACTGAAAATATAACTTACAATGGTACCACAGCCATGTCCAGCTGAGTTCAGTGCTTGGTCTGGCCTGAGCAAGTCCCCCTGGGGACCAGCGGTGACACCAAGAGGGGGACAGGGACAGCCAGTGGTCCCCAGCCACCCTGCAAGAGGGTGCCTACCCCCACTGCAGCACCTCGCAGCCCCAGCCGAGCGGTGCCAGCCCGTGCTCATGCCTTGCCCTGCATGGAGATAAGAGAGCAAACATGGCTCTGTCTGCCAGAGCTCCAGCTGGGCACCATAGGTGGAGGAGCCCACAGTGAGTGTGGCATCGTGGCTGTGCTCACGTGGGACCTGCCCACGGCTGCCGGGGAGTTAGGCCAGCTGCGGCCGGCAGGAATATCTCAGTGGTGAGCAGGATGTGGGCTCTGCTTCTTACTTGGCAGCCGGCCTCGTGCGGGGGCTGTGTCCCAGCCAGGCAATGCCTGGGCCATGGTGCAGCATCTCTGCACCCCTGCTCCCCGACACACTGCAGAGCACGGGGCTGGCAGCTGCTTACTGGGGACACCTCTACCCCCAGGGGAAGGGGACGGACAGGGACAGCTCCAGGCTTTCAGCCACCTTTGGGCTGGTAGTGGGTGGTAGGGAGGTGTCAGACCCCCACAATCCTCCCAAGATCCCCATCGGGGGGGTCAGTGTGCCACGGTCCTGGCACCCATCTTTGCAGCCTGGGATGTGCTGCTCCTTATTTATCGCTGCCAGCCTCCCCTCGGAGCCCCACTAAAGCTCTATGCAGACCCCATGCCAAATAGCCCCCCTGCGCTGTCACCGCTCTCCATCCCCACCCTGCCCGTCCCTGCCCAGGGGCTGGCTGACACCGCCGTGCCCTGTCCCTCCTGCCTGGCCATGCCAGGGTTGTGCAACCGGCCGCGTGTCTGTCCTGGCTTTGCCCTTCTCCCCCGGAAACGTGCCACGGGCACCTCCCCAGGGCTGCTGCTGGGGGAGACCGCGGGGTACCACCACCCACCCACCCCCTCCCCCTTCCTCCTGCAAAGAGAGCCAGGTCGGTGGGGAGCGAGCAAACGCTCCCCTGCCTGCCCAGCCCTGCAGGAAACCTGTGCTCTTGTGCCCATGGGGGCAGAGATTTGGGCCGTGGGCTTTGCTGGGGCACTCAGGCTGCCCTCAGCATCGGTGCTGCCGTGTGTCGCTCCAGCGAAGTGCCGAGGTGCAGGAGGCAGCGGTAGGAGCAGGGCACCCTGAAACAGGTCAGGTCGGGAGGCAGAGGCAGGTCGGTCCCCCCCAGCCCCCATCACGCCGAGGAATATTTATTTATACCAAGTGGAGCAGCTCCGTCAGGAGAAGCGCCAGCTTGGCCCTGGCCAGGGCCATTTTCAGCTAGATGGGGCCTGCGGGAAGGGGGAGGCTCAGACCCCTGGGGGGACCCTGTCATCATGTGGGAGGCCTGGCACGTGTCTCTGCTCTACATTACGTGGGGGGATATAACGGGCTTTTGGGCAAACAAGGCCAGAGCTGTCCCCACGGAGACACAATGGGGCACGATGAACCCTCCAGCACGTCCGTGCTCCCCTTGCCGGGCTGCCGGGACCTCTGGGTGCTAAAAGCTGGAGAAGGGCACCTAAATCCCCCCACCAGGGATGGGGTCTTAGGGGGGCTGCAGTGCAGGACTGATCCCAGGGGTGATGCAGAGCTCGGTGCTGCCCGTGGTGCCCCGGTGTGCAGACAGGGCTGGCCTGTGAGAGCCTGGCTGCAATGTCCGCTTGCAAGGACTCGGTTATATTTAGCACACCGAGATAGCGGCGAGCAGCACGGCGAGTGTGCCGCAGCACGGCAAGCTGGGGCCGGGGGCGGTGAGCCACGGGAGGCTGCGGCAGGGCTCCGACTGCAGGGCACCATCCCCTGGCACAGCCCCTTCCAAAGCACCCCTCCCCCCAAATCCCTCGCCGTCCCTCTGCACCCCCACTAAGCACCGCGCCCCCCCCCAGCTGCCATATGCACCCTGTCTCCCTGTGCACACCCCACTGCAGCTCCCAGCACCTTCCTACAGCCCTTACAGCCCCTCCGTGGACACTCCCATGCAATCCTCATGCACTTTCTCAGCAGCCCCCCAGCTCTCCTTTTCTGCACCCCATTACCCATTGCAGCCCCCCAACCCCTCTCTCCCCCACCATGGACTCCAGCACAGCCCCCCAGATCCAGCCCATCTCCCCCCACCCCCATCACAGCCCTTCCTGTCCCCTCCCACAAGCCCCTAACACCCCATTGCACCCCAAATCCTTCATTGCATCTCCCAGCTGCTGGCACCAGGAGGGTGATGTGGTGTCCCCAGACCGGTGATGTGGCTGCCCCATCCCCGCAGGGACGTGCCCACTCAGGGCTCTGCGGGGCCGTATCTCTCTTCTGGCTTCTCCCACTGAAGCCTGGCGTGTCCCCACCCAGGTCCCCAGCCATGCACTGGTGGCAGCGAGGACATCAGCAGCACAGCCAACCTCAGGCATGCACTGAGTGTGCCCAGTCTCACCTGCCTGGGCAGGCAAGGGTTGTGGTCAGGGGTCAGGGCGTTGGGGTCAGGCTCAGGGACCCCATGCAGCTCTGGTCAGAGGCATCCCCACCACTTTTGCACCATGACCAGCAGCAGCATCTCCCCTTCCCCATTCAGCCCCCGCCCTGGGGACGTGCCAGCACTGTCCCCATCCTGTACCTGTGAGAGTGAGGCTGGAGGGACAGCAGCCAGGGGGGCGGCATGAAAGCAGTGAGGTGTTGGGAGCAACTCCTGCACCAGAATCCTGCCTTGAATGTGGAGCCGGAGAGTGAGTGGGAGCTGGTACCCATGCCTGCGGGCAGCCCTTGCCTGGATTTAACCCCAAGAAAACTTCCGAGCTCAGCAGTCCCTCCCCATCCATGGGGCCAGTGCTGCCCTGGGGACCTGTCACAGCCTCTTGGGCTCCATGCCACAACCCGTTATCCTCTCATCGCAGGGTTGCACCTCGTTGTGAAAGCTGGGCGCTGGCAGAAGCCGTTGCAAGCAGCTTCCTCTCTGCTGAAACGGCCATTTGGGGTACGTGACTGCCCCGGGTTGAGGTTTTGAGGCTGCGTGTCCCTGAAGAGGGCACAGCCCTGATGCTCAGCCACCTTCTTCCCAGCCTGGCATGGTGCTACCACATAGCCCAGCACAGCCTTCGGCCCCTGCACAGGAGCCAGATCCTCCCCCGTCTCTGCACCAACAGGGAACTAACTGGTCTTGTTGTGCAACCTCCCGGCAGGGTGGCAGGGCAGGATAGGGACCAGTGCAGCCACATGCATGGGGACCGGCCTTGGCACTGCCCAGGGCTGCCCACCCACCACCATCAGGAGTGCAGAGCTGACCCCAGACCAGCATGGCCCCCAGCATCGACCGGCTGGCCTGCAGGAGCCAGTTTTGCGGAGAACGGCCGGGAAACATCATCCCCTGAGCACAAACCAGCAGAGAGCTGCCAGTTCCTGGCCCTTCCCACATCTAAAAGGAGAGCGATTGGGGAATGGTCATCCCTGGAAGCCATTTAACCCCCAAAGTCCCCTCTCCCAACATGGGCCAACCTGGACACTAGGAGAGCCCAGAGCTGCAGCCCAGCCTGGGACAGACTTTACATCAATGGGGAGATTTTACAACCAGCTTAGCTGGGAACGTCTGTGAGCATCTTTGCTCACCTGTGGCCAAATCTGCTCCCACAACAATGTCCTGGCCATGTTTCAGCAGCCGGTGGGGCTTGGAGTGCTTTGAAAACCCACCTTGGAGGCATGGAAGCTTGGTGTGACCACAGCGGCTGTGGGAGCATTTCAGGGCTTGGGATGCCTGGAGTGACTTTGAAAGACTTTTAATTCACCTGCATCCACGACGCGAGGGCTGGCACCGCCCCGCTGTCCCTGTCCCCACGCAGCACACCCAGGGCCCTCTTCCAGTGAGCACTCATTTGAGGTTAATAGGGCTGGAAAAATGGGCTGTCACCCAGCACTTACTCCTGAAAGGCCCCATTTCTTCCTTAATTGCAATTCAAAATCAAATTAGCGGTTTTAAATTTACTCTGTGCCCAAGAGGTACCATGAAGGGGGGTAGGACACACTGTAGCCTTCGTTGTTATGTAATAAAAAGGGCAAATTCTTGCTTTGAGGGCAGAATTGCTGCCACTTCTATCCTGGCTGGCCCATTGCTTCGGTGTCTTTGGGGCCATGCAGATGGAGGTGCTCATCCTGGATTCAGGACGATCCTTTGGGATGATGGAGTTGCTCATCCTGGATTTCGGGCTGCCCCAGCTTCCCCAAGCAGTCACATCATCAGGCTCACTGGGGGGATGCTGTGACCACCGGGAGCCCCTGGCTCTGCTGTCAGGGCTGCGTGTGCCCCCCACACCCACAAAAGATGGCGGGGATGCAGGTGCACGGTCGGGAAGCCAGGTCATTGCCGCTGCACGCTTAGGACTGGGGATGGCACTGGCTGCATTATTGATGCTGTAATTCAGCACCCATGGACTGGGATGCGGTTTTGTTTTCCAGGCATAGAAACACCCCCTGGAGGCAGAACTGGCTGCCAAGGACAAGGGGTTCACAGCCACCCCACACACCCTGCACCCCCCGAGGGTGGGGGCTGTCTCCGGGGCTCAGCTGTGAGCCGGGGACATGCTGGTGCTTTGGAAGCAGCTGCTCCACTGTGTCCCATAGCAGAGGGCAGGGACAGCCACTGCTCCCAGAGAAAGGAAAGTCAGGGGCCAGCACTGGGCCAGTGGGGCTGTGCCCAGACAGAAAGCCTCAGTGAGCGCACACACGCACCCTCTGGCATGCACATGCACGCACACACATGTGCACGGGCCAGCCTGCGTGCACAGCTCACGTCCTGGGGAACTGCGTTGCCCCAGGAGCATCCTCCCAGCTGCTTCTGCTGCAAATTTCTGCTTCTCCCAGCTGGAGAGTTGCCATCACGGTGACCCCAGGGTCCATTTGGTGCAGGCAGTGGGTGCTCCCCACCGATGCCATTTGCCAGTGCTGCGGGGTGCATGCCAGGCCCCAGGGCAGTCCCTGTGTGCCGCTGGGGGTGGTGCAGAGCATGGTGCATGGCAGGGCCCATGGGTGCTTCTGCCTCACCAGAGCAGGGCAGAGGGAGCCCAGCGGTGCCCATGTCTCTGCCTGGCTCCCTTCACCAGCGGCTGCCACTTGGGCCAGGCTGGCAAATCCTCCCCCCAGTATACCACATCACCTGGGGAGGAATGGGACATCCAATGGGTATTTAAAAGCCCTCAGTGTGGCTGGGGACCTCTTGCCAAGGTGGGCAGGGTACCCCACGGTGCCCAGCCATGTGCAGTGGGACCAGGGACTGGGCAAGGAGGGGCCACGAGAGCCAGGGCAGAGGAGGAGGTGTCAGTCTGTGGGAAAGCCCTTCGTCTGGGTATCTCCCCCACAACCTGCCCACAGACCGAGCGGGGCCAGGTTGCAGCATCCCGGCTTGTGTGCAGCCCCATTCCTGCCCGCAGTGACGCGCTCCCCGAGACGCCGGCTCACTGTTCGTTCCAATATAATCTTTATTGGGGAGACTGATGGGGGTTAGAACAAGGCCGGGTATAAAACATGATCATCGTCACAACCAGCAGCGGGAGGCATTGGCAGAGCAACACAGAAACGGTATTGGCCCCCGTTCTCCACCGGCAGCGGGGTGGTACCCGGGGCTGTGCCGTTGGCATCGCCTGCTCCCTCGGGATGGCGGGGGCAGGGCAGTTCTGCCCCTCTCCCTGGATGGATGCTGGGCTTCAGCAGCCCTGGGGGCTGCTCCTTCCTCCAGGGTGTGGGGCTCTGCGGGGCCCCTCTGGCTTACCCAGCCCCGGTGCCCTGGGACCGGGCAGCGTGTGCCCTTGGTGCTGTGGCTGTGCTGGGTTGTAGTGCTCAGCACTGTGGGAGCACCCGCAAATTATGGCTTTTTCTTTATTTTTTTAGGGTTTTTTTTGCTTTTTTGGCAGCAAACTTACCACTCCAGGTGCCCTGGAGAAAGCAAAACTGTGCACAGGGGGCTGCCTCTCTGCCAGCCCCTCCGCACAGGGGTCAGAGCAGAGCTGCTGCTCCAGGGGAGGGACCATGGGCAGGAGCCAGACCTCTGCCCCCCCTGCCCAACCAAATCCCCTCACTGGAGCCGGCAATTTGGGGTACCGGACCCCACGCTGCCCCCCCGGGCTTCTCACGGGGCATTGGTGTGGGGCCCCAGCCGGAGCGGCAGAGAACGGGCACAGCTCAATGCCTTTGTGAACGCATAGCGGCCTGGGATGGGGCGGCCGGGGACGGACAGGGAAAAACCAAGAATCCTCCAAAATGAGGATAAAGTGGAGCTTTCCTCAAGGGCCTGTGGAGGAAATGGGCCGCGTGTCTGCTCACAACCGAGGGGCCGGTGCGGCGGCTTGGCGTGACTAAATCAACTCGGGCGCACGGCAGCTTGGCCACTGAGATGAAAGCTTTGGCAAATAACTTACAGAGAAGGGGCGGGGGGCAGCTGGGGACCTGTCCTCGCTTCCCGTGCCAGGCGGGTGACCCAGCACAACACCGTGCACCTCCAGGGCTCCTTGTGCCATTGCCGGTGGCCACGGGGCAATGCGGAAGGTGTCGCTCTGGTCGGGACCCAGAGTCCACTGGTGGGAGCCACTGGGAAAGAGGAGGGAGAAGGCGCCCAGGGAAGGAGCACGGCAAGATGCTCGATGCACAGTGGGGGCACCCGCTGCAGGACGGGGGGAAGCCAGAGCCCCTGGATGCTCTGGTAGATGTGCTCCCCATCCCAGCGTCCCTCTCCCTGGGCACCACTGGGGTGTAGGGGGCTGCCGCCAGGTCCCAGCATCCCCATCGCCCCCTGCCAGTGCTGGCAAGGTCGCCGGTCCCACGTCCTTGGCCATGGCGAGCATCAGAGCATCCCTGGGCTGTGCCACTGGCAAGGAAGGGACTGGAGACCGGCCACGGCACTGCGCCATCCTCTCCCACCCGCCGGCCGCCCTGCTGCCGGGAGGTGTGGGCAGGGGTGTGGGGCTCACATGATGGTGCAGGAAGACAGCGGGTTTCGGATGTGGCAGGTGCAGGCAGCCCCACAGTACTGGCGAAAGGTCTGGTAGCAGCTGCGGTCGGTGTCGCTGCTCCACTGGACGGGGTTGGCGGCCAGGGCCTCGGCCGGCAGTCTGTTGAGGATACTGGTGTTGACGGCCAGTGCCGCCAGCCCGTAGTCGGTGAAGAGGACGGTCTCCCGCTTGCAGGTGGGGCAGGAGATGAACTTGTACTTGGGGCAGGACTCATAGAGGATCTGCAGGCACTCCTCGCACACTGAGTGCAGGCAGGAGAGGATGCGGGGCCGCTTGTTGGTGAAGTTGTACATGTGGCCACAGGTGGGGCACTCGAGGGGCTCACAGGGCGTCGAGGGGTGCAGCACGTACTGGTTGACGATCACCTCGTCCGATGGCGGCTGCCGGTGGTAGCAGACCTCCGAGCTGCCCTTCCGCTGGCTCTGGTACCCACGCTCTCGCCGCGGCAGGGGGGGAGTCCGGGGCAGCGGCAGGGGGCCGGGGGTGGCATCCAAGGCAGGGATGTCCCCACAGGCCTGGTTGACGATGATCTCGGACTCGGAGGGCCATGCGCGCTTGGCCACGAGGGGCGGCTCACGGCGTGGGGCCGGCGCGTAGCGCGGCTGTGAGGCCTGCAGCTCCGAAAACTTCTCTGGGTGGATGATTTTCATCGCCTCCATTTTAATGATGACCTGTTGCCCTTTCAGACACGACATGAGTATTGTTTTCACATTACTGTCCACTGCTCTGGGGTCTCCGAGGGACGCCTGCATGAGGCTAAAACATGCCGACAGCCTGCTGAGCTTTCAATCTCGGTCTGGCCGCGCAACAGGAGCACGGGGAGCAGCTGCTGGCGCGGGAGAGCATCCTGGGCAGACGGGGCAGCGCCAGCGGGCCCCGCACCCCTCTTCTCCGGCTATCCCCGAGGGTGCCGGGTGCAAGGCTGGGGCGGGTGGGGGAAGGCAGGGCTCACAGCGGCATCCTGCCTGCCTTGGAGGATGCTTTTGGGCGGGCGATCAAAGGGTCAGCTCCCCGCAGAGCCTCACCGGGACGTTAACGTGACATTGGCCGTCACTTGGCAGCCCCCCGCTTCGTCTTCAACTGGCTCTTCCCGTGCCGGATCAGCTGCAGTCGGGAATGGTAAATTGTGGCACCGGGTGCTGCCCAGGGCAGATCAGTATGGGGGGGGTCTTGCAGGAACCAATGGTAGCCCCCACCTCCGCCTGGCCTTTATTCCTGTTTACGCGCCATGGGATCCTCGTGGCGCTGAAGAATGTGTTTGCGAATTCCTTTGCTCTGACTTCCTGGCTCTCCCACTTGCCGTCACTGGCAGCTCCCGCAGGGCAGGGGTTCAGGGAGCATCCCGTGCCAGAGGGCAGCTCACCTTGGCTGGTGCCGGGGCTGCCACGTGCCTTGTATCCTCCGTCCCCAGCACCTCTGTCCCCAGCTCAGCTTCGTGCTTGCTGGAAATGAAAAGCAAGAGGGGGTTGGATCCAAGGCTCTTCACGGATCTACTGGCTGCCAGCACTCCCTTGGGATGTGTGCCCGCCTGCATCCCAGCAATTTGGCAATTGAGCCCTGCAGGTCCTGTCCATCCACCTGGGTGTTTGGGCCGGAGGAAGTGGGAGCAGGCAGGTATTTCCCCCCAGGCATCTCCTCAGTGGCCCCGAGCGTGGGGTCCTGGGTTCCCCCTGGGCCCTGGGGGTTGAGAGGGCAGGTCCCCCTGCATCCCACTGGGATGCAGGGCCCCTCCGGGGGGGGCTCCCCCACCGACCTGCCTCCGCTTAGGGTTTTCTCTCACGTTTAGCCACTCCTCTGCTCGGCAGATCTATTTTTACCTCCATCACTTGCTCCTGATCTGTCCCTGGTATTATCCCTCCCTCCAGCTTCCTCTCCCCCTTCCCAGCTCCCTGCCGTTGTCCTGGGGCTGCTGGAGAGGCCAGACCATGTTTGGGGGCAGGAGATGGGGGCCAGGTAGCCAGACCGTGGCCATTTTCTCCCTCAGCAGCCCCAGCGACAGCCTGTCTCTCCTCCGAGAAGGGCGAAGGCGCTCTCCTCCATCACGCTGCAAATCCTGTTAGAGGGATGCCTGCTCCTGCCGAGCCCTGCCAGGCCTGACGGAGGGGGCCCGAGGGGGCCATCTGGTTGCAGCAGCAGCCCTTGAGGATGGCTAGAGGCCATGGAGGGGGTTCAGCCCTGGATGCCCGAGAGCCGTGGGAGGCTGGATCCCTGCCCGGCCTCAGTGGGGGTGTCCCCGGGGGCCATGCCCTGGTGGCACTGGGGTCCTGCAAGCGTCCTGCAAGCATCCTGCAATGCCTGCCCTGGGGAGGGAGGCCTCGCATTCTGCATCCCCCATCATGGGCCCACATCCTGAACCCCGCAAGCAGCATATATCCCCCCCGCTCCAGCGCACAGCAGGAGCCCCGGGGGCTCTCTGCCCGCAGGTCTCACGCAGACACTCACCCGCAGCATACCGACGGGCACGGCCATCCGTGCGGCCAGGCAGCCACCGCGCACAGCCACCACGTTTCCACGTTCACGCCGTCACACCCCTTGATGCACAGCCTTGGCGCAGCACCCCGCCGTACCCCGCATCCCCACCACCCCTAGGGCGACACAGCCCTCCCCAGCCCCCCCCCCCCCCCCAGCACCCACTCCTCGGCGACCTCCCACCGCAATCCCCAGCCCCATGCGCCCCTGCCCCACGCCGAGCTGGCTCGCTCGTAGCCCAGCGGTGCGCACACCCCCCCCCCGCACACCCACCCACCCACCCGCGCGCACACCCCCACCCCACCCCCACGCCCCCACACGTCCTCACTCCCGCAGGGTGATGCCCCCCGGGCAGCCCGGCCGTAAGGACGGTCGGTGCCGGTCGTTACCTGCGTTGGCCCGCCGTGCCTCGGACGGGGGATCCCGGTGCGGCCGCGTCCCCGGTTTAGCCTCCAGAGCCCCGCTCCGTCCCCGGGAAAGGTTCGGAGGCCCGAGCGGCTAAAGGTTATCTGAAAGGCAGAGGGATGCGGGCGCTGCGCGGGCGGAGGGCCGGCTCCCCGAGGATGCTGCCGGGTCTCCGCCGCCTCTCCCGGCCGGGCCGTGGCTCCCGCTCCCGCTTCCCACGGCCCCGCCGCCTGCTCCGGCAGCTTCCCCGCCGGCGCGGGGAGGGCACCGGGCACAAAGGCAGGGCTGGCGGCGCCGGGCTCCCGCCGGGCTCCTCCGGCTCCGGATGCTCCGCGGGGACCAGCGGCCGGGGGGAGGCGGCAGGTAGCGCCGCAGCCGCCGCCGGGGAGGCACCTTCCGCCCGCCCCGCGGCTCCGCTCTCCCTCCCCCGGCTCCCCCGCCGCCTCCTCCGGCCGCGGAGCCCCCGCTCCGCGCCGGGCTGATGCAACACTCCCCGGCCGACAGCGCAGAGGCTGCCTGCCTTGGGGGGCGGGGGGGCTGCAGCTGGGGCACCCCCCTTTCCCCCCCCGTCCGGCAGGTGCAGGCAGGCAGGCAGGCGGGCTCCGTCCCCGCTGTCCCGCGGGGCTCGGCGGGCGCGGGCGCTGCCTGCGCGCTCCCGCTCCGCTGCCGCCCGGCGCCCGCAGTGCCGCCGCAGTGGTGCAGCCGGCTCACATTTCTCTCGCTCAGCAGCGCCGGGGCCCGCCGGCCGCAGAGCCCGCCGCCCCGCACACACACGCACACGCACACGCACACCCCCCCCCCCGCACGGACCCCCCCCCCCGCCCGCCCGCCGCCCCGCCGGGCCCTGCCCCGCCGCCGCCGCCGCCCCGCTGCGGCTCCGCTCCCTTCCTGCCCCGGCCCGCCGCGGCCCCGCTCCTTCTCCAACACCCCCCGCCCCCGGCACTACCCCCGGCCGGGTCCCTGCGAGGTGTTTCGGAGGGGCCTGCAGTGACTCAGCATCCGCCGCTGGAAATGGCTCGGCGGCGCCGGCTAGGGACGGGGGGGGATGCTGCTCCGGGGGCTGCGGTTTTGGGTCCAGCATCAGGGAGCGTGTGGCAGAGGGGAGAGGGGCTCCTGCCAGCAGCCCCTGCGCCTTTCGGGGCTGGGGAAAGGCTGTAACACCGGTAATGGCCCCCCACTGCCGAATCAGAGCCACGCACCCCACCGTGTCCCAAGGGATGCCTGGGACCCCCCGCTGCCAGACCCTGACCCACAGCCACCCCTGCGGGAGCAGAGCACAGCCCCCCCCCCCCCGCCGGAGGTCAAACCTGACTGAGCGTCCCAGTCCCTGCTGAGCTCTATGGGGGCGGGGGGGGGGAGAAGGCCACAGAGTCTCGCTGTCTCTGGGGGATTTGGTGGGCTCAGCATGGCGTGCGGGGGGTCACACCGCCACTGGGTACCAGCAATGCCGTCAGGTCCCTGGGGAGCACTGGGGAGCATTGTGCATTGCTGGGATCCTGCTGTTTTGACCCCCTTTAGTGGCACAGACAGCCATGAGCCCGTGGGCTGGGGACACCCCACATTGTGCCCTGGGAGGGTGACTCCTGGCCTGTACTTCCTGGCTCCTGGCATGCCCTGGCAGATGTTAGGAGCTGGGCTGCCCTTTCCTCCTGCCATGGGAGCCTCCACTGTGGAGCGTCCACGGGCAGGCAGCCAAAATGGGCAGCCAGCCCCACATGAAGCCCCCCAACTCCCCAGCCGCACTCAAACCCAGAGCTCACAGCCGACCCCTCCCCAGCGACCATGACCCAGGCATGCGAACACCTGAACCCAAAACCACTCCGTCCCTCCATCCCACCCTGGCTGGGGCAGGGTGCCGGTGGGGGCTCACTGGGCTCCTTTGGGTGCTGCTGAGGTTTCCATGCTCGCATCACCCACTGCCACCTTCAAGCTCTTTATACTCCTCAGTTGGGCCCAGGATTTTGCCTGGATTTTGATGCCTTCCCCCTGAAGGTTACCCTGGCCAGAGCCACTTGCTGGCCCTCCAGCCTTGCTGCAGCAAAGACTTGGCCACCGCTCACCCCTGTAACAAGGGGTCTGTGGAGGCCTGGAGCCACACTGTGAATGTACAGCCACATCGTGCTCACGCCATTGCTGTCCCTGGCCCCTCCATCAATGGGTTGGACACAGAAGCTGGAGCTCATGTATTTCACTGAACAGCTCTGCATTCCCACTGTCAGCCCAGAGGAAAGCTCAGCTCCATCAGGCATTATGAATCCCATGATTATGATCCAACCATCCACACAATGCATCGGCATCTGCATCGCCCAGATGCCTGGCCTGGAGAAGACGACCAAACCCACCTGGTCCAGAGGGATCCCCTGCCACCCCAAGGGCTAAGCCACACTCCATCCTCGGGCTGAACTGACCTTAGAGTGTGGCTTCCCCATGGGGACCATGCAGCTTCACCCACCAGCTGCCTCCGCCTGGAAATCCATGCTCCCCTGTTGACAATGTTAGCAGTTGTATTTTTAATCTTCTAGTTTCTTGTTGGATAAGGGATTTTGTAACAACTTTGCCTCTAGTCCCTCTGAGTGTAATTCTTTGATCTACTCACCTGCTGAAATCAGTGTGAGGCTGCTGCTGTCTGGCACCCTAACAGTGCTAAACAGGGATTTCCTTAATCTTCCCCATCCTCTCTGTGTCAGTTTTTGCTTACTTTCCTGCTAATGCTTCTAGATGCAGATAGCAAGAACCGATATATTATGCTTGAACTCACAGAGCAAAGGAAATTGCAGGAAGTGAGTGAACACAAGCCATTTTCTGTTATTAATTCATATGGCATCCCCATGCTGACCCAGCTACACAGTGTTATTACACAGCTATTCCGTGAGTTAAGCAACAGCTCTATTTAAAAATAATCATAAATGATATCAGGTATCTTTTTTGCTGAACAAGAATGTGTTTGTGCCAAGATGCTGGGGATCCTCGTATCGCCCCAATGGCGCTGCTAGTCTCTGCTTCATGCGCTCAATGGACATGGCACTGGATCCTCCCCATCCCAGCACAGCAGCACTTCTCAGCCTCTTCTCCACCTATTCAGGTACTTGTGAAGCAGTTTGCAGCCCAAGCCAAAGCCTGGCACTTCTTTTTCTCCTAGAGCTTGCATTAGGCTTGATGGGGTCCTTGGTGGCAAGTGCCACTGGTTAAGCCTTGTGCAAGAGGCTTTGGCCCCAAGTTTTCATCCCAACACGTGAGTGCTCGGTGAAGCTTGCAGAGCTCTTCCAGGTTTGCTTTTGGAGATGCAGAGTTTCCCTTTTCTCTGCTGAGTTGGTTCTCCAAGATCTCCGCTTTCCACCCCAAACCCCAAATAATCTCATCCTTCAAAGCCCAGACCCTTCATCTCTGGCTGAGCCTGGGTGGCAGCCCTCTCAAGTATGGTCCTTACCAAATCCCAGCCCCTGTGGCCAGCTCTAACATTCGCCTTTGGGTCTGGCCATACTCTTACTCTTGGGTTTAACACCTAACTTTGTCACATATACCTATATGTTGCATTATCTTTCATAAAAATCTATTGTATCGTGTATTACCATAATTGTACATCTTTATGCTGCATGTTGATATTCTTAGCATGTCTTCTGAGCTGTGGTGATGTGATACAGCATGCTTTTCTGGGTTTTAAAGTCAGCACTGATTTATTTTACCATTTTGTGAGACCTTTCCAGCAGGCCAAGCATGCCCTGCGTTCAGAGGGAGCTCCTTAGCTCAAGTGTACCCGCTGTTCCCCGTGTCCTGCTTCCAGCTCTACTTGGACAGACATGCAGGAGTGGCTTTGCCAGTGGGTTCACTTCGTGCCACCCAGATGAACAAAGTTTTGCTTTTTGTAATCAAGTGGTTACTTGTTGTAATCAAGTTGGTGTTCATCCTGCTGGGACCACCCTGTGTGCAACCACTGCTTATTTCTGCAAAACTCATTACTTTCCAATGTTACAAATGGATCATTTCTAAACCTTTGCTTTACAGATGCATTGAGAAAGATAACGCTGCTGGCCAGTCTCTGCTGCAATTCCGCTGAGATGAACGGTGATGCCAGAAGATAATTTGACCCTAAATTTCTTCCTCATCTTCCTCATCATCTGCATCGGCCATCATCAGCTGCATGCATCATCCAGCTGCACACCCAGGATTTTATTGCCCTTCTGGATTTATAATGCCTGTGGAGAAAGACCCATTCTAACAGGATGGCTCCTTCCTTGCTTGGTGCTGACCCTGCGCTGTGATGACACGTGTGTCTGCTTTCCACTTGACCTGAGTGAGCCAGCAGCTCTGGCTGTGCCAAGCCTTCCTGCCTCACATCCCAGATCCCATCTACAGAGTGCACACCTGGAACTGCGCTTTGCTGTCCATGCTTCTGGCGGCAGCACCTGGCGTGCTTTTGCAATGACTCACACCACTTTTATTTACTGTTTGCTGCTCTCATTACAGAGTTTGTTTGACCAGGTCCTGCACACATCAACAGCTCTTTCCAAAATCCAGCCTGTTTCTTGCAATGATCTTGTTTTGTGCTGGTGAATCACTCATCACACAGATAATTCACCCACAAAAAATGAGCTCATCTTCAGCTTTCCAGAGAGCAGCTTTATCGGCAGGTCTGTAGTGGGCCAGGCACTGGCACCAGCGCCTGCCCGGCTGCTCTGCCGTGCCGGGAGGACAGCCCAGCCCGGCGTAGCTGGGAGAGATGCAGCTGCAGTATTCATGCTCCACGTTAAGTCTTTTCATCCTCCATGCTCCATTGTGCCATGCTCCATCCCTCTGGGATTGTCTCTCCTTCCCAGGGTAGAGCATCAAGAGAAGGCACCCCAAGTGCCACAATCGCCACCCTCCCAGGCTGAGAGCCTCCAGGCCTGGCTGAGGTGGCATCAGCCCCCACAAGAGCCCAGTGCAGACACCAACAGAAGAGGAAAGCAGGGTGGCTCTCACACCGTGCATCTGCCACACAGCTCCACCAAAACTATGGCAGAAGTTGTCTCCAGCTCCTGGGATGTGCAGCTTGCCCAGGCAGAGCAAACACCATTTTGAAGGAAGGATCTATTAAAAAATCTGCCAAGAAACCAGCAGAATTGCTTGTTGTCAGCTGGTTGCTTAAGGATGCAACCAGCTGCTGCAGAGCTGGTTGCTCTGGTTGCCGTTTGAAGCAGCAGAAGTGTGTGGGTTGGTGGTGGTTAGGACCTGACCACTGATGCTCTTGCAGTACACTCCTAACACATTGATGGGGGTTTGGCTGTGGTCATTTCTAGGCTTGCAGCCCTCTACAGAGACTCCACCATGAGAAAAATGGTGCTCAGAAGATCTGCGAAAGTGATCTTCCATGTGCTACCACACACAAACCTTGAGATTATGGGAATTATAACCTCCATGGCATAACAGATCTACACACATGGTAGTATGGCCAGCTTGAAGGTTATGGATGTTCCTAAAGCCCCAACAGATCCCAAGGGGTATAATCATTATTTTTACTATTCTTTCAGTTTAGTGATTACTACTATGGCCATTTCTGGAAGCCCTTGGTGTGAAGTGGGTGCCCACCTTGCTGGTGCCACACCGATGGCAGGAGGGCAGGGAGGAGGAGGAGGGATGCACGTGGGCTGGGGGGAGTTCAAGAAAGCAGCTCCAGAGAGACCATATCCTCTCTCCTCAGATGTGGTGACCTTCATTCCCCTCCCCACCAGCTCCCTGCCTGCAGACCTGGGGTTGCTCAGCTGCCAGAAGAGAAGACTCATGGAAAATTTATTGCTCTCCACAGTTATCTCATGGGAGGAGGGAGAGAGGATGAGGATTAATAGCCACAAGCTAGGATGTGGTAAATTCCAGCTGTATTTCCCTATAGCTATGTAGGGAAAAGCTTTTTCACTTTGAGGGTCAAACACTGGACTGGGGTGCAGAGACATGGTGGGATCTCCAGCCTTGGAAATGTTCAAAGCTGCCCTGCACGACGTCCAGAGCAACATGCTGGCCGTGCTTTGAGCAGGGGGTTGGACTCAGCTATGGGAGTGGGACCAGCCACAGTCCCCATGGGGCAAGTGGGGTCCCCCCTCCCATCAGAGCCCCCTTCTTCATCTGCGGGCTGCAACTCTCCCAGCCCTGTGTGTGCACAGTCCCACAGACTCCCAAGGCAAGGAGGATTGTACGTCTTGCTGGTGACCCCACAGCACCGCAGTCACATCAGAAACTCACTCCTGGTCCTGCAGTGCTACCAGGGGCTGATGGGGAGATCTGGAGCTCCCTAGGGCTGCTGGCTCAGGCAGGGGGTGACCACAAAGACCCAGAGCTGCATTTCAGGGGCAAGAGGGTGCAAGGAAGAACCATGTGCTTTAGAAAACACCTTGCACCCAAGCAAAATGGGACAAGGGATGGCCTAGAAATAGAAATGGCAGCTCTGCAGTAACCTTCCCCCTTCCCCTCCAGCCCAGCTGATACTGGGTTTAACAAAGCCCGAGGGATCTGAGGCTCACTAGAAACCAGAGCATGTACCAGAGCTGGGATACGGCTGCTGTTCCCAGCCCTCCTTGGCCGGGTTGGGCGGGTGCAGGGCTGGTGGAGCAGCTCTGGTGCCGGCGATGCTGGGGCTGAGGCAGACGCCTTGTAATTGTGGTGACATTTAACGTTTGCTTTGCTGGCTCCCTGGGAGAGCCTGGCGCTGCCTGCGCTTGTAACCTGACAGCACTGCTCACCAGGATGCAGCGGCGAGACACAAACTGGGTCAGGGAGAAGGAGGTGGCACGGCGGCTGCGTGTGCCTTCGAGATGCCTGTCAGCAGCGCGGTGGGGCAAGGTGGTCCTGGCATGGGTGAAGAGGTGCCCAAGCTCCTGCTCGTCCCTCCCGGGTGCTGCCTCAGCTGGGGGCACGGCTCCAAAGAGCAGCTCAGCACTGAACAAGCAATTTGATTTTGCAGCAGAATGTCAGCTTTTTCAGGAAAAATTCCCTGAATGAAGTGGATGGGACCCACCAAGCCCTGCCTGGCTTCCTGGCCACCGCCACCCCTTGCTCTGAACACAGCATTGCACACAAGGCCATGGCCATGCTTGCCGGTGGTGGGATCCTGCTGTCCCAACGTGGCCGGCCTGGGGTTCCCGGCAGGACCTGGGGGCACAATGTGCTCCCCCATCCCTGCTCCCAGCAGCTGGCAACAGCCCCAGGTCTCCTGCTATCCCTTCTGCTCAGCTTGGGCAACAGATGCTCTTATATAGAGCACCACGGTTGTATTTCTAGGTCAGCTGGGTGAATTTGAGTGTTGACCCAAGGCTTTTGTTTCCCCTGCACACCCGTAACCCTTCTGGGGAGTTGTGTGGGTGCACGGGCGGGGGTTGCCCCAGCACAGCTCCTGCTCCGGCACAGCGGCAGCTTCCTGCGGCACAGCGGCTACCAAGTGCACGGGGGCCGCCGGAGCAGGTGTTCCTTCACTGTGGTTTGTGCACGGGGAGCTGAGACGGTGCTTGCTCTGAGCATGTGGCAGGGAGAGCTTCAGCTGGGGGAAGAGCAGTAGCTTGCAGACCTGGGGACGGGTGGTTGGGGGGAGGAGGCACGAGAAAACGCGAGAGCTGGTGAGCTCCCCAGCATCGCCTAGGGTGGAAGCTGGGAGCCTTGTAGCGCCAGCCCATGGCAGACGGTCCGTGGGAGGGGGCTGCATCCTGTGGGGCAGGGACAGTGTGCTGTACCAGCCACTGGGGAGGTTTCTGGGGGCTGACAGCATCATCTGGCCTTGGGGTTTCCATCACCTCTTTTCTCTCCCTGATTTCTTCAGTCCTCCAAGGGCCTAGCCAATATATTTGGTGTCAGGAGCTATCCCGGGGTGCTACAGGAGGACCTCGTGGCCTGTCTTTCCCCACTGCTCCCTCCAGAGAGGACACACGGCCTGGTGCCTTGGCTGGAGGGGAAACCGGGGAAAGAGGGGGTTGCCACAGCCCAGTGCTCCCATGCAGGCTTGGGAGAAGCGAGTGGTCACACTGGAGCCAGCTCCATCCTCTGTGTGACATGGGAAGATGAGGTCTTTCCATGTAATGGACACCAGTGCTCCATACTGGAAGGGGACCTGGCATACCCAGACTGCTGGGGAAGCCATTGGGGTGCCATCAAGGACTGTGCTGTGTCCCCAGGACAGGACAGGGGTAACCAGAAAGACTTGTACCACCGTGAGCCACATCCTTGTCTGCTGGGGGCACGTGTGAGTTTGGGGGGGGAAGGGAAGCTGTGCAGGGTGCTGAGCACCCACACAGCCCCCAGGATGCTCTGGAGCTGTCACGGTCCTATGGATGGGGAAGAAGGTGCAGTTTTGGGTGCAGGCTTGGGGATGAGGGCCATCTCCCAGCAAGGCAGAAGGGGTCTCTGGGAAGCCCCCCACCTGCCAGGGCTCACCCAGGCCCTGGCTTTCTGCAGGACCCTGATCTACGCACAGGGGTTTGGGGCCAGCAGAGCTGCAGAGGAGGCTCTGCACCAGCGCAGGGGCTGCCTGCCCGGCGGCTGCCCACGTGCCAGCACAGAGCTGCCAGGCTGCGCGAGCCCAGCGCTCGCATCCCTCGGCAGCATGACAGACACAAATGGGAGCAGACAGGCCGGCTCGAGCGGTAAAGATCAAACCCCGGGAGCCCGGGGCTGCTGTCAGTGCAAGATGGGGTGCTCGGAGCCATCCCGGGAGTGGCAGCCCCATTGCTCACCCTGCCTGGTGACGCCCCTGCTAAAGTGCTGTGTCCCCACATGGCTGCAGCGTGGTGCTGCTGGCAGAGCATGGGCAGGAGCCTGCCGGGGGGGCTGCTCACGCCGCCTCCACGCTGCGGGGGCTGGCCATGGCTCAGGACCATGCCATGGGGAGAGGATACGGGGGGTTCCCTGCCCTGGGTTTCAGATCTGGGGGGATGTACAAGCCACTGCCAGGGTGCAGGAATAAATCACCCCAGTCCTTCTGCTGGGCTCTGCCGATGGGGGTGTTCCTGTGCGCAGCACCTCCCCAGAGGCTGTGCCCCAGCTTCGCTGCAGGCTCAGGAGGACAGAGGGGAATGCAGCCCCAAAGCACGGCCCTGCTGGGAACTGCTGTGGAAAGTCCCCCTTTGTGGGGCCGCACAGCTGCCCCAGCCTGCGTTGGTGGGTGGAAACTTCAACCGCCGGACCCAGGCTCTTGCGAGCCGGCAGCTGTGGGAGGACGGTGCCACCGTGGTGGCATGTGGGTCATGGCTTGCAGTAAGCTTGCACCCATGCTCCCGGGGAGCGAGGCAGGGAGAGCACCCTGCACGGTTGGGGCAGGACAGGCAGCACCCACCAAGGCGAGTTGAAGGAGTACAGGCAGATGTCAGTGGCACAGGGCTGGCACCCCAGGAGCTGCAGGTCCAGGCACAGCTTCCTCATCCTCTTCCAGCCCCAAAGAGGTTTGAAGAGAGCCCTGGGATCCAACACGGGCCCCAAACACCTGGATTTTGCACAACCCGCCTGTTTCCCACCTGGGAAGCCATCAGCCATCGCCCTGGTCCCCACATCCCACTGGCCCAGAGGTGGTCCTTTCCGGGCAGCAGCGCTGCTGCCACCGGCATGGAGCAGGAGGGACGAGGGTCTGTGGTGCAGCCGGGAGCAAGGAGAGGCCATGGCTAATTGGGATAATTGCTAAAGCAGGCGAGGGGCGAGCAGGGAGGGAGGCAGTGAACAAGGAGCCGTTGTGCACAGGCGGCCCAGGCACGCGGCCCCGGCTCCAGCCGGCAGCGAGAGCCAAACAAACAAGGACTGTTTGAAGCGAGGGAGGACAAGCAGACGGCAGGACAGAAACCAGACCTCCGCTGGGAGAGAGCCGGAGCCAAGGGCTTAGCTGGGAGCTGGGTGCTGTGCAGGGTGTGCCTGCTGCCTGCGGGGAGACCATCCTCGGACTGCCACAGCAAAGACAGTGCCATCCCTGCTCCATCCCTGGGGCAGGGGCCAAAGTGGGGAGGATGGCAGAGTGCTGGGGATGCTCTGGGCCAGAAGACAGGTGACAGCCCTTCTGCTGCAGCCATCCCCGGGACTGGAAACTTTGAATCACAGAAAAATAGCAGGAAATCAGCCCCTTGTCCTAAAACAAAACATCAGCAGGTATAGTTGCCTTGCAAGACCTCCATGCGGTTGCAGCACAGAGGAAGCTGCGGCACCGCCTAGCATGGCTGTTTGCAGCAAAAGCAAAAGTGGTGCCTGCAGGGAGCCCGCTGAGAGGTGAGTGCCAGCAGCTGCCCCCGCTTTGGCCCGGCTTCTTCCTTCGCAGGAAGAAGTGACATTTGAGGAGGAAAAACTGTGGCCATGCATGTGAGCTGCCCAAGCAGGTGCCCCCAGATGGGGCTCTTACAACCCGTTTTCCAGGTCTCTGCATGCAAGCGTTTAGCCTTGGAAGGCATCCCTGTCTGTTTGCTGCTGCCTGGCTCTGAGCAGGCAGCTGCAGATTATGGCCTGTTGGACACAAATCCCACAGCACTGATGTGCCATGGGAGCTGGGCTGAGGTTGGCAATGGGTGAATTGCTCTTCCCAAAGTCCCCATGCAATAGCACGGAGCCACCTCGCACCACCCCTGTCCCCGTGGCACGTTACAGATGACGATGCATGAGCACCCAGGGTGTGGAGGGGGACATCTCCTCCATGCTGGCCAGATGCTCTGCCTGAGCGGGGATTCTGCACATGGGTAGGACAGAGCTGGCAGAGGAGATTTTGGCACTGGTGTCAACCAAAGTGGCCCAGCTCCGTGCTTGCCTCCTGCTTGCTTACACATTTGGTGGCAGCTCTGCGCAGGGACAACCACTGGTTCCTGGTCCAAAGCCCATTGGGAACAGCCCACCCTCAGCCCCAAAGCGCTCAGCTGCTGGGAGGAGACGGGAAGGACTTGCCCCGGGCCAGGAAATCCTTGCTTTCTCCTCCAGCTGGGCCACAGTGGGCAGCCACAATGCACGCTTCCCCCACGCCATTGCCAAGCCCCGGCATGACCCGGGGGCCGGCCGGGCTGGGGAGCCGCAGGGGAGAGGGACGGAGGGTGAGTGCGGGATAGCGATAAGGAAACCGGCTCCTCTCCTGGTTCCTGCGGCCGGCGCGAACCCAGAAAGAGGCAGGCAGCAGGCCAGGCGCCGGCCGACTCGTGCAATGCTGGTTCCGGCTGTGCCAGCCTAGACACTGGATTATTTATCTGACTCATTATCCTTGAGGAATGCAGCATCCCCCCACCAGGGCAGAGCGGAGCTTAAACCAGAAAGGCTTTGGGCTCTGCAGCCGCAGCTTTAGCATCCCCCATGTACATGGATGGCATACAGCATAAGCTTGGAGGAGCCCAAATGCACCAGGTGTTGCAAATGCACCTCTGCAGCATCCTCACCTCTCACAGGCACACGGGTGAACCAGGCAGGCAGATGGGTGCCCAGCACCCACGCACACCACATGTGCACGTATGCCCCAGCTGTGCAAAGCACCTGCTGTGTTTTGCACGTCCCTGCGGTGCCGCCAGCATCCCTGTCCCCCACTCGCAGGCCTGCGGGGTGGCTGAAATGTCACGTCAGGAGAGCACAACATGCGCAGGACGGAGCTGGCGACAGATCCTGTCAGATCTGGGGAGCTGTCAACCCTTTCAGGGGATGTGCTCTTGCTGCAGGGTGAGCACCAGAGCCTCAGGGAGTTTTGCAGAGAAGCCTGAGCTGCCCCTCGGTACAGAGCTGAATCCCAGGAGCCGGTGTCAAAGGCAGGATTGGGCCTGCTGCAGGACAGGTGCATGGCCCAGACCTCCCCCGGTCCATGCAGCCCATGTGCTGACCCAAACGATGGGACATATTGTGGCACCGTAGGCAATCCTTCCCATCAAGCAGCGTTTGCAGGTGATTTCCAGGCTCCATTTTGGCTTTAAAAGCTGCCGCCATCCTTTGAGACACATTGCTTTCCCTAAGAAAGAACCAAGAACTGAGAAAACTCATTGCATGCCACAGGCAGACTACCTGGAAACAAGCAGTGCGGGGCTGCGACTCTGCACATGGGCACTGGGCACGTGTGGGTGCCAAGGGCCTGTGCAATGGGGCACGGCTGTGGGGCTGCCAGGTTGCATGCCCACACCAGGCTGTGCCCACATGCTACATTGAAGGGCAGGTTCAGCCCTGGGACCCACCAGATGGGATGCTGAGCACAGGCTGCCAGCCTGGCTCGCGGTGCAGGAGCTGAATTTTGTACTGCACTGGAGTTTCACACCCAGGTGCTGGAAATGGGGCTGTGCTGCTGAAGGGCATGGAACACAAACTCCTATAGCTGCCATGAAGCCCCAGACCCCCCACCCCTGGCAGCTTTGTCCCTGTGAGCTGGTCTGTGCTCCCTATATCACATTACCCCTCAGAGATGCATGACTGGTCCCCTCCATGCCGGTAGCCCCCAGCACCTCTTCCCCACTCGCCAGGTGCCCAGCTGAGCCCCTGTGCTTGGTGGCACCGACGCCATGGGGTTCCCCTTACGGATGCTCACCCCACTAATGCCTCCCGCTCCCTGGGCCACCCCATGGCCCTTCCCTCCATAACCCCCCAGCCTCGCTCTGCTTTTTAATGAGGAGGCAGCTGAGAATTAAGGCAAACACCTTGGAGAAGACATCGCACAGCAGAGGGGCCCACGGAGGGAGCCTTATAATGTCCCAAAAGAAATCATTCCATCCATCTGGCTTTGTTTCACACAGCCTGAATTTATCATAGAATCATTTAGGTTGGAAAAGGATCATCTTGGCACTGGTGTCAACCAAAGTGGCCCAGCTCCGTGCTTGCCTCCTGCTTGCTTACACATTTGGTGACAGATTCAAGATCATCGAGTCCAGCCAACAACCATGCCCACTAAACCATTTGGTGTTTGGCTTCCCATTACTGCACTGGCCCAACTCATCCCTGTGCCCTTTTCACACACCGACCACCTACGAGCTCTCCTCAGCTTCAAAAAAGTCTTCAGTCCCACCAAGGTTTGGTGAGAAACCACCATCTGCGTTGGGGGGTCTCCCCGAGCTGCTCCCCCAGCTGGTTGCAAAACCTTTCCCTCCAGGAAACACTGCTCTACATCATCCTGTTAACTGATGGGCTGGAAAGAACATCACCACCCTCCTGTGCCTGTGCCATGGCACTGCGTCTCCCCAGGAGCCAAAGGGAAATAAATATTCAGCAAACACAACCTGTCCATGAGTTTTTGTGTCCTGGTGACTGGGAGAGCCCCTGGGAGGAGCTGGGGAAGCTTCACCAACCCTGATGCTGCATGCGTTCCAGTGCCCAGGGGAAGGATGCCCAGTAGTGGGATGTGCCTGTGGCTTTCTGGTTTGTTTTTTTAAACAAATTAATGCCCTTTTTGCTGTGTGTGAAGCACCAGCGAATTGAGGCATCCTGTGAGATTGCTGTAGTTACTGGTATCCTGCAAAAAATCCTAAAAGCTTGTGTTCAGTCACGCAGGATCCAGGGGCTGTGGGAACCATGCCATGGTACTGCTGTGAAGACCCAAGATCTTTTATAGATGGCTGTTGCAGGAATTGCTGAGCCCAACACTTTTCCTCCTGGCTGGATGTCCCATGGTTGGGGATGGTCCCCTGCAGCACCCAGACCTGCCATCAGCTGCCCATGCAGGGAACCCAGCCCCCGGCCCCCTCCATGGGGCTGCCCCCTCAGTTTTGGGCTGCTGGGAAGTGGTAGGGACTGCAGGCGAGCTCATGGGTCCATTTAAAAAAAAAAAGCAAGCAAAAGGTTGGCTTTTTCTCCTGTTTCTCCTGGTTTTCTCAGGCTCCTCCTCAAATCACAGAGGTTGTCTCCTGGGCTAAACAGAGCCAGAGCACCTTCCTCCCTCTTCATTACCTCTTCTAGCACAGGACATTGCCTGGGTGGGCACCAAGCTTTCGGTTGTTTTTTTTCTGTTGAAATTTTTTTTCCCCTGCAAACAATTGCAGGAAATTAGGCTGGTTTTAAGCAACAAATAGCGATGCATTAGCTCAGCTCCTGCATTTACTCAAGGAGTGCACAGCTCTGAATCGCCTGCCTGATCCCAGCTCAGCAAGTGCCACACAGGACAACTCCAAACCAGCAGCTTGGACTCCGGTGCAGCAGGTTTTCCATCTGAGGATTCTCCATCACCTATAAACCCTCCAGGAAGCCATGCAAGACTGGCAGACGTGGCTCTCGGAGCTCAATTTGGAGTTGTACCTTGCTAAGAAGTTAAATATTTGAACTTCAGGCTCCAGATGAGGGGTTGCTGCTCCTGGACTGGCAAAAACTCTCCTTGGGGTTGTGCTGCCACAGCTCTGCCCCATCACCTGCACCGGACGGACAAATGCTGAACAACTCTGCTGTGCCCAAACTTCCCTCTGTGGCTCCAGCAGGATGGGGGGACAAGGAGTAGGGAGTGATGCTTTCCAATGCTGAAAAGGGCAGATTTAGGCTTTCATTCCCTGAATCTACCTCTTGGTGAATAACACTGAATTTGAAGGACTGACTTACCTCCATCTGCACGGACTGCAGGAGTTCTGGGGAGGGGGGCTGGTGCCCATCATCCCCCGCCAGCAGGGAAAGGTGAGCCCTGAGTCACCTCCTGCCCGTGGGGTGCAACCTGGTGCTGGGGCTGTCTGTCCTGTCTGTCTGGGGGGACAGCAGGACGATCCTCAGTGCCTGGGGGCTCAGAGCTGCACGGATGCAGGTCTGCCTGATGCTGCGATGCTCTGCAGCCAACGAGGGATGGTGATGGGCACAGCTCCTGGGGCATTGCCAGAGCAGCCAGGGCAACCAGTCCCAACATCTTAACCTCCCTGAGTGCGTTTGCTGGCTGTGTGTGATGACAACCTCCCTCTCTCATGGGTGTCCCCCTTCCCAGCTCCCATTATAGACAAAACCACATTTTCAAGGTGCCTGGTTTCTGGAGGACGGACCCTAGTGACACCAGCTGCCCCACGCATTGCAGAGGCTGGGGCTGGATGTGTCCCCTGTCCAACAGCAGCACCCACATATCCCATTGGTGCTGCAGCAGGTCGGTGCTGAGGCTGAAGGGAGCACTGGGAGCGCTGATATGGGCACTCATGAGAGTGCACTGGTGCTTGGTGAGGATGGAGACCCTGATCCCACTGGAGTCACCCACAGCTGGGTCAAAGTACCCCCAAGGAGATTAACAAGCCCCAGGAGAGCCCAGGACCTGCCCTGGTGGCAGTGCCCTCCCCAGCCTTGATGTTCAGGAGTTTATCTGTGACATGGGAGAAGAGGGTTGAAGCTCCCTGCCTGACGCTGACACTGGGCTGGTGAGCTTTGAGGAGGAAGGGGGGATGCTGCTGTGACCCTGAATACATCAGCTTTTGGGGACACCTTGCCTTTAGGCAGCAGCCCAAATGACAGGTGCCGTGGTGGCCGCCTCAGCCTGGTAGGGACCTTATAGGGTCCACAGAGGATGTAGTTACTCCTGGTCCTTTTCCTTGCCAGAGGACCTGGATTAACCCAATGCCCACCAGCGGTGCTGTAAGCTTGCTACTGTGGGACAGGTTCCAGGTACGTCACTGCTGTGCCAATGGCCAGGAGGAAAGGAGCTATTAAAGACGCTGTTGGCCCAAGAACAAATTGACCATCAGGAAATTGAGGCTGGAAAGGAGAAAGCTGCCAGATCCTGACCAGGAGAGCTGCAGCTGAGGCTGGAAGGGCTTTCCCGAGGAGACTGCAACCAGCCCAGACGCCGCAGAGCCAGCGCCAGAGCCTGTGAGGAATGAGATGGGAGCTGCTGTGGTGAGATGCCAGGGAGGGACATCAGCCGGGATGGAGGCACTTCAGATTAAACCTGGCACCCTGCTCAGAGAGGTTGTGCGGGGTCTGCAGTCCGGGACAGTGGCATGTGGGATGACTCTACCCCAAAAAGATCAGAGGTGCTAATGAGGTGAGCTTCACTTTGGAGCCCCTTTGGGAGAGGGAAAGCACTGAGGACACAAGGTGCTGTTGCAGGGTCTCGGGGTCCCCCAGACCTGAGCTGTGCCTGGCGTGCAGCCTCACAGCTCCCTGCAAGCAGAGCCGCTTATGAACAGGGATGTGCATGGAAATCTGGGGCAAAAAGCCAAAATGAGCGAGTCCTGAGGCTCTGGGAGGAAGAGAAACTCGCTGCTGGAGAGTGCCACAGCGACATCCCCTGCACGAGCAGGGACATGCTGTGCACAGGCAGGCAGGGCTGGGGTTATGGCAGGACACCTGGGGGGATGCTGCCTCTTTTTTTATGCCTGCTTAGCAAAATATATGAGTTTTTCTCTGGGGACACAGCTCAAGATGGGAAAACCTGGCAGCGGTGAGGCCCAGAGAAGGGACAGGGGCCGCCGGTGGCTCTCCTCTGGGCAACACTGTGGGAGCAGAGAAGCCCTGGGGGTGTCCGTGCAGGTGTTTTGCAGCTTTCAGAACCCAAGAGCTGGGTGCTGTAATGCTGGTTATGCACGGTGCATGCTCTGCTGCACCCCTAATCTCAGTCCTCAGTAGGGAAACTGAAGCACAGAGCTGCTACGGGTTCCCTCTCCCAGCACTAGAGCTGTTACTAGAGAGGAGGGTTTTACCTCCCAACTTCTCCAAAAAAACCCCAGGCCTCCCTCTTCCCTTCCTTCCACCCCCTGGGAGGCCACTGAGTCTCTTTACAAAGTGGCAAACCACACTTTGGGAGCTGCAAGCCCAGCAGGCTCCAGGATGGAGGGACCAGCCACAGTAGGCAGGCAGGGGAGACTGAAGCTTGCAGGCAGGGTGCTGGCAGCAAGGCATTCTGACTGCTTGGGCGCCCGGCCAGCTCAGCACCCACCAACGTCTGTCCCTCATCACAAGGACAGTGCTGCCAGGGCCAGGCAGGGACCCATCACCCGCTGGAGCTCTCCTGCTTGCTCCATGGGTGCCAGGGGTGCAGCCCCCAGCCCAGTGTCCCCACTCACCTGGGACCAGGCTGGGCAGGCAGGGCAGTGGTGGGCGCCATTGTGAGCAGGATGAGCCTGTGCAGCCCCAGCTCCTCAGTGCAGGTGAGAAATGTAGTTTGCTGTTGCAATGGCCAGAAGGAAGCAGTTTTTCCCTTTGCAAAGAGCTGTGGGTAATTCAGTCCCAGGAGGATTCAGCTGCAATTTGGGGCACTCTCTGCCCTGTGCCCATCCCCAGGCTGCCCTGGCCCCATGTGCACAGCCCTGCCCCCAGTATCCCTGGGTCTCCCAGGAAGGACAGGTTTCTGCTTGTGGGAAGATGTTGGGGCTCTGCACAAGCCAGTTTTGGGGGCTTGGTGTTGGGAAGGGTGACACTGGCTGAGGGCATCACAGCAGTGTCACACGGCAGGGACATGGCTGGAGTAGGGAACCCGTGGTGGCCCTGTCCCACCCCATGGCATGCTCAGCCACCAGCACAGGGGAGACTGTCCAGCTGCAGAACAGGAGCTCTGTCCCACACCATGGGGACAGGACACCTGGCTGGGCACTGGCTCCCAGCAAAACCCACCCTGTCCCCAAGCACCCAGAAGCAGGGACATCGTGCACTGGAACCCCTGGCAGTAAGGATCCTCCCAAGAAGCCCAAAGTCCTGCAGCCTTCAGCAAAATGCCCATTCAGGACCCACAGGGGACACACAAGGGGACACGTGGGTGTCCTGCCCAGGGCAGGGCAGAGCAGCGAAGCTGTGGCAGTGCCGTGTCCCCATCAAGCCTTGTTCCACCAGGCCAGGCTGGCAGCATCTCCCGTTGCCCCTGCACCTTTCAGCTTTCACTGCAGCTTCCCCAGCGACGTGGCAGCACTGAGGGGACCCGGTCTGGTATCTCCCGCTGCCCTGAAAGAGGATGCCAGGTCTGGATGTGGGGCTGGGATGCTCCTGTGCTGCCTTCCACCCAGACACCCTGGCTGGCAGGCTGGTCCCCACAGTTCCAACTGTCCCCTCAAGGCTCAGCTCTTGCTCTGTTCGGGGATGGCCATCTCCTGCCAGCCACAACCAGAGCCATGGGGCAGGAATTTCGGGGCTATGTCTGAACTGAAAGCCCTGACCCTGTGGCGGGGTGGCAGGAGGGGACACCGGAGGAACAGCCTCTTGCAGAGGAGCTGTGGGGGTTGGCTGTGGCCCACAGGGCTGCAGGCAAGGCTGGTAACAGCCATGGCTTCTGGCGGTTGGGGACATTGTGTCCCCATGCTGGTGCTGGGCCCAGCTCCTTCAGCGCTGGTGTTTTCCTTGCTGGCAGGAAGCCACGAGCCTGGGGAGGTTGCAGGCAGCGCTGCCCTGCCTGCAGCCCTTCCTGCTGTCCTGGCAGGGCTGACGCTGCCCCAGAACCCCTCCACGGGCCCAGCAGGTACTGGTGAGTGGGACAAGGCAACACCAGGGAACCAAAGGAGCCCTGGCAGCTGGTGATGGTGGGGACAGGGACACTGGCTTTGTGATGGTGGGAGTGGGGTAGGTTCAAGGCCCCGAGGCAATGGGGTCTGGCCTCTGGGCTGAGTTTTCAGTTGCGATATTCCAAAAAAGCCTCACACAAGAGCAGGACTGAGGGCTGGAGCTCCCGCAGGGTCTCTCCTGCCTGGTTGCAGGCGGAGGGTGCTGAAAATTTGCATCTTTTCTCTTGCAGCACTTCTGGTCCCGGGGACTGGCACATGTGCCAGCATCCCTCTCCTTGCCCTTGTGCCAGCCGTGTCCCTCACTCCATGCAGCCTCATGCGTTTCACCCTCCAACGATGCCCTGGGGGCAGGCACAGGGCAACCCCCAAACCCATCCTGGAAAAGGCTCTATTGGTGGGCACAGGTTCACACCACGGCCAACATCCCACCACAAATCCTCCTGATGCCCAAGCACATACCAGGTCGCTTGGGTCCAGCACACTTGGTTCATACCCTTCTGGCTGCCTGGGAGCCCAGGGATCAGCTGGAGGGATGAGGATCCCAGCAGAGACCTGGCACTGGGGTGTCAGGGCTGGAGAGGAGGGGCACAGCCGGGCAGGGTGTGAGGGACCCCTGGGCTACAGGAACCTGGGTGCCCCTGGGGGCAAGCAGAGCCTGGCCGGTGGGTCTGGGGGCTACCAAAAGGTCAGGAGTCCCCCTGCTCAGGACCTGTGCGTGGTACTCAGTGCCCTCTGCCCATGGGGTGCAGTACCCCCACTCCACTGCCCCTGCCTGCTGCCCGGTACCAGTGTGTGGTGCCAATGCTGGTGCCAGTGCTTGGTGCTGGAGTTCAGCACCTAGCACATGGCACTCAGTGCTGGTGCTGGTGCCAGCGGCTGGTACCGGTGCCTGTACTGGTGTCAGTGCCTGGTCCTGGCGGTGGTGACAGTGCATGGTACCACTGCTGCCTGTGTGGTGTCCAGTGCACACTGCGTGGTGCTGCTGCCAGTGCACAATACCAGTGCCCATGCTGGTGCTGGTATCCATTGCCCGGTGCCAGAGTCAGTGTCCAGTGGCTGGTACCAGTGGCTAGTGCTGGTGCCTGGTGTGCGATGGTCGGTGCTGGTGGTTTTGCCTGGTGCCCAGTGCCCCCTGCCCAGTGCCCGGTGCCTGGTACTGGTGCCCATTTCCTTGTGTCGCCTGGCTGGTACCAGTGTCCAGTGTAGGCGCGGGCCCGTCGGGAGGTGGGTGCCGGGGCGGTGGGTGCCGGGGCGGTCGGGCGGTGGGTTCTGGGGCGGTGGGTGCCGGGGCGGTGGGTGCCGGGGCGGTCGGGCGGTGGGTGCCGGGGCGGTGGGTGCCGGGGTGGTGGGTGCTGGGGCGGTCGGGCGGTGGGTGCCAGGGCGGTGGGTGCCGGGGCGGTCGGGCGGTGGGTGCCGGGGCGGTGGGTGCCGGGGCGGTCGGGCGGTGGGTGCTGGGGCGGTCGGGCGGTGGGTGCCGGGGCGGTGGGTGCCGGGGCGGTCGGGCGGTGGGTGCTGGGGCGGTCGGGCGGTGGGTGCCGGGGCGGTGGGTGCCGGGGCGGTCGGGCGGTGGGTGCTGGGGCGGTGGGTGCCGGGGTGGTGGGTGCTGGGGCGGTCGGGCGGTGGGTGCCAGGGCGGTGGGTGCCGGGGCGGTCGGGCGGTGGGTGCTGGGGCGGTCGGGCGGTGGGTGCCGGGGCGGTGGGTGCCGGGGCGGTCGGGCGGTGGGTGCCGGGGCGGTGGGTGCCGGGGCGGTCGGGCGGTGGGTGCTGGGGCGGTCGGGCGGTGGGTGCCGGGGCGGTGGGTGCCGGGGCGGTCGGGCGGTGGGTGCCGGGGCGGTGGGTGCCGGGGCGGTCGGGCGGTGGGTCCCGGGGCGGTGGGTGCCGGGGCGGTCGGGCGGTGGGTGCTGGGGCGGTGGGGGCCGGGCCCGTCGGGCGGTGGGGGCCGGGCCGGGCCGGGCGGGCGGGGCGGTCCGCGCAGGAGGAAGCGCAGGCGGCGGCAGAGCGGCCCCGGAGCCGGCCGGAGCCGCGCGGTCGGTGAGTGCCGGGAGCGACCCGCTGCCCGCGCCCTGCCTGCTCCCCCCCTGCCCCTTCCCTTGCCCCCCTCTGCCTGCCCGCCCCGCCCCGCGCCCTGCCTGCCCTCCTACGCCTGCCTGCCCCCCTGCCCCCGCCCCGGTTCCCCTTCTCCCCCCCGCCCCCGCCTGCCCCGGTCCCTGCCCGTCTCCCTACTGCCCCTGTCCTGTCCCCTCCTTCCCCTGCCTCTGCCTCTGCTTCCCCCCATTCCCCTTTTCTCCCCGCTCCTCTCCCCAGTGCCTGCCCCCCACCTCTGAGACCTCTCCCCCCCCCAGAAGCTCCTACCCCACCCCACTGCCCTACCTGCCCGCTGTCTCCCACCCAGCATCCCCTCCCGCCCTGCCAGCACCCTGCCCACCCCCATGTCTCCCTGCCCCGGTGTCACCCTCTCTTGCCTCCCCTCCTGGCTCTGCCATCAGGGCCACACGGCCAAAGTGTACGGGCTGCATGTCGGGGTCCCCTGGGGCTGGCAGGGATGTGGGACCACAGCTCTGCACCCTGGTCCCAAACTAGTGGGGCCTGCCGGGGGTCCCTTCTCTGTCCCATGAGAACAACCCTGGCACTGACACCCCCCACACCCTGGGTTAACGGGGTCTCTGTCTCCTGGGAGGTAGGCAATGCCAGCCAGGCCACGCTTGCTGACAAGGAGCAGGGACATGGATCGTGGCGTCAGCCTGAAGAACCCCTACGCCAGCGTCAACATCCCACGGGACCAGTTCCAGCAAAGCTTTATCACTCGCTACCTGAAGGATGAGCCCACTGTCATTGCCAACCCTGCAGCTGTGCCCACCTACGGCGTGGAGGAGCAGGCAGACCCCACTGGCAGCTGCAACAGCCGAACCATTTCCACGGAGAAGTCCTGGTCCCATCCCTACAACCCCTATGCCAGCCTGAGGATGCCCAACAGGGAATCGCCCGACTCCTTCTACACTGTCACCCTGGACAAGCCACCCAAGGGCCAGGAGTGTGAAGCCAGCGGGGGATGCGGCTGCTGCAAGTTCTGCCCCTGCTGCAGAAAGTACTGTTGTGTTATCTCCTAAGGACCCTGCTGCACCCATGGGATGTGCTGACCATGGGATCGGGTCAGGTGGCCACATGGGGACGTGACTGCCCAGCCTGGGCACCCCATAGAGCTGCCCTGGCGCTTGGCAGAGCTGGCAGCTGGGAGGTGGCACTGGCTGGACTCTGCCATTGCTTTTCGCCCCTGAGCTCTGCAGCCAGATATGCCGGTGATGGGCACCTGCCAGGTCCTGAGAGCCCATTCTGGGGCGTGGGGGAGGAGGACAAGTCCCCCTTGCCTTGCTGAGGCCCAGGAGCCTTGAGGATGATCTGTGCCAATGCAGATGCCACCGAGAAGTGCCTACACTGGGGATGGGACAGCACTTGGAGCCTGTGATCCTGTACACTGACCCTGCCAGTCTGCCCTTGCTGGGAAACTTCCAACTCTGGGGAAGGTACAGGCATTGCCCACCTGACAGAGGGTAGGTTTGGATGATGGCAGCCCTGTGTGCGTGGCAGAGGAGCACATCTTCATCGCTGTCTTGGAGTGGTGGAGAGGAGCCAGGGATGTGCCCCCAGCCAGGATGGGGACCCACCTCCCCAGAACTGAGCGGCACCCCCACCCACAGCATCATGGGGATGCTGCAGCACCCTGGGCCAAGCTCCAGCTGGGTACCGCTCCTCCTCGCCACACTGCCCATGGGACAGAGGGAAGGAGACAGGAAGGACAGACAGACAAAGCATGGCAGAGTGCTGGGCAGTGGTCCAGGCAGGCAACTGATGGCACAGCGTGGGTGTGGGTGTTAACATCCCAGTGTCACGAAGCCCCTGGCCCCATTCAGTTCCTCCTGCCATGTTTTCAGGGCACGGGGCACAACCCCTCACCCCATCCGCATCCCAGCTTGGGGCTCCCCACCGCCCTGGGGCAGGGTCCAGTGTGGAGGGCTGGCCCAGCTCCAACAGTGGGGTGGCACTGGGGCACCCCATTTGGGACACAGATTCCCATGGTTTGCCTTCTGCAACCCCCTGGGCATTGAGGAAGGTGAGTGAGGAGCCTGCTGGCCTCTTCGCAGCATGCTGGGGTGGCTCCAGGCTGGGTTTTCGGCTGGGGCTGGCGCCGCCGACCTGGAACAAGCCCGCCATTGTGTTGGCGTCCCACGGGCGGCCGTGCTGCCAGGCGGCAGCTGTGTAAGCACCGCGGCTGCTGCAGGAACTGCTTGGTCTGCAGGGGCAAGGGCTTGGCAAGAGCATGTGTTTTAGCAGATGACTTCAGGGTGCTGCAAATAGAATTACAGCCTTCTCCTCCCCTGCCAAGGTACGCCTCTTCCCTCCACCCTGGGTTTTCCAGGATTCCCGTGTTACTTCTTGCTTATCCTGGCAGGTTGTGCAAGGGCAGTGCAGGGCGCACACAGCCCTCTCCTCTCCCCTCAAAACCAGGCTTAACTATTGCACTGCTGACTTGCTGCACCAGCAGTGGCACGCTGAGCTCTTCAGCTCACTGCTGCCTGCTGCCCTGCTGCCAGCCTGGGCCCAACGCTCCCCTCACCCAGGAATTTCCAGTACACCCTGCTCCTGCCCGCCTGGGGATGCTGGCTGGTGCTCAACCTGACCCTGCCAAGCCGGATGGCTGTCCTGTCTTTTGGAAAGAGAGAGCACAGCTTTGGTGGGGGTGGGGTGCTGGGGAAAGGATAGGTTCCTGACTGGGCCAGCTGGGTGGGCTTTGTGGCCTTGCCCCACCTGGCTGGAACCCTCTGGAAACCCACCAGCACTGGGAGCCCACCACTGCTTGGAGTGCACCACCACTGAGATCCCACCACCCCTGGGAGCCCACCATTGCTGGGAGCCCTTCACTACCAGGAGCCCACCACTGCCTGGAAGCCTACCACCCTTGAAATCCCACCACCCCTGGGAGCTTCTGGGCTGGGGTGGCAGTGGCTTGGCAGAGGTGCAGGGCAGAGCCCTGCCAGTTTGCTCCCCCCTGCTCTGACCCCTCTGTCTGGCCCAGGTCCCATGCCTGTGGGTGGCTGGAGGGTGTGCAGCTTGCAGGAGGTTGGCAGGGACAGAGCCCCATGCTGCCCTGCACAAGCAGTGCTCTTGTTCGCCCTGACTGGAGCATGGGCAGTGCTGGCATGGGGACAGGCAGATCCACCCCTTGTTTGCTTTTGTGGCCCCGACGCCAGGCCTGCCCTGCTGCAGCGACGTGGTGTCACCACGTTGGCTTGGCTGAAACCCGCATCCCGCTGAGGCTGCTCAGTGCCCTGGGGGTCTGACATGCTCTACGGGGACAAACATGGTTTGGGGAGGGAAAACTGTGCCCAAGGGGTGTGCGGTGCCTTCAGCAGGGCCCTGAAACTAGTGGGGCTGGCATCAGCAGAGGGGCCAAGGTGCGAGGAATGTGCTGGCCCGGTCTGGGCAGGGCGCTGGCAGGGTACAGCATCTGCCAGCAGTGCTGTGTGTCACCACTGCCCTTCGCTCTGCCTAACCTTGGGGCGATGACAAACAAGCTGGGAGAGGCCAGGCAGAGCACTGCCTGCCAGACACCTGGGCAATGATTAAGCTGGAGGCAGCAGGAAAG
This sequence comes from Astur gentilis, assembly GCF_929443795.1. NCBI lineage: Eukaryota > Metazoa > Chordata > Aves > Accipitriformes > Accipitridae > Astur > Astur gentilis. The sequence continues at coordinate 9,370,209 of NC_064908.1, forward strand.
CCAGGGGTATGAGCAGGGGAGGGCACAGGTTGCTGCCCCAGATCTTGACAGGGCTCTGGGTGACATGGGCAGCTGCATGCAGGGTCCTATGTGTGTGCCCTGGGTGTGTTCCATCTTTGAAGGGTGCTCAGGGGTGCAGAGGGTTGTGCTGTGTGATTGCCACCCACCTCCTGTGTCTGGAGTGTGGATGGTGATGCATGGCTCTGGCTCATCTGGATCAGACCTTTGCACTACCCTGAAGGTGCCACTCCCTGCCCCGCTGTGTTAAAGGTCCCTGCAGCTCTTGAGGATGAGTCCTAGGAACAGGAAAAGACATTTCCCACCCATGCGTGTCGCTGCTGATTGCAGATACACCTTGCCTGTGCCCGGGTTTTGGTGTTTTGGCAGGGCTTATGGAGCCCAGCTGGGGCTGAAGGCTGGTTTCAAGCAGCATGCCCCTTTAGTGTCACCCTGCGTGGCTTGGCAGATGCACAGCCCGCCAAGGGCTCCCCCCACCCCAAGCCCTGCCTGCGTGGTGCAGAGTGGGTAAGCTGGGGTGCACTGCCCTGCACCAGGGACTTGCATGCAATGGGCAGAAGTGGCCGAGGGCAGCTGGGCACAACCCCTCGATGGGACGCAGCTCTGCTGGCACCTGGGAGGGGGACATGAGGGCTGACGGGCAGGGGATGCACAGGGGCTGGAGTGGGGTAGGAGAGCAGTCAGGGTGCATGAGTGTGTATGTCTGCACATTTCTGCAAGGAGAGGCAGCCAAAGGGGGGTCACTGCCCCTGGGCAGTGCCAGAGGTACCCCCAGTTGTGCATGGAGCCAAGCCCATCCCTCCCACCCGTATAGTCTTTTTGGGCAGGGCTTCCTATGGCCCAAAGGGACCGACAGCTGCTTGCTCCATACCTCGCCCTGCAGCAGGTGAGTCAGGCCACCAACGTACTTTGGGTGGGAGAGTGACTTCTTGCCAGCTTTGGGACATGCCTGGACATCCCCCGGCATCCAGCTGCCTGCACACCACTGGGCACACAGCCTTGGAGGGAGCACGCTGTGCCCACCTGGACGCCAGCTCTGCCCTGGCTACCGGCATCCAGGGTGCTGCCACCCACCCCCCGGGCATGCAGGGTAGTACCCTGAGATGCCAGGGCACAGCAGGAATCCCATGCAGCTGGTTTCTGATCTGCCCATGGCACACAGCCCTTGCCCCCACCTCTGCCAGTGGCTTTGGCCAAAACCAAGATAGCCGGCACAGCCCTGTCCCAAGCTGGCTGCCCTGCCATCCCTTGCCTGCCGCCAGCCCAGCAAGGAGAGGACAAAACCCTGCCGTGGGGTGCCATCCCTGTGCCTGGGGACCCATGAGCACATGCACCCTGTGTGTACTGCCTGGGGAAACCTGTGACCGTGGATGTATTGGGATCCTCTGTCAGGATATGGCCACTGTGGCCCCGAAAGTGCTGCGCTGCTGGCTCTGCTGCCTTGCTCCCGAGCTCTGGCACCCAGGGGTCGAGTTTTCTGTAGAGCCCGGTCACCCTGTGGCTCTTCGTTTCCAAACCGCCCAATTCTTGGTGCCGAGGAGTGCTGGAAACATGGCCCGAGGGCTGCTGAAATGTTTGGTAAGCAGGCAGCACAGGAGAGCACTGCCTGTCTCCCTGCCTGCATTGCTGCCTGCTCCTGCCTGGAGTAGGAGCTGCTGCCCTCTCCTGCTCCCACGCAGAAATGCTGCTGAGTGTCCTGGCAGTCCAGCCCTGGCTGCAGCATGTGCTTTTCTCCTCCAGGATCCTGATCCAGGATCCATCCCCCTACCACATTCCCCGTTTTAAGTCTTCCCCTGCCCAGAGCACGCTCTGTGTGGAGGCTGTGGCATTGCTGCTGCGCCGGGCAGGGGGCTGGCAGCTGCAGGGACTGCGTCTGCCACCGCCCTGGTACTGTCACCCCCCCTGGATTATGCATTGCCATGAACCTTGTAGGTGTCACCGAGGGGTGCTGGGCTCTCCCTGGCCTGGTGATGAGCATCGGAACTGGTAGAGCCAAGGGTAACTCAGCCTGCAACGCAAGAGCCTGCAGCCCCAGCTGGAAGAGCAGGGCAGGTCACGGACACGTCTGTGGCAGCGGTCACGCTCAGGCATCGGACGAGAAGCACGACCCCACATGTGGGCACTGCCAGCTTGGACCAGGCTGGAACCTCAGTGTCCCTGTGCCAGCCCCAGCCCCTCCACCCCCGCGAGCCTGGAGCCTCGCTGTGCCCTCCCACTCCGATCGCAGACGTCCCCGCAGCCAGGACCACCTGCGGATGTGTAGGCTGGAGTGTGATGGGGTGTCTTTGCTGGCCAACATCTGCCCATATGTTCTTGGCCATGGGCGGTGGCCGAGGATGTGGAAGACTCCGCCACTGCTGCCCAGATGTCCAAGCCCTCACTGCCCACAGTGAAGCCCAGAGTTCCTTGGCCTCATGGGGACAGTTTCTTCTGCTAATGAAGCAGAAATGGAAGGTTAATGACCACTCCCGGGGCTTAGATTTCAGAGGTCTTTGTTATCCAGGTGCCTGTAACCCAATCTCCCAGGCTTGGCTTCCTGGCAGCAGATCCGATAGCATGCCTGTCCCTGAAAGGTGAGCCCCTTCCCACTACCATAGCCACCAGCAGCCACTGCGACCTGGCTGGGAAGCTGCTGGCCGCTTGGGCCCCCGATGCTCCCCATGGGACTGCTACAGCCCCCTGGGATGGCACAGCCCTTCTGCCACCTACCCTGAGGCCCTGGGGGAGCATCTCAGGACAGGTAGGGATGGGGGACAGGGGAGGAGGGGAGGAGAGGGATGCCTGTATATCAAAATGCTTGAGGCCACCTGTAGAGAGGGTGTGGGGTCTTGGTGGCCTCCAGGAGAGGTTTGCAAGTATGCTGGTGGGTACCAGACCCCCCCTTAAGATGAGGCTGGACCCCTCAACTCCTCCCTGCCAGCCTGTGTGTCTTGTCCCCTGCTGCTGACAGCTGTGCCATGGCGGCCTGGCACAGCCTGGGGCTGGCAAGGAGCAAGGCTATGGCACTGTCTGGTCCGCTGGACGCTGCTCCCCTGCCCACCCAGCTAACACACTCCTGCCCACCCCGTATTCCTCACCAACCCAGAGGCTGGGCAGGCTGCTGAGGTCCAACCAGTTCTGATCCCCCATGGGACATAAGGGGCATCTGGCAGAGCTCCCAACAGAGATGCAGGGTGGCACCAGGGAAAACGCATCCCCCTTGGATGCCGGCAGAGCATTCTGTAGTGGCAGGGTCCTGCTTTTCTAGGCAGGGCTGCCCATGGGGCAGGCAGGCAGGCAGCAGGCAGGGATGTCAGGCAGGGAGCCTGATGCCCCTGGGAACCCACCACATGGGTCTGGTCCCCATATCTCCCAGGCATCAGATGCACTCAGAGGTGGCATCCCACACCTGGGCCGTGGGTCTGATGGCTCCTCTTGCCTTCCCCTCCCCAGCATGTCCCAAGCCGGTGGCAGCCCCCGGGCAGAGGACGCAGGGCTGTGTGTCAGGGTGCACTCAAGCCGGGGCAGCCAGCGGGTTGAGTGCATCATCTGCTACTCCTCCTACGACCTGTGTGGCCGGCTGCCGCGCCGGCTCTACTGTGGCCATACCTTCTGCCAAGCCTGCCTGAAACGCCTCGACACCGTCGCCAATGAGCAGCGCTGGATCCCCTGCCCGCAGTGCCGCCAGAATACGCCCACACCGCGTGGCGGCGTTGCCATGCTTGACCTCGACCTGGCCACCTTCCTTGCTGTCAAGGCTGACAAGGAGCATCCCCGGGTGGCCGGCAGGTCCCAGCCTGACTTGGCCACCAAGGGCTCATGCAAAGAGAAGGCGGTCACCCAGCAGCCGGCGGTGCTGTGCCAAGACGCGGTGCCTCCAGCGCCATTCCCTCGACACAGCTGCTGCCAGCACTGCCTGTGCTGTGGGGTGACGGCGGCCTTCGAGAGCTGAGCATGAGGAAGGGGCTGCTGGCAGTGTGAAGGCAGCTGGCCTTCTGGGGTGCAGTCTGGGACCATTTTTGGGGACCCCACACCATGCCCCAGGCCCACATGTGGACAGTAGTGATGGGGCTGTGCTGGCAGCCTGGGAAGGGCTTCAGCTTGCTCAGGGCTTGCTGTCCATCCTGCTGGGATTTGGGATGCTATGGTGGGGGGGGTGAGGATGCCGCCACTCCCTCATCCTGCCCACCCACCCCTCTGACAACTCAGAAACCTGGACCAACCATCATGGATGTCCCCTGGTGCCTGGCCCAGGGCTTGCTCATGCCAGGTTTCTCCATGCATGTGGCTCTGCAGCAGGGACACCCTCTGCTGAGCATCCCCCAGGCAGGGGACACAGGAGCCTGGCACAGCACAGCAATGCTCCAGGGAGTGTGTGGCACCCCAAAAGCTTCACGCCTATTGAACAACGCTCTGTTGGCCCTGCTGGGCTGCATGTCTTGGTTGTATTTGTGGGAAAGCCTCAGGCTAGCCCAGGGAGAGCCCTGTCTGCGGTTGGGGTGGGACTGGGAGAAGTGACCTGCCCTGCTGGATTGCTTTGCTTTAAGTGTTTGTTCTGTTGGCCATTTGCATGAGAAATTTGGGCCAGACAGTTGAAATTGAGGATGACAGACCCCAAGGAGTTTCTGCTTGGCCTTGTGCTCCATGGCTTGTGCCAGGTTTGGTTTTTCTGCCTGACCCTCTCCCCACCTCCCTACCTGCATACCTGCATGCAGCCTGTAGAGAAGCTCCTCTGCTGTTTTTCCAGGTTGTGTCTTTGCATGGCTTTCCCTGCCTGACTCTGAACAAGGGAGCACAAGAACAAGTGTCCAAACAGCCAGGAGTGAGTTTAACAGAGGCCAAATGGGGAAGGACTGGGGTGTGCCAGGGTGATATTAATACAGTTCTTGGGCAGGGCTTGGCATTGCCTGGGCAGGTCTTGCAGTCCTTTCTCAGAGACCTTTTTCTGTATCTGTTTTCCATGTGGTTCATGAGGTCTTGCAATGTCCCAGCATCAGGCACCACTGGTTGCGCCTTGGTGTTCAGCAGGGGACCCCGAACCTGTGCCTGCCTGGGGCCAGTAGTGATCTTATGTCCCCTGGGCAGTCCTGGTGCTTGCCTGTCCCCTGAACCGGGTGCCAGGGCTGCAGCCAGAGGAGTCCAGCACCCATGCCATGCACAGCACTCCCCCCATGCACAGCACCCCACGCTGTGCGCAGCACCCATGCTCTACAGAGCACCCACGCTCTACACAGCACCCACACTCTACACAGCACCCACACCGTGCATGGCACCCATGCCACGCACAGCGCCCATGCACAATTCTGCCACTTGGTGTCACCTGCTATAAAAAAGTCAGAGCTCTGAGATGTGCCCAGCACAGCCCAACCTGGGGAGCTCCAGCCATGGGAGCAAGACCACCAGGCATGCCCCAGGGCAGAGGTGCCCAGGGGGGACAGCAGAAGCATGGTGTGGTTTAGGGACTCCTTGGGGTGGGCATCTTCCTGCGTGCCTCCGATCTTTAATTACATGGAAACATGCAGTAAATTAAAGCCTACAAGGGTGGGATAAAAGCTGACATAAAGTCTTAAAGCACCTTCCCCTCCATCTTTCTGTGCACCCCTATGGTTGCCCAGGGGCTCACTCACCCCAGATCCTTCACAGATGGTGGTGGAAAGAGTGTGATGGGCCCATCCTGGCTCCAGGCACAGCTCCGTACAAAGGCGCCAGCAGGACTCTGTGCTCAGCCTGGCACCTTGGGTCCCAGCTTTTCAAAGGTGGAAGGTGACAAAGACCTGTGGTTCCCTGTCCCTATGCCCAGGGCTTTGCCTCCATGGCCCCACCTGTGCTCCACTGCAATCCCCCAGCACCAGAACCAAGCTGTGAAGCTTGGCCCTTGCATGTGCCTCTGTGCATGTCCCTGCTGCTCCCAGCCAGCGGCTGGGCTCTGAAGGAGTTTATCTGTCCCTCCATCACTTTATTGTGGGAATGGTCTTGGCACACTGACTGGGCATCCTGATTTACACCTCTTGGCCAGAGCAGGGCTGGTGTTGAGCCCTGTGCCTTGGAGGACTCCTCCATCAGAGAGCAGAGAACACCCGAGCTGTCCTTGCAGAGTATGTGCTCGGAGCAGCCTCTCCTGGTGCTGGCCCCAGGGCCAGGCTGCGCTGTTCTACATGGAGTCCACAACCGCAGGAGGAGGCATCACAGCGGGGGAGTGGGGCACTGGTGGGTGCAGCCCTGGCTGGGGACAGGGACCTGGGCTCTTCCTGCAGGGTGCTGGGTCCCCCTATTCCAGAAAAGGAGGCAGTGACAGGGACCCATGCTCTGGTAAGCGCTGGCAGCGTGTGTGAAGGAGCAGTGGTGGCACTGCTTGGGTACAGGACCCCAAAGGGTCATCAGCCTGCAATTGCAGTGGGGTGCAGTCAATGTATGCAAAACAGGAGTGGGGGGGGGGTATGCAGCAGGGTGACAGCAAAGGGCTGGCAGAGGAGCTGAGATGAGGGTTTGCAGCCTCCTGGGCTCTCTGAGCACAAAAGCTGGAAATGGCCTTGCTTTTAGTATTTTTTTTTTCCCAATTAATTTTGCACTTCTCACCTGATCCCAGGTGACTGCAGGCAGTGGGTAATGCAAGCCCTGGGGAGGAAGAGCATTTTGGGACAGGGCTCCCTAAAAATCCAGGTCCCCATATACCCTGCGGCTGCTTGTGGGATGAGCTGATGCTGCAGCTCCACGTGGCTGCAGGTTTGTGCCCTGCTTCAGGGCTGGGCTGGGCTGGGCTGGAGGATTCCTCTGAATTATTTCCAGATGGGGATTAATGCAGCAAACTGAGTGCTGCAGGATAAACAAACCAAAGCTCCTCTGGATGCTATTAATAAACTGCCTGCCTGCTGCTTCTGCCCCAGATTTGGGAACATCCTGGTCCTGGCCTGGGGTGCAGCCATGTGCTGCCTTGCTGCTCCTCTAGCCTTTTGGCCGTGGGGCAGAGGTGCCAGGGATTCCTCTGGGGTCCTAAATGGGACAGGAGTTGTGAGGGTGTGAGTGGAGGATGGTGTCTCTGCTCTGGGTCCCTGCTCTGGTCTGTGAGTGGGATGAGGTGCTGCCGGCCGTGTCACCTGCTCCCCCAGCATCCGCTGAGCTCCACCAGGGATGGTGGATGCCAGGAAGTGACACCTCTTCTCTCCAGCCTTCTGCTGTGGGCCTTCAGGCAGCTTTGAAAACAGAGCAGGTGTAAACAGGGTGGAGGCAGACTTTGAGCCCTCTCGAACTGCTGCTCTTGTGCTGGGGTGTGGGTAAACAAGTTTTGGGTGGCTGCAGCCCACAAAGCTCACCTTTCCCATGCGGGGGCTCCTGGGCATCCCCCAGCATGTCTGTAGATGTGTGATCCCGCTGGGGAGGAGGAAGGTGGCCCATGGGAGTCACATCCCAACCTTCCTCATTTTGGCATAGCTTACAGTCTCCTGGAGGGGCAAACAGAGCCTGGCCAAGGGTTGGGCTCAGCAGGGTGGCTCCCAGCAGAGCTCCCCATTGAGGACCTCTGGGCTTGGTGGGCCAGCACAGAAGATGGGGTTAGACCTGCTGATTATATGATTTAACTTCGACCCACTCCAGCCAGCTAAGGGGGTCCTGGGTCCATACACCCCTTTGTACACGGCTGGTGAGGCAGCACACTTATGGTGATGCACTGTGGGGAGGATGGAAGCCAAGAGATGCATCTAGTTTTGCTTTTTTCCAGCTCTCCGGCCTGCAGCACACACAAGCAGTTAATCCCAGGCCGTGCAGAGCTGGCTGCTTACCTGTCTGGAGCAGTGCCTGGCAGAGGGAGGGACAAGGGCACGGCTCTGCACCTTGCCAGGGCAGGCATCACTGCAAAAATATTTGCTGAAAAAAGTGCAGCTCCACCCCAAGGAAAACCGGGACCGGGAGCGCAGCCTGCTCTGGGTTTGCAGACGGAGGGTGGTGGCAAGCAGGGGAATGCGTGTGGCTGCAGGGAGTCGAGCACATCCACTTGCTCCCCTTGCAGCCAGGCACTGCCCAGCACCTCCACTTGGCACCACCGGGCTCAGCTGAGGGTGCCGGGCAGGGACGGGTGGCTGGGCAAGGTGACAGCCACTAGGGATCCTGTCCGTGGGGCAATTCCAGCACCGGAGGTCGGGGAGCCCTCGCCACCTCAGTGGGCAGCCATGGGCTGCTGGAGGGGCCCCAGCACCATGCTGGCCTGCCTGCTTCTCCTGCGCCCGCTGCCCTCGCCAGCCTGCCCTGCCGCCTGCCGCTGCTCCTCGGGGGAGGTGGACTGCATCGAGCGTGCCCTCCGCAAGGTGCCACAGAGCCTGCCGACCAACACCAGCACCCTGTGGCTTGGCTACAACTTCATCTCTGTGCTGGGGCCGCACTCCTTCCCTCCCCTGTCGGGGTTGCTGCTGCTCAGCCTGCCCCACAACCGCCTGAAGCTGATCCACAGCCAGGCGCTGGTGGGGCTCCGGGCGCTGCAGGAGTTGGACCTCAGCAACAACTACTTAACTGTGCTGAACCCCGAAACCTTCCTGCCCCTCACCAGCCTGACCACGCTCAACCTGGGCAGCAACAGGCTGAGGGAGCTGGATCCTGGGGTGCTGCACGCCCTGCCCCAGCTCCAAGCCTTCCTCCTGCAGGACAACCCCTGGGTGTGCAGCTGCGGCATCCTGCCCCTCTGGCGCTGGCTCAGCCACAACAGGGAAAAAGTGCAAGGTGAGTGCCCAGAGGACTGTGTCCCCAAGCCCCCCACCTGCTCCATGCTGGCAGGTTACCCCGTTGAGGCTGAGGCAGGACCCAGCACCCTTGTTGCCAGCCGGCCGTGGGCTTGCATGGTCGGTGCCCATGGGGGTACAGTGAGGTTCCTCAGGACCCATCCTCAGGCCATGGCAGCTCCTGTGTCTGCTTGGGTGGATGCATCCCTGGGTCTGGTACTTGGTGCCCACCCTTGGTCACCAGCAGGGATTGCCTGGAGAGGAGGGCTGGGCAATGTCCCAGTGATGGGCACCCAGCGCTGTCCCCAGCAGTGGCACCAGTCCTGCCACACTGAGGGCAAGGCATGCTAGACAATGGGCACTTGAAGGGGCAAGAAGAGCCTGGGTATCATCGTGAGCATCACTGCTGACCAGCCAGGATTCAGTACCTTCAGCCCCTTCCCTGATACTTTCATTAATGTGGGTCTGATCCTGCATTTCTTACCTCGTGAACCTCAATGTGAGGTCTGCGAGCAAGGTCTCTCCCTCCGCTGCTACCCACTCCTGCTTGCTTCCAGCTTGGGTGCGCACCTGTCACTTGTGCTGGTTGGGACGTTCTGTGGCATCTCCAGGTTGGCTGCTCACTGCTCCCCACATCTGTCCCCTGGGAACAAGGCCTACCACCTTGCCTGCCCCATCTACCACCCCACACCAAACCTATTTTCCAGTGCCCCCTCCAGCACTGTCCCCACCTCCCCATCCCATCCCACTCCCCAGGGCATAGGACGTAGATGAATCCTGAATCCTCACCGCTCCCCTTCTTTGTACCCTGCCCTGGGTGATCTTGGTCAACCCTGTCCTCCTGCCCTGGTTCTGTCTGTCCCATATAGCCCTGCAATCCCCTCTGTCCTTGACATCTGCCTTGTCCCAGCTGCCTCATGTGCCCATCAGTGCTGCTTTTCTTTTCCAGAGAAGAGTTTGCTCCTCTGCAGAGTCCCAGAGCAGCTGAACAAGTATCCAGTCATGGCCTTCAGGAATGAGTCCTTCAGGCAATGTCAGGAGACCTTACTGTCTGCCAAGCACTACATCGCCTTCTTGATCATTGGACCGTTCTCCTTCATGGCCAGCATCTTCTTCTGCACCTTCATGGGCTCCATCATAGTGGTTTACCACAACCTGTGTAAGGAACCCCACTTCTGGAGGAGACCCGGCATCTGCAGGCGCCGCTGTGGCAGGGTGACTAGGCTTTAGCCCTGGGCACGCTGTGGTCCATGCTCTTGTCCAGCTGACTGCATCCCCCTGTTGCCAACATTTCCCTGTTGACCAGTGAGAGGATGCTCTGTTCTGGAAATTGCTTTTCTTCCTCCTCCCAGACTCCCCCGAGATGATGCCAAACTGCCTCTGCCCCGCAGCCTGGGGGGAGCAGCCCCCAGCTCAGCCCCCCTGCAGGGCACAGTCTAACCACAGCTGCTCTCAGTGTTTTGGGAGGCTGCCCCAGGCCACCCTCAGACCTGCACATCCCCTTTCTGGGGGTGGGGGGCAGATGATCCTTCTCCTCCAGCTCACCCTGACCCTGCTGCCCAGGAGCCTCATTGTGCATTTCAGGATGCACTGTATGCCTCTGTGTGCCTTTTGGTGCATCCTGGGAGCCCCTGTGTGCATCTCAGGACACACCATACTCCTCTGGGTGCCTTTCAGTGCACCCCAGGAGTCTTCATTTGCCTTTTGGTGCAGCCCAGGAGCCTCTGCATGCCTTTCAGTTTGCCCCAAAGCCCTCCTTGGGTCTTTGGGTGCCACCCAGCACTCCCCATCTGCCATTCAGTGACCCCAGCAGCCTTAGCATGCCATTCTGTGCCCTCAAGACCCCTTGGCTTGGCTTTTTCTGCATCCAAATGCCACCCATTTGGCTTTATGTGTCCTGAAAGGCATTGGTTGGACTTTTGGTGTGCCTCAGAGCTCTCTGTGTGCCTTTTGGTGCACCTGAAGATCTCTGTGTGCTTTTGGGGAACTCCAGAGCCTCCATGGGACTTTCAGAAAGCCCCAGACCCCTCTGTGTGCTGCCAGGACAGGGCAGGTTGCACAATGTTTCTTCTGTTGTTTTTTTTGGTTTTTGTTGGTTTTTTTCCTTGAGACAGGGCTGCTGGTGCTGAGAAGGCTCAGCCAACAACCAAGATCTAGGGTGAGGCTGAGGTTTTGGGTGAGGGTTGGAAAGAGACAAAGCCTTGAGCTCGCCCTGATGTGGTTTGGCAAATGGGCTGCCAAAGGATGTGTGAGGCTGCATGGCGGTTCCTCCCCTAATAGCTTTTCCCCTAGGCTAAAGCTCATCCAAGGCCAAAGTCTAGGGTTAGCTCAGTGATGGGAGTGGAGACAAAAAAGCCCATGTGGGTTTACAGCACAGAACCTGCAGCCCTTGCTGCTGCCTCACTTCCCATCACCCACAAAAAGGGGCTGGGGCTGCCCCTGCATCTCCTTGCCCTGCTGCCTCCTGCCCTTCCCTGCGGAAATGCTTCTCCACTGCATTCATGGAAATGCTTAGTGAGTGTAGCGGGTGATGGCCTGGAAGGGGCTGGAGCTGTGCTCCAGAGGAAAGCACAAGCTGTGGTGACAAAAACATCTCTCAAGGAGGAGCAACAGCCCTTTCTGGCATGAGTTCTTACCCACTGCAAGGCAGTAAGACCCACAGTGAGATGACTGTGGCCACAAGCCTCCCCCTGTTCACCCAATCTCTTGCCCATCCAAGAGCTGCAGGACAACGCAGCAATGTGGCAGGGGACAAGGCATCCTTTGGCAAGCTCTTGGCAAGGATTAAATATATCGTGCAGAGAATAAACCAATGTCACCTCAGTTGTGACATTTGCTCCCATTTTTATTTTCAAGAGAGAAACCAACCTAATGTGCTGCCACACTGCTTGATTCCCGCTCGGCTCTTCCTGCAGTGCCTCTCCCCAGGGAGGGATGCAAGGGCTGCAGGATGCTGGTGAAAGCAGCAGCTCCTCCAGTGCTAACAGCCCTGCACCTGGGATGGCTGCAGAACCTCTGCCAGGATCAGCCCCTTGCATGGCACCTTTCCCAGAAGCAATCCCAGCTCTCCCAGACCCTCTCTAGTGACAGCACTCTGTCCTTCCCGAGAAGGCCTGGGCTTCCCATTTGGAGCTAGAACCTTGCTTGTCATCCTGCTTGGCCACCTGAGCCTCACTCCTCCTCCCAGATCATCCTGAGGCTGAGACCCGCATGGGGGTTGGGCTAGTGGTCTCAGCACATAAGAGGCATGCTGTGAATGAGTGATGTTGCTTCATTTCAGCCCAGGGGAGCTGCCTCTCTGTTTTGCCTTGGGGCACCTCCCTACAGATAGGCTGATGTGTGGGGACTTCCTCAGATGCCTTCATCCCTGCAGTCAGTTCTTTGTTCCCAAAGGGCAGCCCCACTGGCAGTGCCCCATGCTGGCTCCCAGGAGGTGGGAAGCACAGCAGTGGCAGGGTACTGTTTTGCTCTGGATGGAGGTGGGTGAGAGCCAGCTGGCATGGTGCTGGCATTTGGACAGTTTCAGGCTGTCCCTGGCCCCCTGCTGCCAGGCCTGTCCCCCTACACTGGCTGTTCAGGCTGTCCATCAGCTTGGCATCCCAGAACAGTGATGCCCCTTCCCTCCTAGTCTTCCCTGCAGCTCCTGGCCTTTGTCCCTGCTGGCTTCTCCGTCCCTTCCCATCCCTCCACATTTTACTGTTTGCAAACCCTGCAGCAGTGCTGGGTGAGGCTCTGATTCAGCACGGGGCTCCCTGCCAGCTTTGCCAGAAGGCAGAGACGGAAAGAGGCACATGGCACTGAAATGAATCACTTCATGATCCAGTCTAGACTTTACTTAGCTTTTGCAAAAACTTGGTATTAATGTTACATTGACATATAAAGTAGAATGGGTCCAATTTCTCAGCTGGAGTGAGATGAACTTGATGGAGCCACTGCAGTCAGTGGGACGATGCTCACAAACCTCAGCTGCCGTCTGAAAATCCTGCTTGGAAAGGCTGCTGACCCTCAAGGGGAAGCCCCGTCTGCTTGGCTGGGGCAAGGAGAGGGCAGTTCATGCTGCTGGGGCTTGGTACCACATTGCAGGTGGGTTTTCCACCTTTGCAGGAGGCGGGATGCGATGTTGTCTGTGTGTGTGCTGTAGCAGCTCATCACCAGCCTGGCTGGTGCCAGATGCTTCCCCGGCGCTGGTGCCTCTGCACCCACTCACAGTGCCCACAGGGAGAGTGCTCAGGGATGTTGGCATATGGGCACATATGCTTGAGGGGCGGAAGCTGTGGGGAGGAATGGCATCGGCCTGTCTCATTTGGTTGCCTTCTCCTCAACGGGGATCCAGTTTCCAGGTTCAGGCAGATGCAGCCATGTGAGCTGGGGCTTCACGGCTGCCATAGGAGCTGCTGGCAAGCTTGAACTGGAGGTGAGTGTGGCAGGGAAGCTGCCAGTGCCCACTGCAGTGTGCTGACACTGCAGGCAGGCTGGGTGGCTGCTGCAGACACCGCAGCACACAGCAAGCCACAGCTGGCCAGCAGCATCTCTCCTCGCATTGCTGGTGCTGAGGCAGTGTGGAGCTTGGCTAAAAGTCAATGCAACAATCCAGATCCATTTACCATGGAGATGCTCCTGGCCAGGAAAGCCACGGTGTGAGAGCTACGTGCTGGCCATGGCCAGGTCCTGGGGATGCCTTCTGTGCAGGAGAGGTGGGGAGCCAGGATCTTGGCTGACAGCATGTTAGGAGCTCCAGAGTACCACATTTAGCACAGGAGCATGGGCTGCAGGGCTTGGAGCACTCCTGCTGCAAACAGACCATGTACAGGAGCCAAGTCACAGCCATGGGCTGATGGGAGGGAGGAACAGGGGGTTCATCCCCTGTGAGGAGCAGAGCACACATCTTCCAGCCCCTGCTGCAGAGGTGGGGGTCACTCGGCACAGCAGGAACATGTGCCCAACCTGCCGAACTGCCTCGGCTGCTCCAGTTGCTCGGGACCACAAGCATGTTGCACTGGAGCCCTCCAGGGTGGTGGGAAACGTGGAGCACGTGGCTGAGGGGCCGTGCGTGTGCTGAGAAGCCTGAAGCCTGCAAAGTGAAGCACGTTTGTAGTCTGCCACCAGCTCTTCCCTGCTACCGTGGGAGAGCAGGCACAATGTGCCTTTCGAAGTCCTTTCCCCTTGCACGTAGCCTGTCAGTGGCAATACTGATTATCAACAGCATTGGTTGGAAGCAATTGTCTCTGTACAGTGAAGTCCAAACCATGTCCTGGTTCTGCCGTGCATTCTGGGGCATGAGCATGGCAGCAGGCCTAGGAAGGGAGGGAGATATACAATGAAGTCACTGTGTATGGATGAAGGATGCTTTCCTCCCATCTCACCCAGAAGAACCCATCAGTGTCCCTTGAAAGACAGTCCTGGCTGTGCCTTCCTACTGTGTTGGGCAAGGACTGATGGCCCCCGGGGAGAAGGTCACACCACAGTGCTGACTGAGGGGTCGGAGAGGTTGAGCTGGCCAGTGATGTCGGTGGGATGATATTGCTGCAACACACAAATACACAGACAAGGAGAAAGAAGTGTTAGGCAGTTCTGGCACTTGCTCCCACCTCTACTTACATCACATGTGTCCCTACAGGATATCTCTTGGGGGTGATGCAACGGCCCGAAACCTGCTGCTGGCTGAGGTCCCCTTCCCAGTGCAATCCAAGCTTGTGCAGAGGTCGTTGCAGACACTCTCCAAGCACCCTACAGCTAGGCAGGGAGGACGCCCAGCAGCACGGTGCAGCTTCTGCAGAGCGTGGCAGCCGGGTCGCCTGCTGAGCGAGCCCCTCTCTGCTCTGGGAGAGCTACAAGACAAAGGCTGTGACTCATCATCCCAGCCCACCGCTGAACCTGTGTTTGGAGGGTCTGGCTGGGTTTCGGCATCTCTCTGGTGCCAGATAAAGCTGTGCTTTGAGGCCAGGGCGTTTCACCTCCTTGCTTGAATGACTCTGCTTTGACTATCCTTTCATGCAGGTGAGGAGATGCGTGGTGTGGTTGACTTGCAATAAACTGTAGTGTCAATTGCTAAGGTGAAAGTACAGCCTGTGTTGGGGATGTGGCCTGGATTCGGGGTTCTGCGCTCCTTGTGGTTGGGGGGGCTTGGCAAACACTCCCTGGGAGAGACCTCCCCAGCCACAGTTCCACCGGCAAACAAATGGGGAGCGCAGAAATACCCTTCAACAGGCAAGAAAAAAAAAGTCCTTCCTCCCCAGGCAGGGATTTACAACTGGGCAGTTATTTTCTCCCTTCCTCCTTCCATACTCCCTTCCTCTCCCAGTTCCCCTCTCTTAACTCCAGACCCTGAACTGGAAGCCCTGCTGTGAGAGCGGGTGGCACGGAGCATCTTGCGCTGCTGTTTGGGGACCTAAATTGGTGCCGGGGCAGGAAAGGGTCTCAGTGGGTCTTGTGTGCTGCAACGTGGACCCTCTCCAATGACATTTGCCTGGCCCTTGCACCATGCTACCCAGGAGGGCTGCCATTTTGCTGGGCTCTTGGGGGGGCTCCTCGGTGACGGAATTTTACCTGTCTTGCGTTGGTCAGTGGTGACTGTGGCCCCCATGGTGCCGCTGGCGGCTCTGGCACTGTGGCTACCCTGCATGGCTCTACACTGTGCCTCCCACCATGGGGAGGTCTGGGGTTCCCCCGAGCATTGCATGGGGTCCTCGGGGCTGCCCTGCTCTGCCCAGTTTTGTGCTTCACCGGGACCCCTCGGTGGGGAGCTGCTCGGGCAGGGGCGGGAGCCAACATGCTCCCGTCTCTCCGGTACATGTGGTTGGGACATGTGCTGACACCCAGGGAGCATCTCATGGGATCATTCTTTCATTTAGGGGACTAGCTCATATTAAAATAGAGCCTCTGAGAAATTCCTTGCTATGGCCTTGATTTGCTAAGTGGCAACACCTTGGCCGTCGCCTGTTTGCACAGGGAACGACTGAGGTGATCCTGAAGTCGCTCTGCCGCCCTGGGGGGAGCTTTTTGTGGCTATTCATCGGTCCACCAAAAAATGCCCCTCTCTGCCCAAAACGGGTGCAGCTGCCCCCTCCTTGCAAAGACCTAGGATTCCAGCTAAATGCAATCTTTCCTTTCTGTAGCAAAATGGCTGGGAGGTGTGTGCTTGTGGGATGGGGCTTGATCCCCACAGGGAGGAGAGGTGACTGGGAAAGGGAGAGGCTGGGTGACTCACTGGTGGAGAAGAAGGAGAAACTTGAGATATGAAAAGCAACGGGCAGAAGAAAAGTCCTTTGTTAAATATCCTGCCTGATGCAAGCGGGGGGTGGGGGTGGGGGTGGGGGTGGTGGGGTGGGGGTGTGTGGAAAAAGCGATGTGTGCGTGTGTGTGTGCATGTGCCTCGGTGCACGTGTATGTGTGGCTGCTGTGGCGGAAAGCTGGAGGTCTAGCAGGGCAGGCTGGGGTGTTTCTGGCCTCTCTGCACAGCTCTGGGGGTGGGAAACGGTAAAATAACCAAGCGAAATGGGGAATCTGGCCAGAAAAATTAAAATACAAGAGCATGGCTTTTGATTTGAAAGCATATCTCCTCCAATCACAGAGTTATCACAGGGTAACATTCTCATTTACTTTTTTTTGTGTAGAGTTCATGCATGCAATTTTTAATAATAAAAATTAAAAAAAAAGGAAAAGAAAAAAAGCAAGAAAACTGTCATATCAAAACTATGTTCAAGTAGAACTAATGCTAGAAGCACATATCAGTAATTTAGGGTAAATTATGTTACAGGGATGGTGCAATTATCCCCAAACCAAACATTATAAAGCCAAGAAATTAATCAATCTTAACTGTAGAAGAGACTCAAACATGTTAAGGTATGGAAGTGAAGTGAAGGCACCAAAAACTTTAAATGACAACCAGGAAGAAAATATAGACAAGAACTTAATATGTCTTTAAAAATGACTTCAACCTAATCTGGGCTCATATGGTAGTCCCTGGCTGGTGGAAGATTTTCTGGAAGAATTTTGGGGTTTGGGGTGGGTTTTTTTTAATTAAAAATTAAGATTCCAGCTAAATGCAATCTTGCTGTAGAAAACGTCAACTTTCCTTTAAAAAAAAAAAAAGAAGTTGTCTTTGACCTACATTTGGTTCTTTTGGGCCAAAAACTAGATTCTTTTTCAGCCAAGAAGCATTTGGCTTTGGGATGGCTGATCCTTCACTGAAAAGGTGACCTTTTCCATGAACCCCCTCAGTTCTCGACCAGCTCTGGCACCATCCCCATGGCTGCAGGGCGAGCATCGCCTCACAGAGCCGGGCCCTTGCTTGGGGTGACATGGGACGTGTGTCATGCTGTGTATGGTGGGGGACGCCCACGGGCTGGCAGTGTGACTCTGCGGGGGCTGATGACGGCTGCAGTGGGGGGGCTAAGGGACCTGTGCACCTCGTTACGTGTCTGTACGAAATGTGCCGGCTCGGAAGGTGTCTGTGTGGTTTATGCGTCTCACATGGCTTCTGTGGGGTTGCAGTATCGTGGGTGGCTGCGATGGATGGCAGTACGTCAGCTCTGCGAGTGCTATTCGAGTTGCAGGAGCTGCCTATGGGGAACACATGCATCTCCTCCTGGGGCGGTGGGGATGATGTGCCGCGGAGAGGCTGTGCAGCTCGGGTGATGGTGGGCGCTAGGACGTTCAGAGTGGGGTGGTAGCTTCCCAGGGCTGTCTTGGCTCCATGGTGCCAGCCTGTCTCTCTGGCACTCCTGAGGGACCATTCTGCAGGGCTGCAGAGCAGAATCCATTTTTAAAACTCCCGACAACGAAAAGGAAAGAAGCAAGGCCACCAGGTTTGCGTCTTTCGCTCACTAGCCAGGAGAGCCCATGGGGCTGGGGTCAGTCTGGCCTTCCAGCCCCATGGGCTCTCAAGCCTTGCCCATCTGAGACCTGGTGTCGGCCCGTGGCTCTGCTGAGCATCATGAAACAGAGCACCTCACTGCTTTCTTGTCTTTACAAGGACCCCAGGCAACGTGTCCCAGCATGCTACATACTCATGGGGCCTTCCACAGCAGGAGGGCATTGGGGTCTCTGAGCCAGGGCTGCTGCACGGGAGCGGAGGGCACCAAATGGCAGGCTGTGACATGAGCTGCTGGCAGCACCCTCCCGCTGGCTGCTCAACCTGCAGAGCAAACAGCAGGTCTGCCCAACATCACGACAAAGCTCGCTCCACCGCAGACCTCCTGCAATAGCTGGACCTTGGACCTGCTAGCCTCCATCTTGGCCACGTTGGCTTGGATGTTGACCCTGCTAGCCTGTTCTTGACCCAACTAGCCTGGTTCCCTGGGGAAAGTGTCCTGGGACCCTGGCCACATCACTCCATGGCAGGCAGAAGACTGTGAGAGGCTTTCTGGGCAGCAGGGCATCATTGCTTATAGCTGCGTCACAGATGCAGCTGCCCCTGAAGCGGAGGCCGTCTTCTGGGATGAGTGGGGCCATCTCCTTCCACATCTCGCCTGTGAGCAACGTGCCAAGAAGAGCATGGCAGGGACCCAGAACACAGGGAGCCCCATGCCGTGCTGGTCCCCACCAGGCAAGGGAAGGGGAGGGCACGGCTCCACTGCTTGCCCATGGGACCTCTGGTGCAGGTGGCCCCTGGACCTGGTCAGCTCAGGGCACTGGGGTGCTCCTACCCTGGGACTGAGAGCACTGTGGAGTGGTGTGGCATAGACTGGATGCCACACCATGGAGCAGGATCAGGCCCAGGATGCTTCCCTGAAGAGGGAGCGATGTGGGAGGTACCAGAAGTGCCACACACCAGCTGTCTGGTGTTCCTGGGTTCTCCCCCTCTCCTGTGCCCACCGGTCCTCCCAGGTGCACACTGCACCATGATACTCTTGTTGTCCAAGGACAGGACCCGTTGGATTCCTAACCGTGGAGTGATTCAAACACAATAAAACATGGGCGTCTGCTCAGGACTTGCTGAGCGTCCCCCCAGCAGATCTTTCTGCAATATTTTCTCCCCTTTTTTCTGTGCATCCCACCTGTCCCTCCTCCTCCTCCTCACTCTTCCCACCTTTTCCCCCTTGCACCATCCACCCAACACTGTCTCCTCTCCCCCCGTCAGAGCTCAGGCCACCAAGATACAACCTGCAACCTTCCTGCAGAGCTGCTTGGGGGGTGTACAGTGGCGAGGGAGGACCCCAGACATGGGGGTACCACTGGGACAAGGTGCTACCCAGGGAGCATGGAAGCAGCACAGGAGGTGACAGGGATGCCTGTCTTCCCTGTGGGGTATGGGGGATGAGCGAGGAGAGTGTGGGTCCCCCCCCATGCCTGCCCAACTTCGAGATGACAGCGAGAGGAGCACTTTGTGTGAGACGGTGGCAGTCGAGCCCGGCCAAGGGCTCAGCTGTCCCCAGGCCCGTGTCCCAGGGGTGCTCCAGGAGCTTCTCAGGATGAAGCCTGCATCGGTGTCAAAGGCAGCTGCCTCCATTTCGCGTACAGAGCCGTGGCACTGAGACCCCCTGCGATATCGCATGCTGCTCCCCGAGGCACCCCGAGCCTGCAGCCGGGGACAGGCCACCCCGCCATGGGGGGCCGCATCTCCCCACGCTGCCGCCGTCCCCCCGTCCCCGCCATGCCTCACGCCTCAGGCAGCCTGGCGGGGAGCCTGGTCTGAGCAACCCTGGGCAGAAACCCGCCGGTCACCCCGGGCAGGCAGTTTTGGCAAGCCCGTCGCGCCGGGAGGTCGGGCAGCAAAACGCAGTGGCCACCGCCACACGAGACAACAGAGTAGCCACAGTGCAGAGTGTCATACAACAGACGGCAACATGCAGAGGGACACCGGCTCAGTCCGACAGACCAACAGCCCAACCTGACGCTGAAGAGTGTCTGAAGCTCCAGCACGAGCAGACACATTTGCACATTTGGAAACAGCTGGCTTTAGAGGCAGCAATTTGGAAATTTTCTCTGGTTACGTGAGAGCAGTTTTACTCTGAGGCAGAAAGCACAAGTTTGAACCAAGGTTGGGTCTTTAACAACCTCCTCTTTCAAGCCTTTGCGTCTCTTTTCTGGAGCTGCATTACTGCTGACGATAACCAGAGACAGCTGTCACTCCTGTGCCGAGGACTACGTCCCGAATGCTAATCGTCACAAACAAAAATCACATGTAGAGAATGTGACACGCATGGCTCTCAGTGAGGTGACACGGTGCCCAAATTAAATCGGGGTGATCATTTTTAGGCATACAATGACAAACAGGAACAGGAACACTCAGGAACAGGAAAAAAAAAAGTCATCGGTTTCAAGAGGTCAGCACCAGTAAGGTGAGCGAAGCACAGAGAGGAACATCAGAAATCATCCAGGCAAAAGAAAACAAAAAAACAAAACAAAAACTCGGTTGCATCTCCCAACTCATCACAGGACTCCAAGCCACCTCCTGCCTGCCCTCCAGGATCCCAGCATCCTTTCAGGTACACGGGATGACTGACTCACTGACTCACTGACTGACTGGTGACGAACATGAGCTATGCATGTACACTGGCAGCTTCGGGATGGGTGTGTGGCAGTCGATGGGATGGCAGAAGAGAGAAAGAGAGAGAAAGAGAGAGGGCAGAATTGTTCTTCTTCCTCTTACCGTATCCTTGGAGGACCTACGTCTCTTGAAGCTGGAGGCCAGGGTGGAGGTGATGGACCTAAAAGTGGCTTTCTTTTTAGGGTCAGGTTCTGCTCTACCACTTTTTCTATCCTAAAATGAATATGTATAAGTGATTAGATCTCTAGTGTGTTGTTGGAAACACTAAATCTATTTGAATACTGCCCCGTGTCATGTCCTTCATTTAGGTGAGAAAGCTACTGGAGGTGTCCTGTCACTCCCAGTCCTCCAAGGGCCTCCGTGACCCACAGCTACAGCACGGCCACCACACTGCTACAGCTATGGGGCCGGCCTCACATCTGGAGTGCTGGAAACCCCTCTGGGGAGTAGCCCTGCTCTCCTGGGTGTCTGTGTCCAGGCCGGCACAGCTGACCTTGCTTCCTGGGGATGCTCTTCCTGGCACCCTGCCCCTCGCTTCCACTGCTAGCCTGGCTAGACCGAGAGGTGAGATGCTGCACCTACCACTAAAAAAAAAATTGCTCAGGGCCTTTTCTGAGGCTGAATCCTAGTGCCACAAGAGAGAGAGAGGACTGCATTGAAAGAGAAGTCATTGTATGAATATTCTGTAAAAAAATGTATTCAAAAATTTAAATGATGCAGTTGTGCAAAGCCGAACGTGGTTGTTGTTGGTGGTTTTTTTTTCCCAAAGTAAAACGGGTTAAAAAAAAGGAAACTGGAAGAAAAAGAAAAGGAAAAAAAATAAAAGGAAAAGAAAGGGAGGAGGCAAAGCGTTAGCGCTATGATGTCATTGGGGTCGGGATGAACTCAAAGAGAAACAGAACTGAAAAATGTAGCCATTGGTGTTAGCGAGTCGGACCTGGTTAGCGCAGGCTGGGAGCACCAGCCGCCATGGTGCGGGGGCAGCGAGCCGTGGGGACCGGCCGCGCTCTGCGGCGGGCGCTGAGAACGATTCCTCCCCAATTGCTTTCGTGCCAATGAGTGTGACCTTTCCGACGGGGGACGGAGTGACCAGGTCTGGCTCTGCTACCGCACGGGGGTAACCAAAATGTATCCCGCTGGTGCGTAGAGCATGCTCGGGGATACATTTGCTCCTCCTTCTCAGTTCTCTCTTTTGCGGACATGCACAAACGGAAAGGAAAGCAAGATGAATGGAATGAAATGTCTTTTTCTTCCATGGCATCTCAGGAAATAGCCATGGCAAAACTGTGATCCCAAAAACCATTATTTTTGTTTGTTTGTTTTAACAAATAAATCTTTCCACTTGCCTACCTTCTAGCAATGTACCAGATACTAGTGCTCTGACGTTTCCTCCTGTGGAAAAGTCTTACAATGTCAAACGGCTCTTTACCATGAGGCTGTTCACCCCCACAGGGCAGCATGCTTTGCTCACAGTCCCACAGACTCTGCCCAAGGACCCAGTGCAGTATTTTCTAGAAGGTTGGCAAGTGAAAAATGGCAGTGCGACTAGTGTGCTCTGTCCCAGCAGCCTTAACCCCCTTGGTGCTGCTGCTTTTTGGAAGCAAAGAAAAAAAAAAAGAAAAAAGAAAAAAAATAGAGAAATGGCTTTTCCAAGACTCTTATCAGTGAACTGAACCCAGCGAGCTCTCAGGATACAGCAGCCCGGCCTCGTGCTTCCCCTTGCTGCTCTCGGGCAGGTTGCTTCGACCCGGGCAGCCCACCCGCATGCCCCAGCCAGCGCTGCTCCTGCAGGGCCACCACTCCGGGCTCATTTTGGGGTCCCCAAGCCTTGTTCTCTCTCTGTCATTCACTGGCTCTGCTGTGAACGGCAGTCTCCTTTAGTCGCCTAAAGGATCTCCCGCACTTTGAATGCCGGTGTTCTTCCCCAAGGAAGAAAAGCAGCCCAGGCAATTCAGAGAGAGCCTCCAGCTGCCCTAAACTGGGGTTCGGGGACACCATGGGGCTCAGCCCCAAAAGCAATGGGCTAAGGGAAGTGTGAGGCAGGTGGCCCATGTGGGCCTACGGCTCAGTGTTACTGCCAGGCACCACTGACCCTCCCAGGCTCCCCTGCCTGAGCGGCACGGAGGTGTTTCAGGGATGGGAGAAGCCAGGGAGAGCAATGGCCCCAAGAAGGGGCCCAGGGGAGCCTTGGCGCTGACAGGCACTGGCATTGCTGGCTCCCATGTGGGGAGATGTCCTTGTCTCCAAATGACAAGAGCACGCACCACCTCTTTTTGGAGTCGGTCCTGGGTATGACAAGGGCTACCACACCCCCGGGGAGTGGGCAGGGAGGGGGAGGTGATGGAAACCATCCCTGGAGCATTTCTCCACCTGAGCAGGGATGCTCAGCGGCAGTGGATTAACCCTCCCGTCTGCTGGTGAGCGTGGCCAGAGCTGGGCAGCAGGGCAAAGCACCTGCAAAGGGGCTTGCACCGGCACCGCTTGCTCAGCCAGGGCAAGATGTGGCTCTGACACATGGTCCCCAGCAGAGCAAAGTCCCCGTCCCAAGCACCTCTGGGGGCATATGGGCCAGGTCTCTGTCCCGGTTGGAGCTGTGCACAACACCCCCCGGGAGAGATGGCATTGTCCAAGGGCAGCTCCCAGAGACAAGGCAGGGACCCTGCACTACAGCTTGCTAGGTGCCCAGTAACCCCAGCTGGAGTTACTGGGGTGCAGGGTGGGGGACAGAGGGCCCCATGCTAATCCACAGCTCTGCATTCACTGATTTGGTGAAGGAATGGAAAACGCACCTGTTGGAGATTTGCTCTAAAAACGGTTTGTCCTACCTGCAGGTTTTTCCTCCACACATTAACGGCCGCAAACGCCAGCTGCATCTGCTTCCTCCGCGCGTCCTTATGCCTTTTGTAAGCTATTTCTATGAATATTAAAAATATCCCGGCAACAATACCTCCAGCCACCAGCATAAACACACCTGAAATAAGCAGGAAAGTTACAGGGGGCAATGGAAATTGCACCATGACACTTCATTTCTTCTGTATCACACTCAGCAACAGGAGCACCTGCCAACCCAGGGTCCCCTTGGTCCCCCTTGGCCCCCCGCCATCCCCCCCCCAGTCCTGGAGGGGCCGGGGAGGGGAACCCAGCAGAGCAGGGCAGGCACTGCGGGTTGGCTACCCACAGTGATGGGTAGAAAGGTGATGGGGTGCTGGGTGTCCATGCAAGGTCCTGTTGGTCAGGCACAGGGCACCAGCTGTGCTGCAGCGGTGCTGGGGGCAGGCACGGCGCGCTGGGTGCTGCACCGAGCACCAGGGCAGACCCCGTCCCCTGGGACTGTAGGGTCGTTTGTACCAGAAACACAGCTCTGGTGCTCCTGTTTGGCTCATCGGGAAGGACAGCCATGCACAGAGCTCTCTGTGCTGTCCTTGGCCAGCTGCAACCCTCGGGGATGAAGTTTTGGGAGTGGTGTCTTGTCAAGCAAAGTGCCCCTCTCTTGGTGCTTCTGCCCGGGCCCGTGGTGCTGGTGAGGATGGGGTCCCATCAGACACCCCTCATCCCATGTCACCATGTTGGCTGGGTGAAGGGCCAGCAGCACTGCATTGCTGCAAAGGGAGAGCAAGTCTGGGGGAACTCGCACTCTTTGCAAAGGGGGACCAAGAAAAAAACCCCTCTGTATTGATTATCCTCCTCCTGCCCCCTGCCCACTGCCCAGGGCTAGCCGGGACACACTCGTCAGGGCTGGGGGGCTGCCCCTCGCCGCCAGCTCCCTCCTGCAGCAGCATCCTTGCTCGCCTCCGCGGCCACTCTTGCCTTCCCCGAGGTGCTGCTCCCCTCTCTCTGCCTTGGCGACAGCTCTGATTTCACTGTGACAGCCGCAGTTTGGCCAGAGCAGAGGGAGGGGAGCAATGTTCAAAGCAGGACAGCCCCACCGATGAGAAAGCCACCCCAGGGAAGGTGGGGGAAACTTCGTGGAGCTGTTTCAGACAAGGTGGGATCGGAGCCCAACATAGCAGCCTCCCAGCACTAGGAAAGCACAAACCCAGAAGAAGCAGAGCTTTGGCCCGAGAGGAAAGCCCCGGAGAGGAGAATGTCTTGAGCGAAAGCAGGCTACCCAGCGAAGAGGAAGAAAGAGGTTTGCAGAACAAACCTGCCATATTTTCAAAGGTGAGTGTTGCTGGGGCATTGCTACGGGAATCACACTCCTGATACCTCACCCAAGTCTTGTCCAAATCCTCCATGAAGCCGTTCTCGTGGGACCTGAAAACACAAGGAGACAGGACAGAGTAGTCACTGGGGACCAGCCGCAGGCAGCTGGGGCACATGCTTTTTGTGCCTTCACGCCCTTTGTCCTAGGACTCCGCAATTGCCTGCAGCCTACAAACACACAAACTGATGATGTGTGCGTGTGCACGCTTGTGTGTGCATGCCTGGCTGATATTGTGTGTGTGTGTGCACACGCATGTGCATGTATGGCATTTTGCATAGAGAGAGTGCGTGTGGCCTGTCTGCAGTGGCTGTCTGTAGTGCATGTGTTCGCACGCTGCC
The DNA here is from genome assembly GCF_929443795.1 of Astur gentilis. Taxonomy (NCBI): domain Eukaryota; kingdom Metazoa; phylum Chordata; class Aves; order Accipitriformes; family Accipitridae; genus Astur; species Astur gentilis. Next base: position 9,394,944 of record NC_064908.1, read on the forward strand.
CTGCACACAGCCAGTGCTGCCACGAGCCACGTGCACAGTGCAGCAGGTGCGAGGAGGGATCCACAGCTGCCTGGTGCCACTGCCCCGTGTCTGACAGCCAGAGAGCTGGCCAGCTGCTGCCAAAAAGAGCCATGTGTGAGCTCAGTTCCCAAGGGGAGGGATGGAGCTGATGGGTGTAGGCAGGGCTCGGAGAGAGCTCAGAGGGAGGCTGCAAGTAGCTGACACGAACCACATCCCTGGTGCCCTCCTGTGCAATCCCCCACCTGTCAGGGCCACTTGGGAGCTGAGGCAATGCTGGAGCCCAATCCTGTCTGGTGAGCAGTGGCACCCTCTAGATCAGGGCAAGGGCAAAACTGCTGCCTGGCAGCTCCCTGCTGTGCACGGCGAGGCTGGGACTCTCCAGCAACCTGGTATCACTGCTTGGGAGGAAACAAACCATGTCCCCGCAGTGCCTGTCTCTGCCTGAACAGCTAGTGGGGCTGGTGGTGGGCACAGAGCACACGTCCTACCAGGGGTTCCCCTGTGCTTTCCTCCCTCTTGAACCTGGCACATCCCCACCGCCTTCCTGGGCCACCTGTAGCCCTGGGCTTCCCCTTCCTCTCCCAGGAGGACACTAAGGGCTCCTTCTGCCCCTCCAGACTTCTCACATTGTTGTCCCAAATCCCATCTGATCTGCTGCCACCCATCCCCATGGTAAGACCACCCCACAGATGGGGTCCCATGGCTCCTTACGTTAGTTACCCTGGGTCCTGCCTGTGTCTTCCACATCCGGCCCATCCTCTCTCTCAGGCCTTTCATCTCTGCATCTTGGGCAGGACCCTGGTGGCTCCTGACCCTGTCCCTCTGCAAAATGAATCTTGCATGTCCCCCTCCCTCTACTTGCTGCTTCCTGGCTACCTGTTACTCCATCACCACATTCCTTTGTCTGCAATGGGTGTGGCATTTCTGAACTAATAAAAGGAAATCCCTTTTTACCCATAGTATCAGATTGACTTGTGGCACCCCACGCTGCAGGCTAATGCTGGTATAGAAGCCTTAGTTGGACTCAACAGGAGTCCTGACATATCTCTGCCTAACAGGAATAGCCAGAGCTGAAAGAAAAACCCCTGGAAGATCAAGCCAGGGCACTGCAATGCTGTCAGCCAAGCTGAGCTCGCAGGGTGAAGTGGGGAAATGGCAGCACCCCTGCTTGCTGCTGCAGCCTGTGCCCTGCTCACAAGGACCTGGTCCTGGATAGGCCCAGGGATGCTCTCTGCCAGCTTTGCCTACACTCCTGCGGCTGAGCACAGCTCTTGCTCCCTGCCCTGCTCTTCTCTGCCCTCCCACCAGCTCGGTGCTGCTTCCCCAACCCTGCGAGCCGGAGCTGGGGCCGTGGATGCCCACCCCGGTCATTCAGGCACATCCCCTTCATCAAGAGTGACATGGCACCCCCACAGCCCATGTCCCTGCAGGGGGTTTGGAGGGTAGGGTGGCAGTGCCTGGCACAAGGCTACTTGCATGCTAACACATGCAGCATTTAGGGTGAGCCCCATGCCAAGAGCCGTGTACGGACTTGAGGATGGCCAGGGAGACATTCTGCTTCCACGGGCTGTCCTTGCGCATCCCGATCCCGAAGCCGGAGCGGAAGAAAAGCTCCCCCGTCGTCACCAGGTCACACTTCTGGGAGGCTTCAAACTCCAGCACCGCTGAGTCCCAGATGAAGGCGTGGAGCTTGCTGGACACCAAGAGAGGAGAGGCAGGTAAGGTTGGGCAGCTCAGCTTGTCTGCAGCCACCATGGGAGCAGCGAGGGTGCTCCCAGCCCTAACTTAAGCACTGATTAGCACCACCCTCCTCCCAGCAGGGTCTGTCCTGCTGGGAGCCAGAAGGCTTGGCAAAATTTTGGAACAGTGTGAGTGGTTTACATTGGATTTGAAGCCACCCAGCCTTGCACAGAAGAAAGCGCAGAGGTCAGAAAGGGAGGCCATGGCCAGGGCCAGGGCTCTGACTGTGCCTTTCCCCACGCAGACCTTGTGCTCTCCATCCAGAGACCTGGTATGCACCAGGACTAGGAAGATCCCACCCAGCACCAACTGGGCAGGTCCCATCAAGCCATGCTTTGACTGCAGGTCCTGCCAGGTTTGTATCAGCCCTGCTTGCTCTGCCAAACTGCAGATCCCTGAAACTCTTCCCAGCATGGCCAGGCAAGGTGCTGGCCCCACTCACTTGTCCCTCACTGCCTGGATGGCTTCGGCAGCGCTCTCGTAGTTGTGCTTCTCCATATGCCGGTACATCGTGCTCAGCTCCACCTGCCGTCGGAAGTAGATATCCACCGAGCTCTGCTTCACCGTGGCGTAGATGAACTTATCAGAAGGGTTGCGCAGCTGAAAGGCAAGGGCAGGGCTCCTATTTCTTCTGTTCTTCATCAACCAAACTAGCTCACCCCAAAGCTGTGTTTCCTAATTTCACATCTCCTTTAGGGACCTGTTTCCCAGAGAAGACCTTGATCTCCTCAGCAGAGCTGAAGATACCATGGGACAGTGGATGCTCTGGGACCATGGTGGTGGGGCAGGGGATGCTATGTGACAGGGACACTGTGGCATTGAGGATGCAGGAGGCCTGTGGATGTCATGGGGCTGGCAGTGCCGTGGACAGAAGAGGCAGTAGGGTGTGGGATGCTGTGGGTCAGCACTACTGTGGGGTATATTCCTGCATGCCTGGACTGATAAGCTGTGGCTGTGTCCTTGCCAGAGCAGGAAATGGGTTTGAGGCATGCTGGTATCTGCTGAGAGTATTGACTGCACCGCAGGGACAATTTCATTAGTTATAACTCATCCATAATGAATCGTTTCCTCGTTGGTTAGTGCAGGCTCTCCAGGAACTGGCAGGCAGTTTGGCTGGGTACGTGCTATTTCTGGACAAGCCTTTTTCCTGCTAATCCCTCCCCATGTCTGTCCATTCCCACCCAGTGCAGGGGCTCAGACCCACCAGGCAGAGCTACACGGGGCTCGACCCCCTGGCACAGACCCACAACCATGTTAAAGTAGGGCTCTGGGTACTACAAGCCACATTATATGAGCCAGGAGATATGACTGGAGGCATCTCCTGCATCTCTGCCCAGAGGTGGACAGGGAAGGGGAAAGCAAGTAAGAGGCCATTACCCGGGGGTCGTTAATGCCTGTAATTCTCTCCTCAGGCCGGTCTAACACCAGGAAGGCTGCCAGGTTGGCAGTGTATGAAGCCACAATGATCATAGCAAAGCCAGCCCAGACCATGCCAAGAATACGGGCAGAGAAACTCCGGGGAGCACCTGAGAGGAGAGAGGCGAGATCAGACTGGCACAACAAGGGCTTGACTTGGTTGCCAAAGCCACATCCATCCCACATGAGACCAATGGCAGCTGCAGATGTGCACCATCTATCTGCTCTGCTGACAGATGTGCAAGAAGCTTCTGCATTGCCCAAACCAAGAAAACCCCAGCTCCTTCCAGGGCATGATGTGTCTCACCCTGAATGGATGGGTAACCATGGGCAGGAGAAGCAGCCCAAAAGACCTGTTTTCCACCACTGATGGTAAGGGGTGGCAGGATGATCTGCACAAGTGTCACAGGTGTGCCACCCCCAGCATCACGGAATCTCCTACCAGCCTGCTCCAGGGAAGGCTCAGGGGATGAGGTTCCCCCAGGGCATCAGCCCTGCCACAGAGGGAGGCAGTGGAAGAGGGCATGGGCTTCTCCCCCAGCCTGGTATCCCCCCCAGCTCAGGGCCAGGGTCACGGGGCAGAGCATTCGCACTGCATGCTGTGACGCACCTTCTCCGATGCCAGAGTTCAGCAGGACTCCCCAGGAGAACCACATGGCTGAGGAAAGGGTCAGGGCATCTTCCTCCTCCTCCTCGCTGTTCACTTTGAACCGGCCAAATGGGCTGGAAAACAAGACAGAGAGCTCTTCTCATATCCCTTATCCTGGTTCCCAGGGCTCTCCACTGTGCCCTAAGAGTCCTGATGCTGCCTTACATCACTCATCCGTACAGACTGTGCCTATGCCCCAAACAGCTGTTCACTCCTCAAGTCCCCCTGCCTTGCATGTTCCCTCTGCTGACCTGCAACCCCGTCCGGCTCACACTGGTACTGGTCCCATCATGCTTCTCTCTGGGCCAGAAAGACCTTCTGATTCTGGCCAGCTTGAGCCTCTCCCACTGCAACATGGAGGGCTCACTGCAGATTAACTGCAAAAGCCTCTGGGCACAGGGCTGAGGTGGGGACAGGCTCCCTGCCCTTCAGAGGAGCTGCCTCTGGGCCAAGGAAGGGAGCTAACTCAGAGCCCAGGAGCTGATGGTCCCCTTGATCAGGCATCAGCACAGCACCTGGTCTAACAGGCATGTTCCCACATACCCAGGTGCCCGGTACCCCACATATCCATATCTCTCAGCTTAGCAGCAGCCAGAGAGGCCAGGAGCCTCAGCCCAGGGCTGGTAGGGTAGAGAAAGTGGGTTTAGCTCCTATGAGAGCCTCCCAAAAAGCTGCAGGGCTGTGCCTGAGCAAGACACTGTGGGCACCCAGGGGATGGTTCCCAGGAGCACCTCCCTGTCCCCTCCAGCCCTTGGGTTACCCAAAGCACACTCACCTGAATCGGTCCAAGAGGTACAACATCACTGCCACCACATGCACAGACAGCCCCACCAGCAGCCAAAGTGTGCTCTGGAAAGGCTGCATGAATGAGTCCAAGGTGCTGCGGGGGATTTCCTAGCACACAGGAGAGAGGTGAGCAGCACTGGCACCCATCACACCTGCACCTTGCCTGCCTGGCTGGACTCACAAAGGCCTCTGCCCTGCTCTGAGCTCCTCCTGTTCTGCTACACAGGAAGGCTCAAAGTGGCTGAGACAAGACCCAGCATTAAACCCAGCAACCTGGAGTCTGGCATCCCACAGCAAAGGCTGGGATTTGCAGCAGCTGCCCTGGGGTGGGCAGGGGGCAGCAGCTGGGGGAGCTGGGCATGGTGCAGGCATGGCACATGTCTGCAAGCTAGGGAACAAAGGGCACCTCCTCTGTTCTACAAAACATTCCAGCCCAGCCCATACCTTCTTCACAAGGATGGTGAGGCCTTGGTACTTGAAGGGCTTGGAGAACTCAATGTACTGTGCCCGCTCGTTGTTGATGGTGAGGGGAGCCACAATCATGTCTGCTTGGCCGCTCAGCAGCTCCCCCATCATCCCATTCCACTCCTTCTTGTTGCTGTTGTTAACCTGTCACAAGCCAGAGAGCCAGTGCAGGATCAGCCCACTTCCCTGACATCTGTCCCCCACCAGCCAGGAGCCCCACATACATGGCAGGCACCCTGCGCTGCCCTCTCACCCCACGCCTGCTCTGGAGAAGGCTCTGGGGGTGTTTCAACACACAATATGGGCAAAGAGATCTCACAGGCTGCCCAAACTCACCCGCTCTTGGGTACCAAATTTACCATCAGCCACCAGGTGAACCTCGTAGGTGAAGTTCATTACCCCTGCCAGCCGGATGAGCAGGTCGATGCAGAAGCCGTAGCAGCATAGTGCCACGGTGGGGCGGCCTGTGGGCAGGAGAAAATGGGGTGGACAAGTGGAGGCAGCCCTTTGCCAGGGACCCCATGCAGGATCCATGACTGTCCCCAGCGAGAGCAGCCACCTGTATGGCTCTGGTTTCATATGAGATGTAATATTATTCAGGCAGGACCATCCACCTTGACCACCCTCTCCCACTGTCTCCATCACCTATGGGTGCTGGCAAGCTGGGGGCAAAGGGGTCTCATTCATTTGCTATGTCCCAGTGAGGTGGGCTAGGAGTTGGTGCTACCGACCCAGTGCAGGAGACAGAGGGGTCTTGGTGCATGCAGGCTGCGCTGCAGGAGTGCTAACACAAACCCATCAGGTTGAACACAGCCCAGGACACAACTCAGGGCTGGAGGTGGGAGTTGCGCACATGAAAGTGTGATGGGCCAAGGGGATGCACTTCATGTGGATTTGGGCAAGCCTGGCATTGCTAAGCAGCTCCTGGCCCCCACCGGGTTCTCACTCCTAATCCTGAAACAGGCTTTCCATAACAAAATGATTTGAAACTGGTGGTGTTAGTACAGTGCAGCAGGTGCTAATGTGCCTCAGGGTTCTCACTTCTGCTTGAGATCAAGGCAAAGAGAATGGGAGCATGTCAGGAGACAGAAACATGGGACGCAATCCCCCAAAACAGCCCTGGAGTCCACCCAGAAAAGAAGCAGTGGGGAAAGTCATCTGTTGGGATCAAAAACCTGAATCCCAGTGCCCAGTTAGTGCACAGCACTACTGTGGGGCTGAGCTGATGGGGGGCATTTGGGAGCTGAATGTGCTGTCACCTTTCTGCTACTCATCCTCTGGGCCTCCTGTGTGACTGAGCACCCTCCCTGGGGACCCCATCTTGCGATGGGAGTCTTCATCAGCTGTGTAGGCTGGGGAAGCTGCTGTGCTCACCACCGGGCTGAGTTACCTGGGATGGTCTCATTGGGTCCAGTGCAAAAGACCTTTTTCACAGGATCTCCATTGATGGTGAATTCCTCCCTGCATGTCCCATCTGCTTGCGTGGGCTTCACATACACAAAAGGCTCTTGGTGGATGGTCACGATCTGCAAGGTGAAGCACAAACACCTGCTTGTCTCCATTCCCCTCCAGAGCTATGTTCCCCTGGGTGGGGAGCTGGGCTGCCCTCTCCACAAAAGCATGGCCAACATGCTGTGGTGCTCTCCTCAGCTGCTGTCTTGGCTCATGGGACTGCTCAGCCCAGCAGCAGGACCTGGCTTTGACACAGGGAACATTTGCTTTCCCTGCACCCAAGATGAGGAACAGCCGTATCAACATCCTCCTTCATGTGGCACTTTCATCTTGGCCTCAAAGGCTTTCACACGCCTCTCCCTAACAGCAGGCTGATGAGAGCCACCACACAGCCAGGATTAGTGCCCTGACTAGTGCTCTAGACACGGTCACACTGCCCCAAGCTAATGCAGATATTGCAGTCCTGCCCTGGACCTTTTCAGTAAAGCAGCATCCCAATGCATCTTCACCACCTCTGCAGGAATAAGGGCTCACTGCCTGTGGGAATGTGTGCTTTCCCTTGCCTGGACAGTAGGACAAACGAACGGTCATACTGGTAAGACTAGCCAGCCCAGGATCCAGTCACTAAAGTTGCTGCTGGGCTACACTTAAGGGAAGGGCGTGAGAAGCAAACCAAGAGTAGAGGGACCTTCTCCCAGTGTCACCTGCAGCTTCCAGCCATCCCTCCCCTAGCCTCTTTTGAACCTGTTTCCTTCCGGCCTCTGCGCTGCCTAGCAGCAGCAGGCTCCAGAACTGAACTATGCCTTGTCCAAAGGAGCCCATCCTTGCATTTCCTGCAAACCTGTGCCAGGTGCCCTCTGGCTCCCAAGCCACAAGGAATTGTGAGCACCTTATCCCTCCATCCCTTCTCTGCTGTTCTCTCTCATATCCCCTTTCCAGCTGTCTCTTTCCAAACCAAAGGATGCCTGCCACCCCATCTAGTTTGTCTCCAGCTGGAAGTTGTGCTCTAGCTCTGAACACCCTCCAGTACCTTCTCTAAGTTGTTCTGCTATATCCTTTCCGAGATGCCAGGTGCCCTGGGTTTGCAAATGCTGCTCACTGCTGCAGAGGCAGCAGTGGAAATGGGAGGCAGATAAAATCACAGCCCTGCATGCAGAGGGCTGAGGAGAGCTGCCACCCCCTAATGCCATTTGCTGTTACCTTCAACTTGGTTGACATCTGATAGCCTTGAGGTTTCTCGGTTTCTCCCCCTGGCCAGATAATCTTCCGATCATTGGTCAAGACCTGTGATTAATCCCAGAGGAAGGAGATAGGCATGAGGCCATAGGTAGACACCCCAGCACACACAACCCTCCTACCCAACCTTTTCAGGCCTCTACGTACGTGGCTGCCATTGTAAATCCCAACTTGGACCAGTTTCCGATTCTGCAGGTTCATGATACTGTAGTTGGCAAACTTCCTGTCCCCGTCCTCGTTGAACTCCACCCGTCCAGTGACACCCTCCGAATACTTGGAGGACATCAACACCCTGTGGAGAGAAACAGAGCAGGGCCAACCTAGAAAACCTCCTGTCACCATTGGGACACCTAAAAAGGCATTAGAAAGGCAAATGTTTTCCTCAGTTGCCTGCCATATGCCCACTACCCTATAGAAGTCCAGTCGAGGCTACCTATGGCCTGTTCATAGACCTGTGGTCATCCTCTCCTGGTGGATGGAGTCAGTTTCCGAAATGTTGCACTACCATACCTGTTGTCATTGCCCCTTGTTTTTCAGCAGACCAGTCCCATTCCCTTAAGGAATGATCTGTCCCACAGCACCCAAAGACACCTTCCTCTGGGGATCCCTTGGGAGCTGTGTCCATGCCACCGCTCCCGGTGCTTCTGTCTGGCACCAGCCCATCACAGCCTGGGTAGTGCCCCAGGCATGCACATACACCATCAAGGGAGAACCAGCCCTCCAAACCCTGGAAAGGCAATAGTGAAGACACAGAAGAATTGCCTGAGCCACTGGCAATGCACCATAGAGAGCAACTTCAAATAGCTCATGCCAAAGATCATGTCACTGCAGAGGATGCCAGAAATTTTTCTAAAATAATCTTCAGGCTTTGCAGGTCTCATGCTCAACAGAAACCAGATCTACGGAAAAGGCATCCCACAGACACCACGTCCATGTCTGCAGAGAGCATCCCCTGATCCAACTGCCAAAAGCAAAACCCTGGTGCCAGGCTACACACTGCAGAGAGCAGCCCTCCCACACAGGGAGCCATGCTGCAAAGGAAATTGTTGCTTTACCAAGATACAGCCTGCAGAAGTGGCCCTTGTGGCTCCAGTATCTGCAGTGATGCAGCACAAAACCCCACGCAGCACAAAAGACTGTGTTCTGGGGAATGCATGCAGCATCTGCTGATCACACTGCCCACGGCAGCGAGACCCAATACACACATGCTCTGATCTGCTGAAAAAACACAGCACCAGTGTTTGCTACAGCGGACAGCAGCCTGTCCCATGCATGGAAATCTCTTGCCCCCAAGTCCTGCTTGCAGCATGCTGACCCATGCCGCAGTCCTGAAATGTTCAGCAAGAAACATGTCCGCAGCACTGAGCTCCAATTTGACAGAAATATCCCCCTACCCTGATTCAGCAGAAAACCCCCTTTCTCCTCTCTTCCACCCACAGAATTAAGATCCAGACTAGAGGAGATCATGGCCACCCAGATTTCTTCCTCATAGAGTCATTCCCTGCCCACACTGATCCCAGCTGCCCAAGCACTGCGTAGGAGAGCGTGGGTTGGCATGGACCAAAATGGTGCCAGGTACCAGGATAATGCCTAAACAGCCTGGACAAAATGGGCACCAGTGCCTGAGCCCGTGTCCTGGCTAGTTTTCTAGGATAGATGTAGCCCTCACATCCGAATCATGCAGGAGAGTCCAAGCAATCCTGTGCCACATGCCCCAAGGCTATCCCCAAAGATGGATACTTTGAACAAAGCTAGCATGCTTCTCTTTTCCACATGCTCCCACCTTTTCCAGTTCTCCCCCAGGAGGTCCTCTGCTCCCTCCAGCAGGACCCTTCCCCAAATACCTCTTGAATAGGGGTCCTGTCTTCCAGATGTTGGTGTTGCCCACGCAGCCCCGTGGCGGGTCTGTGATATTCTCCTTCTCAAACAAGTCATGCACAGCCTGGGCCACCACTGCAACAGCGTCACTGATGTGGGCTGACTCGTTCTTTCCGTTGATGAGCTGCAAACCGATCACTCCTGCCACGAGCAGAGAGGAGGAGGCAGGTCAGCAGGGCACACTGGCTGCTCCGGCATTACTCCCATGCGCAGGGCTGGGGGGCCAGCAAGCACGCGGTTATGGGGCTAAGGAACCCTCGGATGCAGTTGGGGAGTTGTCTGAGCTTCAGGTAGGGCACACAGCTGTAGCGGTGCTGGGCTGGAACTGTCCTGCCTGCTGGATGGGGACTGGGGACAGCTACGTGGACTGCTGACACCCCATGCTCCATCCCCCTCCCCTTGCCCAAGCCTTTCCCCCAGGTGACAGTCATCTTGCAAAGCCCTGGCAAGCTGGATTTGGGGCACAGCAGTGTGGCCAAGGCTGCTGTCTCTCCACGCAGGCAAAGGGAGCGGAGAGCAATGTGTGGGACCCTCCGGTTGCTTGGGACCACCATGGCATCACGTTCCCCCAGCCCAAGGGGTCCCCGGGAGGGCAGGTGCTGCTCATCCCAGCTCTGAGCAGGCTCCTCCAAGCCTGGCTGACAGCAGGGCGGGCGCCTCCAGTGGGTGCCTACCATCAGGGGCGTAACGCAGGGCATTGCCCGATATCTCCCGTTCCCCCACCAGCCACACGTAGCCGGAGCCCGTCATATTGAGCATGGCTGCTGATCTGTACACCGTGGCCGCATCATCCTCACTGCAACGAGAAGAAGGGAACGGCAATGTGGCTCCAGGTGCCGGATGGCCCCTTTCCCCCTGTATAGGACCCCGAGAGGGTGGCGGGGCCAGGGAAAACATGTCCCCAGGCAGCCCTCCTCTTATAACTGGTTCTCCTGGGCAATGGCTAATTCCTTGGTGTGATGGGACCCTTTCTCTCAGCTTCATCTAATCCCACAGCACCCAGCACTGCTGAGCATCTGCAAATCTGGCCCATTCCTTATTGCTCATCGGCTGTAGGCATGGGGGCAATAAGACTCCCCTCCTTCACAGGTGGATCAGGATACATCCTCAGTAACTATTGCTGCTTCTGCAGCTGCTAATGCTTTGCAAGACTGCCAGACATCTCAACCATGTTCATGATTGCAAGCTCTCTGGCCAGCAGCACACACAGCACAGCATCCACTACCTCCTTGGCACACGGGGCTTTGTGTGGGTTTTCTCCCTTGCTCCTTGAAAGGATGACATGCCCCAAATCTGCACTGCCTCCAGCACTCAGCAGTGCTGCAAAGGGGAGAATGAGGAAATCAGAGCAGGGAGGGGAAGGGACAGCTCTGCCTTACCTGGCAGAAAGGATGATGACTCGAGCCTCCAGCTCCTTAGCCTCCAGCAGCAGCGACGTCACATTTTTGGTTCCAGGGTCAAACTGAAGGACTTTCTCAGCCTGTGATTAGTGTGAGCAAAGTTGGTTAGTGCAGGAGCCCCAGGACTGCCTGTGAGAGCCATGCTATCTAGAAAAGGGTCAAGAGAATTCATTAAACTGCACAAAAGTCTGCTAAATAAGGTTGGTTATAGCTACTTTTTTCTTTTTTCTTTTCTTTTCTTTCTTTTCTTTCTTTCCTTCCTTCCTTTCTCTTTTAAAGTTTTGGCTTTTTTGTTTTTTTTTTTTTTTGGTTTTTTTTTTTTTTTTTTTGCACTGTGCATGCAAACTGAAGTCAATCAAGACCCAAAAAGAGGCGTGCATTGTACAGGAAAGAGAAAAAGGTTTTGAAATGCAATTGAAAACTCAAACGAGTGTTGTTTTTCAAAAACATGGGAAATGAAAAAAACATATTGCACAGGGTTAACCTTTGGGAGTAAAAGTGAGCAACTTACACCAAGGAACCGTTTCCTTTGGGGAGGAAAGGGGGTTGGTTCAACTTTTCAAAAAAAAAAAAAAACTTGCAAGTTAATTACTGGTTCACATGCATGTTTCAAAAAGAAATCCTTCCAGGGTCAGCTGGCTAGGTTTCCATTCTCAAGTCCAAACCAAACTATCTCAACATAAAAACGTGCTACCAAGAAACATAGTCATGGATCTTTTTTTTTTCTTTCTTTTCTTTTCTTTTTTTCTCTTTCTCTTTTTTTTTTTTCTTTTTTATTTTTCTGGTGGCTGTGGCTATTTTTCATTTGCTAGTTAGGTTGGTGGGCGGCGTGCATTTCCATGCATATATACCTTGGGTCCTCGCTTGTTGTCATAGGAAAGTTGGTCGAGGTTTTCATAGTTCCTTTTTTTACTCTGATGAATAATGTGCACAGAGAAAATATGTAGACACAGAAGAATATTATAAACAGTTGAAAATGACGTGTAGTAAAGCAATCCAACATCCACCTCCTCCTCCACTGTTTGCTAAAGGGTCTCTATAACGCTGGAGCTCGCAAAAACCACTATCAGGAGAGAGTGCCTCAGCTCTCACGGGAGCGTCAAGGTGCAAAGCCGTATCGGTTAGAGCAAGCCTGAGTCTCACAGCTGTTGCGATGCAGTTGCATTTCCCTTGTGGGACTGGGGAATTCTTCAGCAAGAAATTTTTATTTTAAACTCAGAAACAATCTATGCATGTCTAAGGGCCTAAGTGGTGGGATTTCCATGGAATTACTGTGGAAGTAACGGACAAAATGCTGTGTACAGAAAGTGCTGGATAAATGCAAACTGTTACAGTTAAGAGTATTAGCATTACTACTGTCACTATTATCATTACAATTCTGTTCACCCTAAGAGAGTTCACAGCAAGTGAGGTGTCTCAGCTGAACTTCTCACCCCCTGCAAGGAGGGAGCAGCTTTTTGGAGCTCTGTTGCCGTCCAAAAGAGAAAGATAAAGCTCTCTATGTCCCGTGTTGGCTCAAAGCGTGGCGATATGAAGCAATGGTGATCATGGGATGACATTGCAGCTTTTACCTGGTGCTTGGGGAGGGCCAAGGGCACACGGGTGGCCCTGGGAGGTGCAGCTGCTGGAGACCACGGTGCCCATAACCTGGCTCTACACGTGGCTAGTGGGGTTCACTGCTTGGTGGTCTCCATGCTGCTGGCCAGAGCATCTCAGCTGGACTAGGGGCAGGTGGCTCAACGTGCACTGACCCTGCAGATAACAGACTGGAGCAGATAGCCTGCTCCTCCCCTTGTCTCCTGCCTGAACCACTTCTGCTGCTTGGCCCCAAAGGAGCCAGGGGCATGAAACCTCTTCTGGAAGCTTCCTCTCCTCCAAGCAGCGTGCTAAGGGTCAACAGCCTCTGCTCTCAGGAGCCTTGACCCTGCAGCAGCGTGCACAGAGCCCTGTGGATCTTCCTGGGAGCAGTCCCTGTGGTCAGGCCACTAGCATCAACCTGGTAGTGCCTGCAGGATAGTGCTTGGCTGGTTTTGGTGGGACATAGTCTGACCTCTTCTTCTTGGCCCCATCTTGCCCCAGCTGGGCATCCCTGATCTGTGTTTATGGGGTATGGGACATGGCTCTATCCCGATCTCCATTTCGCAGCATCTTTTGGCAATGGCAACTGATCCCTGCCAGGAACCTGACCCTCTGCACCCCCGTAATGCAAGGGTTCATGTTCCCAGGTTGTTCCTTAGGCAGCCAGGTTTTTTCTCTGCATCTTGCTTTCCAAACTAAATAGCTTGCCTCTTCCTGAGCACTCAGACCAGTCTTTGGCAGGACATTTTGCCAGGTCTCCTTTCTGTGCAGCTGTGTAATCTTTCTTCTCCTTGGACACAGCCTGACAGATTTTTCATTGCTCAAAGAAGTTGGGTCCTTGCAAGGAAAATTATCTGAGGAGGCAAAATCTGCCTGGAGCCCAGGTCTGCCTTCACTTCTGATGGCATCCACGGTGAGGCTTTCTGCGATGGCTTCTTAGAGGCTGCTCAGATCGCAGTGAGACCTGGAGTAACAAGTGCCTCCAAGGAGAGCACAGGTGCAGCAGGACAGCATGAATATTCTCCAGTGATGAGATATTGACCACTTTTCCTCAGGCACCATCAATTTAGCCAGAAACTTGGTCATCCATCTTGCAGCCTCCAGCCACGAATTGCCTTGTGTGCCTAGGATGTGCTGGCACCTTGACCCAAGCTGGTCAGCAAAGTGAAGCAGGGTCTTGGGTGCAGCAAAGCTGGACCTGATGGCACCTGATCACCTCTGCCTATCCCTGTCACTATCCCTATTGTGAGAACTAGACCAGTAATGTCTCCTCTCTTTCCCGTTTTTCCATGTCATCCTGCAGCCTTTCCCTGCTCCTCAGCCTGTGTTTCACACAGGCACCCACAAATTCAAAATTCACTTTCCACCATGTTCTCCAGCATTCACTGAAAAAATTACCACTTTCATGAGCAACACTGTCCCAGAGAAGAGGAGCCAGCACACCAGGGACCTGCCACCTCTGACTTGGACAAACTGATTTTCACAGCATCTGGCACTCCCTCCTGAACCCCAGCAGCACTGGTGCGATGGTGGCCTGCCCAAATGAACGAGCAGAGTTGTACTGGCATGAAGCAGTTGCTCCAGGCTGACAGTTACTGCAGACAGACATAAGACAAGGCCAGCACGTGGGGTGGGCCAGGGCTGGCGAGCCTGGCCCGGGTGCTGGGCTCTGAACACCTGCTTGAAGTGGAAATCCATGCAATGGTGCCTGAGTGGCACTCAGGGACAGTGCAGACTCCAGGGGACAAGCCATGCTCAGATCCAAGAGCTCTGGTGGGCAAGTGACCCACAGCAGATCCCCCAGGTCCTCAGAGGCTGTGATCCAAGCCTCAAAGAGGTCAAGAGCAGGTCTCCTGCCTGCTCCCTCCCCAAGGCCCAGGCTGCCCTTGAGGAGATTGGGGAGGGGTCCAGGGTATCACTTCACTGCATGAAGAGAGTCAGCACACAAGTGATTAGAAGAGCAATTACACAGCAGAAGAGATTGAGGAAGACTGGAAAGCCCCAACAGGTGTATCTACTACCTTCAAGACCAGTCAGACCAGTCAGTTTGACCAGAGAAAGCTCCTCAAAGGAAAAAGAAACAAGATGCAGCGGCACACTCCAAAGGGAAGACAAGGTGACCTACCATCATGGAGCACATGCCCCACACTGGAGGATGGCCAGGGCATTTGCAGTAGCCTAGTGGCTGCCAGGAGATACCAAGACATTTTGTAGATGCAGTGCAAATGCAGGGAAGGTCTGAGGACAGACCCTCCCTCCCCCATCTTTCAAGCCCCAGATATCAAATCTTTCCTGTAGGATGGGCAGGCTGAAGAAGAAATACACCCTGTGCCTGGGAGCATTGCATGGAGGAAGCAGGGAGTGGAGGCATGAGAGGGAGTAGCAGAAGGGGATTCACAGGAGCTGCAGGAAAACAGAAAGTGGAAATCAAAAGGTGCAAGGAAAGGGATGACAGACTGACAGTGGGAACAACCTTTCCACAACTCTCCCTGGGTGAGGGACACTGTGCTGGGAAGAGAAATACCAGCCCGCTGTCACCCAGTGGGAAGCTGCCTTTGGAGGCAGGAGGATCCCACCATGGTTGGTGGCACACCAGTGTCTCACGATGGCCCAGGATGCAGCAAGGATGACAATTCTTGAAAACCACCACCAAAAACAAAAGCCTGTTGGTAAGTGTGGTTTGTGCCAGCCCGCACCCCTGCACCAGTTGTTCCTCCAGTGGCTTGACAAATGGTGACAAAGAGCAGTGGCAGGCTGCTCTCTCTGGTCCCTCAGAGCTCAGCTGCCAACTCCAAGTACAAGAAGTGTCTATGGCCACGTCTCCTCAACAGCCAGCTGCCAAATGTCCAGCAGCTGCTGGTGGGGCTGGAGAAGCGCAGGTTGTGGTCCCTGCCTGTGACCCAGGAGGGAACAGACAGGAATGGGTGCCTGCCCTGACGCTGCTGCAGACTTGGAGATGGGCTCAGACTCTGCCCACCCGAAGGGGGCCTCACCCTGCCCCGGGCAAGAGGACATGCTGGGACTTCACCCCGTAGGGCAGGAGGTGGTTCCTTGCCTTCCAGACAGGCGCCTGCCTTTGAAGCACTGCAGCTGAATGGCTCCCTGTGTTCTCCTTGCCTGCTCATCTTGAACGCTTGCTCAGTCCTTTTACTCAATGGCAGCAGGTCTATGGTTGTCCTCCTGAATTTCTAACAGGTTCAGGGACCTCCCCTGCCTCCCTCCCTGTTCCCCTGCGTGGCCCTGAGTGCAGGTGCAGTGCACCTCCTCGATAAAGCTGCTCCCGCCAGCCGCAACCGCCCTCTCGTAACAGCATGGGGTGTCAGGAAAGCAGCGTTTGGCATGTGCTTCAATGGAGATGGGAACGGGGGCGTCAGCCTGCAGCTGCAGAGCTGACAGCTTTATAGAGAGGGTGCATTATACCTCCGTGCATCAATGTGCCGGCTGCCCTTGCCCCTCCTAAGCCACTAAGGTGAGCTCCGGTTAGCCAATTCAGAAGCTGCTTTTCGGGGTTGGTTTAGCACTGCTGGGTCTGCCTGGCCCGTGGGTGGCTGCAATGGGGCAGGTGCTTCCCTAAGCTGAGCGACTGGTCCTCTCCTTAGGTGGGAATCTTGGGCGAGGCATTTGCAGAGCTCCAGGTTATCCTTCCCTTCATTTTGTAGTCGATTTACATGTAGGAGATTTTGACCATGGCAAAGCAAGTGAAATGAATAAAGTACAAAGTTCTGTCAGGTACTAGTCAGACACTGTTGATGCTTTAAGCATGTTAGCCATGTTACAATGGAAAGAAAAGGTGTTTTACATACAGAAATCTACATACATACAACAGCCCAAGACTTCTAGTTTTGTTGTTGTTGCTTAAACAAAGCTACAAGACAATGTTCAGGAACTGACCTTGGACTCTCTCTCCTCCAAGAGGGTCTCCAGCTTCTTTTGGGCAGCACGACCTTCATGGTCGTCACTGACTATCAGAATGACGTGATTCCAGTTGAAGACTCTCATCATCTCAAACCAGACGTTGGCCTGGTGAGAGTATGGTGGGACCGTGCGCAAAAAGGACAGGTGGATACTCTGCAAGGAAGAACAAGAGCTCAACATAGACTGGTTGGGTTGTCAGCCAGGGTGCGTCTCAGGGGCCGGGCAGGTTTGCAGGGACAGGCCTGGGATCGCAAGGCCAAAGAGGCAGAGCAGCAATTTTTGGTAGACCTCTGGATTGCACGACTTGAGCTAGCCTCTGGGACCCACAATTCTTTCTTCTGGCTGAGAAGCAAACCCTGGCTACAATTTTGTACCTCTCTATGGTTAATTCGGCACATGGCAAAGCGGGTTTTTTGCTTTGTGGTCTCTAAATGCATGGTGAAGAAAAGCCTACCCAGCAATGAACTGTCAGCAACATTCAGTGCAAATATAGCCTTTCCTCTTGACTTTTTAAAAATATTATTGAGCAATGGACATTAAAAAGAAAACAAATTCCCTTCAGAGAGTGACAAGGAGCAGCTGCGTGTACATGCAGGTATATATTAGTTATTTGTCAAGACAGAAGTTCAGAAAAGCAATTTTATAATATGCTGTTCGGCTGTTTCTAGGTCAGCCTGTTCTGCAGCAGCACACAGGAGGAGGCAGCTCTGCACTCATGCCCCAGCTAACCTATCTGATTTGGTTAAAGACATCATTATGGTTGGATGATTGACCAATAGCAATTCCAGGCTAATTAAGTACAGCACTCTTAGGGGAGCAATTGGACCAAAAGCTGTAGTAGACAAAGAGGTTTCAAAAAAATGCAGCTTTTCAAAAAGGCCCTGGAGTCAAATATTAGAAAATGAAAGTGCTTATGCTCAGCACGGATGCTCCTTGACAAACCAGCTATATGCTAAAGGGAGGCAGAAGTCTGAACTGGAGAGGACAAAAAGGAAAGCACCATCATATTTCTTTTTTTAGGGCTGAGATGGTCCTCTGGACCAAACAGGGCTTGTCCATACCTGCTCATCCAGAGACCAGCCCCAGCACAGGTAGGAAATAATAGTCCTGAGTGGGCCAAAGTAATTCATGCTGGAAGGGGAAAGACATCGTGTCCACCATGGACCCACACAGGAGGAACAGGCAGACCAGATAATGCCTTTTCCTCACACTCAACACAGTGGTAAAGCCAAACCGAACCATGCAACATATAGAAAATAGGGCAAAACCGCTGTCATGGTCAGGTCTGTCTGCACTGGGACAGGAGGTCCTTTCTGCTGTCCTGGCCCAAAACACAGAAATGACAGAGGCAGCAGCAAAAATATCAAAGCACTGGAAACATTTCCTAATTACCGAAGAGACTGAGAAGAACTGTGGATGTTCGATCAAAGGAGGAAATGAATCAGGAGAGCTGTAACAAGCTGCAGTTTTGTATGACTGATACAAACATTCCCAATTACATGAAGAGCAGGAGAAATGCAGCTCACCCCACAAGCCCAGTACTAATCAACAGGATGAGGAAGAAGCCCCATAGGGACAAACAATGCAAGGACAGCTATGGTCTCCACACCAACATGGTGCTCAACCTCTCTTTGAAGTCAGCAGAAGTGCCCAGGTATTTCCAGGTCCAGCTGCACAGCTCAAGCCAGGGGCACAGAAGATGGGTCTAAGCATTTTTAATTTTTAATCCCTGAGATTTTTAATAGGTTTAAGGAAATCCATGAAAAATGAAAATGGAAAAAAATCAGAAAAGAGGAAAGAAATGAAAAAAGAACAGAATAGCTAATAGCAAAAAAAAAAAAAAAGGCTAAAAAAATCAAAATTCTAACTCAAAATTATTTCGATCCCTTTTATTTTAAAAAGAAAACATCTTTGAAATTTCAATATATTGCATCAAATTATTTTCTAGTTTCCCAACTAGCTCGCAAAAATGCTGTTTAAACTGATCATGGCTTTCTTAAGTGTTGTAAATACATATCCCTAGGTCAGATGAACAAATTTTACTGCAAAGTTGTTGGAGAGCAACTTGGTTTAACAGTTCAGGCAAATTTGCTTTCTGAGGTGGTGTTAAAAGGGTCATGGACTTGCTATGATGGTATGTCAGCTCTCAGATTACAGAATTTTAGTTATTAAATAGGATAATGAAGAATAACTAATTGTAAATGCTGATTCTGGATTTTAGGATAAGCATTCATATTCTGTGCTCAGCTTCTGATGCACCTGGGACTCCTGAACTTCCCTGCAGGGCCCAAAGGTTGGCAGAAAAAATGAAAGTAGAGTCCCCCAAAGGTTAAGAAGTCCAATTTGTGATGTGCAGAGGCAGTTGGGAATCAGGTTTTGTGCGATTTGATAACCCCTATCACAGCATAGTCAGTGACTTCCCACAGGTCTCTGGCAAATCCTTCTGAAACCCAGCACAGAGCTTTCCTGGCTATGCAGCACATGGACACATGGGGCTGTACTGCAAAGTGTGTGGATGCAACAATTTATGCACCATAGTTAGCCCAATTTTAGAGAAATAATTGTTATAAAGACCCGATTTTTTAACACAGCCTCTGTGAGACAACAGGCACAGTATGTTAACTCATTTCAGCTGCACCACTCGTCAGCACCGTCCCTGATGTACTGCTACAAGTGGTCTAACTCTAAGCTGTCATGGGTCATAACCCGCTCCCCTCAGATCAGGCACACAGAAAAAAAAATGCTCCTAATTACAAATCAGCTGTTGGCCTTGTACTATGTTTTGCAGGATTCACATCATTTGCTCTCCTCTGAGGGTGCCTGCCGCTTGCCAGGAGTGCTGGGATGTGAGCATGGAAATCGCTGACAGCAACCCCAAGCCAAGGAGCAGCTTCCTGCATTATCTTCTATACCCCACCAAAACCTGTGTGCTCAGCCCTGGGCTTCCTCACTTAATTCTATTTCTGCAAAAAGTAAGTAAATACAGGTTGGGATGGAATCCAGGCTTTAAAGTGGAATTAGCTCAGCAGAAACCCATGGGGCTGGAGCCTAGATGCACTGGGAGTGAGCGTGGTTACGAGGCTGGGGACATGTGCTAGGTCAGAACTCTTAGGAACTGCAAATTATTAGTGGTACTGACTTGGCTGATACGAGTACATATGAAGAGGAGCTAAGTTTAAGTAGATGATATGTGTGTGTGTGTGTGTGTGTGTGTGTGAAAGCAAGGACTCTCTGCATCCATAAATGTGGGCATGTACATGCAGAAAGCATGTGTGTGCATGTACCCACGCTGGGACCGTGCTTGGGCGCTTGAATAGCTGTGCACAAAGAGTCTGCACATGGCCTGGCCATGCCATGCCTGGGGGAGGGTGCATGTGTGGGTGCCTATCGTTGGAGTTTGTCTACATAGGGGATGTGCACATGTATAGGGGTTGTGCAGGCATGGGCCACCAGGCAATGCAT
The DNA here is from genome assembly GCF_929443795.1 of Astur gentilis. Classification (NCBI taxonomy): domain Eukaryota; kingdom Metazoa; phylum Chordata; class Aves; order Accipitriformes; family Accipitridae; genus Astur; species Astur gentilis. The sequence continues at coordinate 9,414,942 of NC_064908.1, forward strand.
GCGTGTCCACATAAGGACCATGTACACATCCGTGAATGAAAGGATCGCTATCTTCTTTACCTCTGTCTGCCGAAGGGCTCATCATAGCTCATGGTCAATGGCTGACAGAGTAATTTTTCCTACCAGCTTGAGGAAACAATGTGCTTTTGTTTGATTACCTAAGGAAATAATGTGGTCAATCCCCCTTCTAGCAGTGCACTCCAAAACTGAGCTGTCTGGGCAGTTTCAAGGAGATTGACAGAGATTCCAATGTATAAAGTTCCTGGTAATTTAGCAAAAATCATCAGATGGGTATGAAAAAGAAGCCCTGGCCAGTGTCTCCATGGAAGGAGTCTGGGCTGCTCTGTTCCCTGCTCTGTTCAGCCTGCCCGCCATTCAGCACGCATGTCGCTTAGCCCCGCCAGAAAGCAGCCTGCCCACTGCCCCACATGATAGCTGCAGACGTGGGAGGGAGCCGAGATAACTCTGCAATAGCTTAGATGTGCTGGGAGGGATTTTAGTGGGGGCAGCCATATGGGGAGCTCAGGCGCAAATGCGTCGTCTGCCTTTTCCTACAGTCTGTGGAGGAAAGGACTTGTCAGCCCCTGGGGAATGGCCCAGGACCACAGCAGCAGCTGTGGAGTGGTGGGGCTGCTCTGTTCTCCTCCCAGCTTGAATCCTGAGAGCCTGTGAAGAGCTCACCTCTGCTGGGATGGGTGGGCTCCATCACTGCCATCAGCACTGGCTTCAGTGTGCAGAACCCCCCTGCCTGCTCTGACGCAATGCAGGCAACCCCTGCTGATGGCTGTGCTACTTGGCGGTGGCTGTGAAACCCCTTCCCGGGGCAAACGTCTCTACACTGTGTTAACCAGCCTCTCCAGTCCCTTCTTGCAGGTGCCAGTGAAGGAGTCCTGACCCTGACCCCGACCCCGGTCAAGGGGAATCACTTTTCTCCCCACTTCCATGGAGTGGTTATACTGAGACAAGGAACCAGAGGGAAAAGCCACCCCCAGGCCCAGGCTGGAGAGAGAGAGAGAGACCTCATTTCAACTAGCAGGACCAGGTGCTGGACATTGAAATGGCTCTCCAAGTGCAGAATGACTAAATTCCATTTTCTGTCTCTTTCAGCAGCAGAGCAGGTGTCAGTTAAGAGCCACCCTTGATTCTCTGCTGCACTGCCTCTTTGACAGGGAGATGGTGTGGGCTCTGCACCTCGGGGTACCCAGCATGTCCGTTCATCTCCATCACGTAGGTGTGGTCCAAGTGGTGGTGATGAATGGCACCAGACCCCAACTCCTGAGCTGTGCATTTCCCCACAAGCTTCACTCTCACACTCTCAGTGTCATTTCATATTTCCCATATTTTCAAGATGTCAATGTCATCTCATTTTTTCAGCTGAGATGCAAATGAGATATAAATATCCACAATGACACATGGGGAACAGAAGCACCAGAGCAATAGTCCAGCCTGTCTCTTCAGGGGGCCCAGCGTGAGAAGGTGAGAGAGTGACTTTTAAAATGCTCAGTCCATGAGGAGACCATGAAGGGCTCTCCATAGTGACAGGTACCACAGCGATGGGTACCACTCTGCTGCCTGTACTGTGAGACCCTCGTCTCTCCTCCTGCAGTTCCCTGCTCACCTCACTCAGAGGTTACTTGGGATTTCAGACACCCCCTCACCATGCAGGTGGGACTGTGCTGAGTGATGTGAGGATCTCAGTGAAGAAACAGGTAATGATTTCATAAGATGTAGGCATAAGGAGGCCAAACAGAGGCTGCCAAGCCAGAGTGCTCAGCTTGATAGCTGCAATACCATTTCTAGAACAAATAGTTCTTTGAATACTGGGAGCAATAAAGCTTGCTTCCCTCAGGTGTCTTTGTTGAAAGACTGGCTATAGCTCGTGGACCGTTGTGCTTGACTGAAGATGCTCTGAGAGCATCAAAAGGTACAGGGAAAACCTGTCTGTGCTGAGGCCCACACCTTTCCCTTCCTGCCAGCTTAGCCTTGGGAGGACCATAATTAACTCTGAGAGTTCAACCCCCTGTGAAATTTAGCTAAAACTGGCTGATGCCTTCAAAACCAATTGGGCACATACACAAAGTGATCTTACAAGCTTGTTTCCATAGAAACTAAGCTGAAAGATATAATTTCCTGAATTAAAAAAAAAAAAGAAAAAAAGCAAGCTGATCACTGGAAACCAAAAAGGGAACCAGCTGAATGTCCCCATGTTGCACCAGCCAGTCTGTCCTGCATGGGGTGTGCAAAGCCTCGCACTGTCCTGTCCCATGCCTTCACACGCCTTTGCTCTGCTGTCCTCCACTCCACTCCCACCTTTGCTGTCACCTCCAGCTCTTGCCACTCCACTATTCAATGTCCTTGATCCTCTACCCACCCAGTCCCTGCCTTTGCCCCATCTCCTGCCTGCAACTCCCCTCCCTGCATAGAGCTCAAAGTCCTCCAGCCCTTGGCTGCCTTGGTGGGAAGGAGACTGAGCATGAAGCCAGCCAGGCAGGAGCACTTGGAGGGCTGAGACATGCCGTGTGGCCTCCCTGCCCGAGTCTCTGCCAGGCGGGTGCACCCCACAGCCCTGAACCTGCCCAACATCCCTAAATGTTCAGTGGAGAGCATCTCCCTGCCACTGCAGTGGGTTGCTCCTCCAGCTCTGAAGTGAGCCAGGTAGTTTTTATGAGCCACTTTGGCAGAAAATATGTTTTAAATAGGAAAAAATGGCTGAAGCAGAGTCTGCCGGAGAAGCTCCCTCCCCCTCAGAGTGAGCACGCAAGTTCAGCACAAGGTCATGCTACGGAAAAGGCGGCCAATTTGCTTTGGTGAGCATGGATGTGCTGAGATTAACCTGGACTGATAGCATGCGGGGTCTCCTCTTCCCGTCATCATGTGCACTGTGACAAGGTCCCTCTTGGTGATGTTGCTGATCAGACCCATCTCCTCCCCCTGGCAACATGAACCAAATTCACCCTGCACATTTCCTACCTGCTGCCTGCCCTCTCCTTCAGTCTGCCAGCTCTATTATCATCCCTTTCCTTCTGACAGTGTCTGATGGGACCTTGCTGGGGAATGTGGGTCCCCAGCCCCCGGCAGCCACTGTTGCTGTCACTGCTGTGGTATTGGCTTGCTGGTTGTCCTCCCATGGTTTTACCTCCCATCTCCCATGGTGGGAGATGCCAAGACCGGCTGCTGCTCCAGCCGCGCAGTCCTGTGGGATGCATCCCTGCAATGCTCTGCTCCTCCCTCCTGAAATTTGACTTCATTTAGCATGTAGGTGGAGTGACTATTTTTGCACTGAACATTTGCATTTGTGAATATTCACATTTTCCAAGACAAGGCTGATTCGTGCTTTGAAACAGGCCTGATCTCACCCCCTAAGCTCGTGCACCTGGACAAAAAGCTCCACCAAGGCTTCAATGGCATGTGGTCCACCAGGCTCTGCTCCTCCTTTTGCTTTTACTAATCTTGAAGTGTCTTTGCAAGACAGGTTGTGAGCTGAGTGCCTGGTGGAAGAGCTGGGCAGGGCAGGATCTCATTGCCCAGGCCAGGGCATTGCTCCCAGCCCCTGCACACAGCAGGACCTCATCCAGCCTGAAAGTCTCAATGTTTTCACAGGGACAGCAGAGAGTGGTTTGAAACACTGGAATTTTAACCTCTTTCTTGAGTGCTGGCTGGACTGAATGTTTTTTAAAGCCTCAGGATAACTTGTTAATCAATTCTATTATCTTCCCTACCAATATCACACAAACCCAGAGAGGTGAATGCAACCAAACAACCTTCAAGCCCCAGAGAGCTCCAGCCTGATGTACAGGCTCCACTACGATCTTCCTGCCCCTCCGCAGGCCCCCTGCACCCAGGGAGCACCCAGGACCCCCCATCTGTCACTAGTGAGCAGGGCAGGAGCTGGTTTGTGCATTTGCCTTGGCTGAAGAGCAGTGAGCCCAGCAGCCTGGCAGAGAAACGCTGCAGAAATCATCCAGCACTATGTAGGTCAACACTGGCAGCTGCAAAAAAATAATGTACCAGGGAATGCAGGAGAGAGAAAGAGGGAGCTGCAGGTTTAACTGGAGAGGGTGGATGGACAGACACATAGATAGGCAGGGTAGTGTAGACATCATTAACCCTCCTGATGGGCACTCTTGATTTACACCACATGTATGAGGTACTAGACTAGAAACATGCATCAGTTACCTTATCAGAATATATAGACATGCGTGTTGTCAGACCAATGACAGGGATCCTGTAGAAGCCAGCTGTGTATGATACGGGTGTTGGTGTTAGGTGATCGTTGGGAGCAGGAGGGTGACTAACTAATATTGCATAGACCTGTAGGACAGGATACATGACACAAACATTATTTCACAGGAGCACATTGGCCATTGAGTGTGATTATTTTCCTTTTCTTTTCTGCAATGTTAAACAGCCCCATGTTAACATGATAATGGCATTCAAATAATCAGGAACGGCAAAGCAAGGACTGCGCTGGGGAGTGAGGGGTGCTGTGCCACGGCTCGGGCTGCAGCCCGCGTAGAGGTGATGGGTCTGTTGAGGGTTATATCTTAATGGAAATGCCGTGCCTAGCCGCTCTGCTCGCTAAACTAATAACTTTCATGGATTGCAGATTAAAGGGAAACATCTCCCTTACAGTCACACTGTGTAATGCGATTTCTTTAACCACACATTTAATACTCGGTTGTAATTCCCCTCTGAGGACTATTACAAACAAAGTGGTCAGCTGGGACTCCGGGCAGGAGAAGGAGCGCAGAGCCACAGAGCAAATCAGCCATCTGGCCCTGAGCACACAGAGAAATGAGAAAGCTGGGAGGTGGCGTGGAGGGGGGGGCAGGAGCCAAGATCTGCCCTCAGCACACTGAGGCAATGGGAATGGGGTGCAGGGGATCTGGGTTATACTGAAATGGGGGAGGATCTTGGCAAGATCCTGCTGTATTTACAGGGCTGGAATTTTGGTCTCCAGCAGGATCCTATTTTGTGTAAAAGGGAGAGGAAGGAGCTGGGTAATCCCTGGGGGATCCTTTGTTACACTAATGCCCTTTCACAGCACAAGGAATGTCCCCATCTGGCGACAGGCTTCCAGCTAGGGTGAATCAGTGCAAGGACTTTGATGTCTGGGAGGAAATAATACTTATTCCTCCCCCAAGCATCTGCCCAAGCCCCAGGATGTGCTCTGCACCCAGGCTGGAGGGGCAGCTTCCTAGGACAGCAGAGGAAGACGAAGCGTGCCTGGGGAAGGGGAGCTGGGGACTGGGTGGGAAGAGGGAAGATCCTGCCTGGTGTTGGGTGGGAGCAAGCTGAGGTTGCAGAGCAAGCTGGGGCAGGGGTCGGAGACCCTACCATGGGAGAAGGAAGGAATTACTGGAGAAGGGTTTGGGGAGGTCACCTGTAGCGGCAGGAGGACAGGAGTGCCGTACGCAGAGGTGCCCGGTGCCATGCTGAAATGAGGGGTGGGTGATGACCTGCACTCTGCAGGGCTGGTGTATGGGCCTTGGGCAAGACCAGGCACTGGGGGGAGAGGCTGGGGGCTGTGTGGGGGTGAGGGCTGCGCTGTGCTGCACCGCACAGCAGCTGACTAACAGGAGCCATTTTGCACATTCAGGCTCCTAGCCCTTTCTCTGCCTCGCAGACCCCTGCTTGGGCACAGCACCAGTGAGCGAGGACCGAGGGTGGCTGTGCCCCATGCTGGGGCCATGGCGCTGGGAGAACCCCTGCATGTTGGGATAGCGTGGCCACCACCAGCCCATGAAGCCCCCAGCACCCGCAGCCCCCTCTGCACCCCAGCTTAGGTGCTCCCCCGCATCCCACCGCTCATGCAGGAATGTGCCAGCGCCTGCAACCCTGCACAGGCCCGGGGGTCAAGGCTTAGAGGTGGCATGGACACCGGCATCCATCAGCTGGGTTGCTTAAATGGAGCCTCAGCTCAGCAAGGGACCCAATTGAGCCTTCTTCATGCTCCCTGCCAGGCAGGGGGTATCTTTTACAGCCTGTGCTGTGCTTCCCGCCCCGGCTCTGCCAGCACCCCGAGGGATGTCTCCAGCCATCCTCCATCTCCACACTGGAAAGCTGAGCTGTGAACATGTCAGCTCTGCTCTGCTGTTCACCTCTGGCCCCTCCAGATCCCTCTGCCCTCGCTGGTTTTGTGTGTGCCTGGGTGCATACATGCATTTATGTGTGCGTGTTGGTGTGTGTGAGTCTCCATGGTGCAGGGATTTTTACCTCTGCATGGGTCTGTGTACACTTTTTGCATGTGCATGGGTGTGTTTGAGGTGGGGGTGGGTTTGTACTTGACTGTCTGCCCACCTGATGGCCCCGAGTGGGGGGAATGGGGGCTGGTTAGCTGGGCTCAGCACCCAGAGCACATGCAGGGGAGATGGAGGGGCCACAGGCTACCCAGGCTGCACCCACCACTGCTACAGTTTCGGACTGCTCCCTTGTGTGCGCTGAGAGTGACCCATGTAGACAGGAAGGAGGAGCGCGCTGTGCTTGTGTGTGCAGGCACGCACATGCACTGCACGCACTGTGTGTGAGCCCATGGCTCTGTGTCTGTGCAGGTGTGTGCTCGCTGTGTCTATGCATCTGCAGTCTCTCTGTGTGTGTGCCTGTGTCTCATGTGCATGTACGCTGGATCTGCTTGTGTGCCTGTTTCATGCATTGTGTGGTGCTGGGGGGGGGCATAATGCTGTGTGCGGTGGGGATACGTGCAGCTGTGGTGCACAGTTATGCAAGTGTATGACCTGGGATGATGTGCAGGTGTGTGTGTCTGTACATGAAGCATTGTGTATTTGTGTGTGTGTGCGTGCTTGTAGTGCACGCAGTGGGGTGTGTTTGTGTGGCAGTGCATGTGTGTGCCTGGCACAGCTCGTGCTCATGTGTGCACATGGATGTATGTATGCATGTGGCACAGCGCGTGGTCACACAGTGGTGTGGGTGTAGACGCGTAGCGTTCTGGGTGCGCCCGTGTTTGCACAGCGATGCGTGTGCGCACATGCCATATGTGTGTGCATGCAGTGCAGCCCATGGGCATTCCCACAGCGATAACATGAACACAGAGTGTGTGTGCACGCGTGGGGCTCCCCATGCCCACATCTACCCACGGTGTGTGGCTGCCCATGCGTGCACACAGCCTGTGCACACGTAGCTCTGTGTGCGCCCGCGCGCGCCCGTGCTGCGTGTCCGCGCACGGTGTATGTATGTGTGCATGCATGTCGCTCTCTGCACGCGTGCTGCTGGGTCGGCATGTCCGCACACCCGCTCTGTGTGCGTGAGCCCGTGTGCACCCCGGGGTGCGTGTGCGAGCCCGTGGGTGCCCCGGGGCGCGTGCGGGTGCCCGGGCGGGGGAGCGTACAGCCCGGCCGCGCTTACATAAAGGCTGCAATGCGGCCAGCGGCGCCCCGGGGCCCCGGGGCAGGACCCCGCTGGCCGCGGCTCTGCCCGCCCCGAGCCCCGGGGGCGGCCGCGGGGCGCCGCGGGGCCGGGCTCGCTGCGGCCGCGGGGGCGGCGGCTCGGCGCCCTCCAGGGACGGGGCGGGGGGGTGCCCGGCGGCGGCGGCGGCGGCGGCGGCGGCGGCGGCGGGGGAAGTCGCCGGCCCGGGGTACCTGGCTGGAGATGAGGTCCTCGCAGACGGAGAGGGCCATCTGGATGGCGTTGGGCTTGTGCGTGACCGAGGTGGCGTTGAGCTGGAGCTTCCAGGTGCCGTGCCGCTTGTTGGCCTGGTTCACCGCCTCGCGGAAGATCTGCTCGTGCTTCTTGGTGCTCAGCACCGCGCCGATGTTGACGATCTTGGGGTCGCAGCCGGCGCGGGCGAAGGAGGAGGAGAAGAGCAGGGCGAGCAGCAGCAGCCGCATGGTGCTCATCCACGGGCGGCCCGGAGCCCGCCGGGCCCCCCCCGCCCGCGCCCCGCCGCCGAGGGGCCGCCCGCCCCGCTCAGCGCGGCCCCATGCGGGGCCCGGCCCGGCCCGGCCCGGCGCGGCGCGGCGCGGCGCGGCGCGGTGCGGCGCGGGGCGCTCTCCCTGGTGCTGAACCGCCCGCTCCGCGCCGCTCCGCTCCGCTCCGCGCCGCTCCGCTCCGCCGGCGGCTCCTCCCGCTCCGCCGGCCCCGCGCTGCCGCAGCGCCCTCCCCCCGGCCCGCCCCCGGCCCCCCGGCGGAGCGCGGGCGGGACCCCCCGTTGGCCCCGGGCGCTGCGGCAGTGCCCCGCCCGGCGCGCTGGGCGCTGGTGCGGGATCGGCGGACGGGAGCCCCGCTGCCCGCCCGGCTGGACACGGCGAGTGGCCGGGGACGGAGGCTGCGGGGCTGGGGTCCGGCTCCCGCGCCGCTCGGGAGGGGCGGGAGGTGCGGAGGTCGTCTGGGGCTGAGCCTCCGGCCGCAGCGGAGAGAATCTCCCGGGGGTCCCGCTACGTCCTTTTCGCCCCCGCTGCCCGTTCGGGGACTGGGTGTTCCCCTTGCTTCGGGAGGCGTAATCACACCAGGTGTTGGGTAAGCTGGGGTCTTCCCCAGGCATAATCACACCAGACTGGGGGTAAACCAGGGTCTTCAGGATTTGTTCTCCAGAACAAATATTCCCAGTTATGCAGCATCTCTGAACAACGCACTTCCCCAGCCCTGCCTGGGGAGAGTTGCTTGTGACATGAACGCCATCGGGGTCTATGTTCACTCTAGTGCTGGACAACCCTCCCTTGACCAACACAAGGGTCATCTTAGGCAGAGATGTTAAGCAGACACTCAGCCTGGTTCCTTGGCTTCACTCTGTCCCTCCAGACAGAGCCACCACTCTTCCAGACATTAGCTCACAGGGCAACCGGCCATTTTCCTCCATTAAATTCACCACGTTACTCTGGGCTATGACCTTAAGATTTGTCTGCCGAGGAGATTTCTTGGGGTTCTCTTTATCCACCTGCCCCTGGGCTACTATTAGCCTCCCCAAAGGAAATGGAGGCATAGCAGCTAGCGGCCAACACCTGGAGGACAGTCCAGCTCCATAGCTGAAAGGGACTGAGTTTCACTCCTGGACCATGTCTCTCTCATTCCAGGGCCAGAGGGGTGAGGTGGCCAGAACAGCACATTGCTCCCCAGAGCTGCCACTTTGGCCTTTTTTGAAAAAACAAAGGGGTTGCAGATACCGACAGGGTTTTTCTTTGTAACTGCATGGGACAAATGCCATCAGCCAGCCCACTGTATGCCAGCCAAGGGTGAGCACTGCAGAAGAAAAATCACCAGAGATATTTTTACAGCAGCCATTTCTAGGGTATTGCCACAGCCCACCTCTGTGCTTGCTTGCAACGTGAGTTGAAGCAGAATTTTCTTCCCCCAACGCAAATTTCCTCACTGGCATCGCTGAAGTGCAAGTTGCCATGGAAACCATTTTGTCTGTGTCCCATGTTGCCCACATGCACTCGGAAGAAGCTGCAGAAGCAAAATGGCCGTTGTGTAATGCTGCAGGGTCTCAGCATATGAGGGGCTGCTGTGCTACACAGCACCCTTCCAGCTATTTGACCCTCTCAGAGAAGCTGCGGACAACTGCATGGGAAAGTAATGAAACCCATGGAGGTTATGACGCACTCAGTGAGAGAAGGAAAATGGCCCCACCTCACCTTAACTCTTGCAGTGCTTTGCGTGGAGCTCTACACTGATCCTGCTGTGCTCTCAGCATGGACTTCCAGGCACGCTTTACCCTTTTCAGTGTCACTGTGTCATTCCTACTCCTCCACACATGGAGATGAGGCCCTTGCTGTACTCATGTGGTATGGCTCTGTCCACCCCGAAGGGCCTGAGTGCTGTCTTGAAGGGACAAAGGGTGCAAGTTAAAGAGAGTTGCATCCATACCCTTAGACGGCACACATTTAACTTCATCCCATCTCTGCCTACCAGGCGCATTTCCAGTAGATTGGGAAGAAACTGTTTAGGAGCAGGCTATACAGACCCAGACCCTGGTGGGTGTGATGGCAGTAGAATAATAAAGGCAAGACCTGGCCACAGCAGGGGACTTAGCAGAGAAGACAAAGGAAAAAGGCAGGCTTTGAAATATTATTTGGCTTGCTCACATTGGAGTGCAAAAGGTCTTTCCTCCTTATTATCTAGAGTTCCCCGCAGGGAGAAAAAGAAGCTCAGTTACTGAGCCCCTTCTGTGTTGCCCAGGAGTCTAGGATGATCATAGTCAGGAGCCAGGGTCTTCGGTCTGTGCCTCCATTCATTTGTTGTCTCCAGAGACTCTTGTTTCTAGCACTGTTGCAAAGATCTGAGAAAGGCCTGCTTCCCTCTCAGGTCATGCCTCCCACTGGGCCATGTTGTCCTGGCATCAGGAACAGCCCCGATCACAATATCCAAGCAGTCAGGCTCAGCCAGCACAGATGTTGTCACCGCATGACTTCCACTCTTGCTGTGTCCTCAGGCTCTTTGATCTTCTGAAGGCAATGGGTGCACGCAGGGCTTTCCCAGGGTGGAAGCCGTGTAAATAGCAAGCACAACTGCATCCACCAGCTGATCCTTGTAGAGGACTCTGTAGCGAGCAATGGTCTTTACTTTCCCAGCCGCTGCCTCCTGGCATATCATGGCAACCTTCTTAGCCATGGTTTGGCGCAAGAACTTAACACAGTTGCCTGTTAGCAATTAGCATGTTTTTCTATCTGGCACCTTCTGGATGGATGCAGGGGAGTTGGACAAGGGCATGGGACTGATGTTTGTGTGGTGTCCTGTTGCCTGTGAATGGTGTCATTCCTCCCATGGCCAAAGTCAGTGTAAAACCTAGAGACTTCAGGGGAGCAACTGTGAACCCAGCTGGAAATTTTATCTGCCTTGGGGTAAGGTGTCAGTCCCAGCGGTGGAAAAGATAGTATGGAATTTCATAAAAGAGGAAATCAAGCATTAGGAATATGTAATTTGTGCCAGTCATCATGGAGCTGCCAAGCAAACTAAATACTTCTTTGGAGAAAGTTAAAATTCAATTCATAGAAGTAACTGCACAGCTACAACACAGGCTATGGAAATGCTTTTTACATACAGCTGCAAGATGTAAGAGTGGTTCATCTAAGGTATAGAACTAAGTAAAGCACATACTGGGTGGCCATGGCAGATCTCTAAGAGTGGTTGTTAGTGAAGAACTGCAATGGGATGCAGGCATTCCTAGAGGTATGAAAGGATTTGTGATGTGGTTGATACTTGAGTATTTCTGCCATTGCTCTGGAAGCAATCACTGATGATAAAATCTGTGAGACAGAAAACAATGATGCCAAATAATTTGGGTTGTTTGATAAACAGAGTGCCAAACATATTTTAAGACAGTCAGTGCAGAGTCACGTGAGCAGAAGCAAGTATTGTTGGTCCTGCCCTTAGGACAGGACTGTGGATGCAGCAGAAACATTGAGGGGAAAGGACGCCTCTAATATTGACCAGGGGGTCAGAGATCATGAATTTCAAAACAAAAAGGGGGCAGTGTTGTCCTTGGTGCACCCTTGAGGGGTCAGAGCAGCAGCCGGCAATGGCTTGAGCCTCTGTACAAAGCACTGGGAAATCCCGGATGGGACACCTGCCCACAGATCTGGTGATCACATTTTTTACAAAGAGGTTGAAAAAATGGTGAAAAAGTCCCTTGAGAATATTTGGAGAAAAACTCCTCATGAGCTGCTGCAGAAGACGTGAGAGTGCTTGCTGCCTGCGGTATTAGGTGTTGCCTACCAGGAGCAATGACAGATGACTGCCTCTGTGCAGGTGCTTTCCCCAGGGGCTCTGAGCACTGGAGAAGCTGTTTCCAGAGTTGCTCTGTCAGTGCAAGCTGGCTCCACCACAGCTGGGGGAGACAGGGCGGTGAATTTGGAAGAAGGTAACCCTCCCCTCCTTGCACTGTCTCCATGCCATGGCCAGAGCCTCTTGCCCAGTTTCATCACATGTCCTGTTCCTATTGCTCGGTTATCTGGACACCTCCCAGGAGAGTCCCATGCCCTGGGTACCCTGCAGGCAGAGGACACCTGCCCTTGGTGGGTCTCTGCCACGCGACCAACACAGGGTTAGCTTGGGACAGGGACAAAGAATGGCACTGAACCCCAGTCTGAGGTCAAGGCAGGCAGCGGGTGGTGGCAGACAGCAGGCAGGGATGATTGACAAGAAAGAAGGTGCAGGAGTCCCCTGCAGCTCCTCACCACCCACCTGGAAGCTGGCACAGTGTGTTCCCCACCATCAGTCCACTGGGGGATGGACTTTGTGTGAGCAGCTGGGACACAGCAGAGGACGTTCTTGTCACAGTGTCAGCCATCTAGCCAGACTGACAGGCAATGGTTGGTATCTGCAGAGAGCAAGGTGCCCAAAGGCATTATTTCTGTGCTGGGGGAGCTACAGGGAGCAATGGGGTGGAGACGAAGGGGAAAGTGTGTGAGCAGCCGTTTTGCCTGAGCTATTGCTGTCTTATGTTCTGGCCCTGTCTCCACCTCTTTTCCAGATGACACCCAGGATGGACTGCAGTCCCTAAGCAGGTCTTGTGCTCTCCCTAAATGCTTTCCCAGCTGAGAGGAACTCATCCCAGCCTACTTTGCAATTCAGTTGTGGCTGGTGGAGTTACCAGGCAGCACAGTTTCCTGCTCCGGTGCTGGTGCAGCACAGAGCTGCCTTGCTACAGGCATCCGTGTTGTCTTTACTCAGGTCTCCCCACAGGGCACAGGATCTAGAGTTCTAAGGGCCTTTGCCACCCTCCCAAGCACAGTGTGTGTCACCTCTGGAGTCCCTGTTATCACAGAAAGAAGCTGCAGCAGTATCCTATGCCAAGTGACCAGAACTGAGGTATCTCTCCCCTCCACTGTCAGGTTACTGCATCACCCATGCGCCAGCGCCATTCCCACCATCCACCAGCGCTTTGCCTTCGTCCAAGGCAGCTGGGCATTCACAAGGCTGGGGGGAGTTAAAACAAGAAGACAGCAGTTAGGCTGGCTTTTGGACACCAAGAGATTCCCTAAGAGGACAGGGAGATTTTCAGGTGACTGGTAAGAGGATGGGACATCAATGGCCAGAGGCAAAGATGGTGAGAAACACAGAAACAGTTTCTATGAAACCAGAAGGAACTGAATGCACAGAAACACACAGTCAGATGTGCAGTAGGAGTGGGTGGCAATTTCCACTGGAATAATTTTCTAAGGGAAAAGCATTCACATGTTTGAAATGCTCTGTAGGGAAATTTTCATTTTGACAGAATTCCAATTTTCTGCTAGAAAACCAGCCAAGATGTGGCTGGGCTTCAGCTGCCTGCACGTCATGTCCCAGGAGATGGGACAACTTGTCCTCAAGGGACTTCCAGCCCCCTGGGACTGCTGCATAGCAGAGGCTGGAAAGGAGCTCAGAGAGATCGGTCATTGCTTGGGGGTTTCCTGCATGTCTTTACCTCAGAGGATGCTGAAGCCTGGGCCCAAGTAATGCGGTGATGCAGTCACTGGTGCAGAGTGGCTGAAGATGGAGCACACTGGGGAACATCAGCCCCCATGCAGCCCTTGGTGCTCCCCAACATGCACAGCCCCCCATGCTGGAGCTCAGTCCAACAGCTGGGGTGTCCATGGGAAAGCTTGCCAATGGGATGTGGCTGCCTTCCTTCACAAGGTAGAGCTGACATCCAGGGCTGTCAGATTCACTCCCTTTATCTCCAGAGACTCTCTGGGGACACTGGAAAACCAGAGTCTACTGTTGCACCAATAGCCTGCAACCCTGCTCATTGCAAGATGTGGTGGTTTGTGCCTGTGCAGCTTCTTGCTCAAGCAGAAATGGTCCCACCATTTGAAGAGGCTGGAGGTGTGCTGGAGGGGCCAAATTCCCTGGGAAAGGGGCCATATGAACTTCTCCAGGTGGCTGTGTCTCCCCAGCAGAGTCCAGGTGGTGACAGACTTCATTGGTAGGCAGACATGCCACCTTGTTGCACCATATCAAGTAGAGAGTGAGATCTCTGGCATGTCCAACCTCTTCGAGCTGGTATGAAGCTGAAAAGGGGAAAGGAAAAAGAGGTCAATGACAAATGAGGCATTCTGGAACTTGCAACCCTTCCAGAGACAGGTGTCCTCAATATCAGGACATTGTCTTCACACTGATGTGTGCAGAAATGTGCAAGAGTTGCCACCTCTGAAACCTGCCTGTGGGAGGAGGCAGCAAGCATCTCCTCAGCAGAGACCCTTTGTCTGCATGCCCAAGCCTCCTGTCCCCCTCCTAGGAGCCCACCACAGTGTTCAGAGCTCCCCTTGCATCCCAGGGCCCAGCTCTGCACTGCCCCAGCCAGATGCGAATCTGCCCTCCCTGTAATGCACAGTGCCTAGGACACACTAGTACTCAATACTTCATGTTGCTGCTGGCAAATTTTCATGTCTTTGCAAATGTTCAATTAGCTCCAGGGGCTCCCCAGCCCATGCAGGTCCCACGTGAATGCTCCTGACTTTGGGAAAACAGAAAAATTAGAGGGCTGCTTTCCAACTTGCCAGATGTGGCTTTCAAAGACACCAAACATGACAATCGAGAGATGTACGGCCTCAGGAGTAGCTTTGGAGGATGCTGAGCAAGCCAGACAAAGCCAGAGCTGGCACAGTTGTGTCAATATGGCATGTAGGGGCAGGAGCTGAGTGGCACCAGACTTTCTGCTGCACTTGATGTACTTTACCCCAGGAGCCAGCTGGCAGGCTGGAGCATGGAGCCTGGGTGTGCTCGAATGTGCACCAGAACAGCTAATTGGCGGGTTAGGGCCAAATGCAAAATCCAGAGCACAGGAATGTGACAGCAAACCTGCCTCCTTGAGAGCTGTGCCCTCCTGTCATGTGTGATTGATACTTGCTAGAAGATCAAAACCTTGTTGCTGAGGTCAGATAGAAAGATTGATTGCACGAGTTTGATTATGAAACCAGCCTAAAAGCAAATTAAAACATGATAAGACAAGGCTAAACAGAACTGGTTTTGAAGAAAACACTGTTTTTATCTCATTTCCTTCCCTGAAGATATCTGTAATGTTCTTCTAAGTCAGCCCATCTGGAAAGCAAGACACACAGTCTCAAGGTGGGCTTCCTGGAAAGACAAACACACAGGTAGGGTTATTTGGTGAAAAATGTCATAGAGAGTCTTTGTGGCCAACAACGCAGATCTTCTTCAGAAGGCTTCATCCTCCTCCTGCAATCCTGTGAATTGCCCTTTACTTCCCATTTCTGTTGCCATGTCAAGTCCTAGCCCTGATCTAATGCAGAGATGTGCTAGAAAATCCTAGCCAGTCTAAGGATTTCTAATACTAGCTAAACACCATGTTTCTCCTTTACTTGTTTTTCTATAGAGTTAAACTTCGCGTCTTCAACCTTTTGAAGCAGATGAATCCTCTCTACCATGACCACTGCTCCTGTATGTGTCAAACCTGGGGAGAGAAGCATTTCAGCCTTAGGTGGTTAGTTCAGCAAACTCAGAAGCATTTGAAATTGGGGTTTTGTACATGATGAAAGGAGTTCAGCATCAGTAACCATAGGCACTACTTCAAATCCCAAACAAATGCTTTAGTGTGGATAAGGTTGCTATGTCAAAAGACTCTCAGAATATCCTCAAAATAAATACAGAGATAATAACCTGCAGAAGCCACAGTTACCTCAACAATGCTTAATTGTACTCAGTTTACATAATTTACAGGTACATTTACTGCTTCTTGGACTCAAATGTCCTAGTTTCCTCCTTTTCTGTTTCCCAGCTGCCTTGGGATGGTCCCCTGCAGGTCATTGCCCAGCTGTGCCTAAGTTAAGAATGAGAAGGAAATCTCTCTGCATTGGACTTGGTTTTACCTTCTGTCGTGGTTTCAGCCCAGCCCGTGACAAAGGACAACGCAGCCGCTCGCTCACTCCTCCGCCCCCCTCCGGTGGGATGGGGAGGAGATGGGGGAGAGAAAAGAAAAAGAAACCGGAACCTCGAGGGTTGAGATAAAGGCAGTTTACTGGGACAAACACAAAGAAATTACAACAACAACAACGGCACTAATGAAAAAGCATACAAAAAGGGTGATGCACAGTGCAACTGCTCACCACCCGGGACCCGACGCTCCGCCACTTCCCCCACCGAAAACAGAGACCACCCCGCCGGCCCGCTCCTCATTTATATACTGAGCATGATGGCACATGGTATGGAATAGCTCCTTGGCTAGTTCAGGTCAGCTGCCCCGGCTACGCCCCCACCTCCCAGGTTCCTGTAAAAATTAACTCTACCCCAGCTGAACCCAGGACACCTTCTCACATGGAGTATGCTTCATCCCAGTACTGCCCATCCCCAGCACCCCTGAGCCAGGCACCCAGAAAGCAGGAGGACACAAGGTAGTGCCACATGCCCTGCGTGTGTGTGGAGGTCCTGCATTACTCAACAAGTTCCTGGGTGCTCCTGCTACCACCCCATTCTGGAAATCCCATAACCCTGTCCTGGCCCCATTATATCCATCTGTAAATGCCTCTTGCACTCAGTCTTTAACACCTGGGCCTTCTGGGCAGCCTTCACACATCAAGGGCTCTTTCATTTCTGCTCACTGCCCCAACCCATGCCTGGGGAGAAGAAGTTCCCACAGTGCTATACCAGACGTGCCCTGAGTAATCCTTGATGCTTCATCAGCGGTGGTGAATGCTTCATTGGGGTCACAGTGTGTGTCCCACCAGGGATGCTGTGGGTGCCCTGGCCCTCCTGTTTGCACCTTTGAGATGTCTTGGAAGATGTTTAAGATATCTGGGGAAAAAGAGCAGAGCAAAGGGGGTAAGTGTTCATAAAGGCCAACCAGTTCTTAGACTGAGCCCTTCCTTGCCATGGAGGTAGCTATTGCTGCTGGGTTTATGCAGCGACACCCTGAGGCTCTCCTTATTTCCCATTTGCCCTTTTGTTTTTCATCCTGCTTGACTGAGTTCCAGCCACTAATAAATTCCTTCAAACTTGGAAAAGAGATCAAATATGAACTTAAAAGGAAAGTGCTAGGTTGGCACAAAGCCCTGTCTAGTTCAGTGACTAGTAATGGATGGGTAAAGTCACCTTCTGATTTTCAAGACTTCAAGTCTACTCTGTTCATGCCATTCCCTGCTTCTGATCATTCGCCTTTCTTTGTATCTCCTCTAGGTTTACTCCATGCACGGTGACGTGGCCACCATTACATGCACCCTGTAGTAGACCAAAGTGCAGGTGGTTTTTTTGCTCTGTTCCCTATTACATTCCTAATTATTCTTGAAGGAGGGCTATTATGCCTGAAAGCTTGTCAACTTTTTTCCAGCTGTATCAGCTCATCTAATAGAATATATTATTGTCCTCTGCGGACCTTGCTTCTTTTATATGCTTAGATCATCATACCTACAAAAGCATTAATAATAGTTATTCCTAACATTGCATTTGTCTTTTTAAGCAGCGTGGACCAGTGAGCAGACATATTCACAGACCAAGTCAAGTAATGCTCAGATGTCTTTCTGAGTGCCAATTAACAGCTAACACTCTCCTGTGGGTCTTCACCACATGCATTACATTTCGCTGGCAGAGACTGCTGTTTGCCTGCCAGTCACTGAGAGGTTTGTAAGGCTTCTTTTGCAGTAGTTCACTGTCAACTTTACATTTTACCACTGTATTGGTTTTGTCTGGCAAGGTTTTGGTAGCGGGGGGGGGGGGGGGTTACAGGGGTGGCTTCTGTAAGAAGCTGCTGGAAGCTTCCCCTGTGTTCGAGAGAGAGCGAGCCCATACCAGCCAGCTCTAAGACAGACCCGCCGCCGGCCAAGGCCGAGCCAATCAGCAATAGAGGTAACACCTCTGTGATAACATTTTTAAGAAGGAAAAAAAGTTGGGACAGAGAGAAACAGCCGCCGGAGTGAGGAGTGAGAACATGTAAGAGAAACAACCCTGCGGACACCAAGGTCAGTGAAGAAGGAGGGGAGGAGATGCTCCAGACGCCGGAGCGAAGATTCCCCTGCAGCCCGTGGTGAAGACCCTGGTGAGGCAGGCTGTCCCCCTGCAGTCCAGGGAGGTCCACGGGGGAGCAGATCTCCACCTGCAGCCCGTGGAGGACTGTCGCGGTAGAGACGGACACGACAAGTAATAGATCACGCAAAATGGCTACTTTATTGTTCTAACACACCTTTTTATACCCTTCTTTAGAGTATGTGTTAGTATATGATTGGTTTGGTTAGTAACTAACAATTCATGATTGGTGAGTTCGTCAGGACGGTTCTTCTTATCACTATCTTGTTTTTGTACCGGTCTTCTCGGATCTTTCCAGACTCTTCAAGGATATACTACAAGCTGCTTGAGGTCGCGCTGTTCTCGAACTGTCAGGAATTCCGTAGATTCGTTACATTCCCCGACAATTCCCCCTTTTTGTATTTGTGCTAAAAATATTGTCCTGGCCGCCCCCTGCAGGGCCCTTTGCAGAAGACTGAAAAGACAGGGCAACATTAGGAGCACAGTTATCACAACCAAGATAACTACCCCCACAGTTTTGAGCAGAGATACCAACCATCCAGACAATCCCCAACCCTTGAACATCTTTGTTAGCCAATCTAATTCATCGCTTTCTGTCAGCTTCCTGACTCCCTTCTTTAATTGTTGAATACTACTGAAAATGGATTCTGAATGGTCGGACAGATTCATACAACACATCCCTTCAAACTCATCACAACCGTGTCCTTGTGCTAAAAGCAAAAAATCAATTGCAGCTCTATTTTGCAACGCAGCATGTCTAACACTACCAACATCAGTTAGAAGGTTACTTAAAGCTAAAGAGGTGGCCTTAGATTGCTTACTAAGCCAACATCCTAACTTATTTAAAGTTCTTAAGGCATTTGCAACGCCAACTCCTGGTGCCAATATGGAGACTGTTAAAATCTGGCCTCGATTCCAAAATTCGATGTCATCTTGACAGGAACTGCTAAACTGATGAGCAAACCTTTGGACTCGTCTATGCTTTCGAGTCATGTTCAGAATCGTTAACATATTTGGTGTTAATAACGTGAGGCGTCCGAGGCTACACGGGCCTCCATTCAGTTTAGATGGAATGCCTCCCCAGGCACGATCTCCACAGACTAGAAACACGCCAGGAGGTAGCGCAAGAGGAACAACAGAAGATCGCGAAGCATTAGGTGCAGTATAATTACACCACGCAGTTGCATTGCGATAGAGAATACTAGTTGCATTAACATTTCGACCCTGATGAGCAATATTGCTATAAGAGTAATTAAAGAACACACAAGCATCCATCATTACAGATCCTAATAATTCTAACTCTTGGGGTTCCTGGGTGACTGGCAAAAGATGTGCATACACACGATCCCAGTTTTTTGTACAACTTTTTGGAGAATCACAGAGATTCGGGATCCCCAGTGGGTTCGGCCAGGTGTCCACGGGTAGTCCCACCAAGCATGTAGAGAATGGATTTTCAGGGGTTGCTGTGGCGAGACACAAGGTGTCCTGATGTGTCATGTTTGCTAAAGTGACCCAGACATTTTGTTTAGGTTGTGAGATCACCCATCCTTCACCCTGAGGCAGGTTCCAATACAGGCCGAACACACCGAGCAGGAACCCAGCGAGGACCAGCATCTGTGGAAACACAAGCATAACCCCTTCCCCAGGTTAATAGCTCACATGGTCCACTCCACTGACCAGTAACTAAATCTTTAACATGTACTTCGATACCCTTTTGTAAATTCTGTGTTGAACAGAGAGAAGAGAAATGTTGAAAAAGAGGAGGTAGGGGAGAATTATCGCTACAATGGAGAAAATTAAGAACATAAACTGCTTTATCTAAACATGCCTGTGGTGGTTCCCCAACCATTCCCCCTTTTTGTTTTTGAAGCTGCTGCTTCAGTGTGCCATGTGCACGCTCAACAATTGCTTGTCCTGTGGGGGAGTGGGGAATTCCTGTGACATGAGTAACACCCCAGAGATTAAAAAATGTTTGAACTTTTCGTGAAGCATATGCCGGGCCATTGTCCGTTTTAATTTGGTGAGGTACCCCGAGCATAGCGAAAGCCTTCTGGAAATGCCGAATTACATCTTTTCCTGTTTCTCCATTATGTGCTGTTGCTACCAAAGCATGAGAATAAGTATCAATAGAAACATGAACATATTTTTGTCTGCCAAATTCATTAATATGAGTAACATCAGATTGCCAAATCTGTAAAGCTTGTATACCTCTGGGATTAGTACCAAAATACGCCGGAGTGTGAATTCCCTGACAATCAGGACAAGCAGCTACAATAGAACGAGCTTCAGCATGGGACAGACCAAATTGCCTTCGTAAAGCTCGAAAACCTTGGTGAAAAAATTGATGTGATAATATAGCTTGTTGCTTGATGTTAGGAACAGTAGCCAAAGCCACAGCAGAAGCAAGAGCATCCGCTCTGGCATTACCTTCCGTGTAAAAACCTGGTAAATTGGTATGACTACGGATATGCATGATAAAATAAGGTTTGTTCGTAATTGAATACTTTTCCAAAAGTCTAAAAGCACATCAAATAATAATTGATTGTCTGACATGGTCAAAGCCACTTTGTCTAGTCGAGAAACTAGATTAGCTACATATGCTGAGTCAGTTACAATATTTACAGGAGCAGAAAAAATAGAAAAGGCAACAGCCATTGCACGTAGCTCTACTACTTGTGGGGAACCATTTTGATGTACCACTTTGCTGTTCCAATTGTTGTTCTCGTACCATACTACTGCTGCTGTACCCGTTTTTCCAGAGCCGTCCGTGAAGACGGTAGGACCTTTCACAGGTTCCGGCTGGCTTAAATTTTTCTGACCAAATGGTATATCTCGAGCAAATTGCAGGAGCGGGTGTGACGGTAGATGATACGAGATCTGTCCTTGAAAGCCCGCCATAGCTGCTTGCAGCTCGTAATTGTTCGCCAGACACCATTCAAAGTACCAATTTTGAACAGGTAAAACAATCGTAGCTGGATCACGTCCTGTTAGTTCTACACATCGTTTTCTGGCTTTTATGATTACATCAGCAATAAGTTCAAACAAGCCAGGAGCAGTTTTTCGTGGTCGGAATGACAAAAACATCCATTCTAAAATGTATAACGGATCATCCCACTCAGAATTCCACTGCACCAAGGCACCAAATGGCACAGTTTTGTCAATTAGTACAAAGAACTGCACCAATTGAGACAGATCAATTCGAGAAACAAATCTCTTGTATATACATTGTTCCACCATGTGAATTACATTTAATGCTTCCTTGTTTAATATTCTGGGTTCTGTCGGATCTTTGGAATGTTTTAATAAGTCCAATAGAGGTTGTAACTGTGAATTAGTCAGTCCAAGATAGGGCCTGATCCAATTCAAGGATCCCATTAATTTCTGTACATCATTGAGTGTCTTAACCGCAAGGTTAAGCTTCACAGGTTGGGGCACAACCTGTTTATTTGTAATTGTCATTCCCAAGTATTTCCAGGGTGCTATTACTTGCACTTTTTCAGGGGCAATAACTAACCCATATTGCCGTAGTGAATTCATGGTCAAATTTTTCATGTCATTCAACTGCTCCTTGTTGTCTGATGCTAACAGAATGTCATCCATATAATGATAGCAATAACTAGTAGGGAATTTTTCCCGTACAGGTGACAAAGCTTGTGCAACAAACCATTGACAAATGGTTGGTGAATTTTTCATGCCCTGTGGCAGAACTCTCCATTGATATCTTTTTGCTGTTTCTGCATGATTGATAGAGGGCACAGAGAATGCAAATTTTTCTTTGTCTTGGGCAGCTAATGGAATTGTAAAAAAGCAATCCTTAAGGTCCATGACAATGATTTCCCAATCATGAGCAATCATGGCAGGTGAAGGCATGCCTGGTTGCAGAGCCCCCATCGTGGCCATGACAGCATTGACCTGCCGCAGGTCATGCAACAATCGCCATTTACCTGATTTCTTTTTTATCACAAACACTGGAGTATTCCACGGACGGTTCAATATGTCCGGCAGCCAGTTGTTCCGCTACCAATTCTTGCAGGGCCTTTAATCTTTCAATTGGTAGGGGCCACTGATTCACCCACACAGGGTTATTCGTTAACCAGGTTAGAACAAGCGTGGGTTGTTTAACACCCTGCAACACAGTGGCCCCCGTTAAAAATCCATGGTAATTTTCACCCCCCATTGCAACAAGCAATCCCTCCCCCATAAAGTGAGGGGAGCCGCCGCCACATATGGTTTAAGAACTGCCTGTTGGCCCTCGGGATTGGTAATCAGAACTGGAGTGGCTGCTACCTTTGCAGGCGTGGACCCTCCCAGCCCCAGTACTCCCACACCAGCCTCCTCTGTGGGCCAGGTGGACGGCCACAAATAGTCGGCTATAATAGTCGCATCGGCTCTGGTGTCCAGGAGCCCTGCAAGCCTTACTGTATTTGGCATTTTTCCATGATTCGACACGGTGCACGTCATCTGTGGTCGGGATGATGAGACAGTCTGGGACCAGCAGACCTGAGGGGGTCCTGTAGAGCCGAAGCTTCCATCGCATCGCAGTCGCTGTTCTGCTTTCGAAACAGAGCCCAAAAAGGGAACAAGTTGAGCAATACGAGTACCTTCAGGGATTGTTACTGGTGGATAGGGGGTTGAAATCATTGCGCAAATTTGACCTGTAAAGTCAGCATCAATAACTCCCACATGTACAATTATTCCATTTAACGTGCTACTTGATCTTCCCAATAATAATGCACTCAGTCCTTGTCCGATAGGACCCCTTGCATTAAGAGGGACCTTAACAATGTCTTTCGTGACTAGAGTTACTGTGTCGGCGGTGGATACATCCAGCCCTGCTGAGCCAGCTGTTGCGGCTGACAGCTGTTCACAGAGGGGAGTTGGCTCGTTGTTGGAGGGGGATTTGATGTCATCGCGCGCCCTCCCGCGCTCGTTTTGCGGTTTCCCTGCAGCGGCTGCCCATTAGCATGAAATTTAGAACGACACTGTTTGGCAAAATGCCCTGATTTTCCTCATTTCTTGCAAATAACCTCCGGTGAGTGGCGTACCAGGTGTTTACGTGGGGATGTTTTGTGTGGAGAAGTCTGTACATCGACACGCCCTTCACTGCCACACCCAGAGCACTTTCCAGAATCTTTGATAGCATTGGCTATGGTGGTCACCGTGTGTACCAGTGTCCCAACTTTAGAACATGCAGCTACCATGTCAGGGACAGAAGGATCTCCTGGCAGAGCCTGTATGATCCTTTGACAGTCCTCATTAGCATTATCTTTTGCCAGCTGTTTGCATAACAGTCTTAAGACCTCATCGTCTACCTGTTTTTCCAGGGCGGCAGATATTTTTTCTACAAATTGTAAAAAGGGTTCTGTGGGGCCTTGACGGATAGTGGCATATTTTTGCTTCGGGGCTGCCAAATCCATGGTTCTCTTTATTGCCAGAAGGCCTATATGTTGTGCCTGTTCGAGAGCCAGTGGAGGCCACGTAGCCTGTAGCTGAGGGTTACTATACTGCCCTTCACCAAGCAAGGCTTCCTCTCCCAGGCCTACTCTCGGGTCGTCCCGTGGCAGTTGTGAATTATGCAGCGCCGCCGTGCGTGCCATCTGCCTCCAGGTGGATTGAAATACTTGCAACTGTACGGGCTGAAACAGCACTTGTGCCAGATGCATTAGGTCATATGGACACAGCAGATCTGTGCTAATTATACGAAGAAGTTGCATCACCTCAGGAGAATTAATTCCGTATTTGTGTACTTTATTCTGCAAGTCCTGCACTACTCTCCAGCCCATTGGAGTGTGCTCATCTTGCCAGTTCGTGCCCGCAGCAGCTTTGAAAACAGGCAATGTAACAAGAGGCCCCGCTGCGTTATCTAGAGGCTTTAGAAATGCAGGTGTTAGCGAGCACTGGCTGAGGTGTTCTACTAGATCCCAGTTGTCGGAGTCGGCAGCATATCGTCTAACTCCCTCCCAAAATTGATCAGGGGATCTTGGGACCACAGTTACTGTGGACGGAGGGAGAGTCCATGGCAGGGGTTCTTTTGGTATGGTTTTATCTGCAAGCTGCAGGGATCGCATAGCGTCAATTAGAGATTTTTCTGCCTCAGTTTCATTTTTGCTCTCATTTTCCGTGCAGCCCTCACATTCAGTTTGAGTCCCACCATCCTTTCGGCCCTCACATACGTTATGGCCCTGGTTTTCATTACGGCCTTGGCTTTCGGTACGGCCCTGGCTGTCGGCACGGCCCTGGCTTTCGGCACGGCCTTGGCTTTCTGGCTCAGTGTTAATCGCCACATTTTTCGGTTCGGGGGGGGCTGATGGAGTCACCCCTTCTGCCGCCGCACCAGTAGGTGAGGAGGGCCCCTCATCACCCGGGAAAGTGATTAATGGCATAGGAGGAGGAGGTGAATAAGGGTATGATCTAATTTTGCTCATGAGGGGTTTTCTACCCGCAACTGCTGAAATCGCAGCATCGGCCACAGCTGTTGCTTGAGCCGAAGCTGTTTCCGTGTTACCATTTACTGATTTCTCATCATTCTTTTGCTGATCTTTTGCATCACATTCTGCTTTCCAGTCTTTCAGAGTCTCAGTTAATAAACGCCATATGACAGCCAACTCGCACAGGTCTGTCTGCCCCTTAGAAATCTCCTCAAACATTTTCAAGGCCACAGATTGCCATGCTCCCACACTAAACGCAGTAAGAGTTGTGGCTTGAAAGCCGTGGGTCTTACACCATAATAAAATCCTCTTCAGGTTTTGTTCGGAGGTTTTAACCCGTTTTCTTTTTAACAGGGCTTTCCAGGTAGACAAAGTTGTCTCCTCTTCCTTAGTTAATTGCTGCCCCATTCTAACAGTAGTAGTCCCCGGCGGCTCACCTTATTAGGTGTCTAGGCTCAGGTCCAGACCAGGCAGATTCTACTGCTCTCAGCTTCACCGGGCTCCGTCTCCGCAGCGTTTTTCTCGCCGCCGGTATACTCTCTCGCAGCTCTCGTCACCGCTGGTATACTTCTCTCTAGTGCTGGATTTATCGCCGTTAGATGATCTGTTCGCTCAGGCGCATCGGGGTCACCATTTGTCGCGGTAGAGATGGACACGACAAGTAATAGATCACGCAAAATGGCTACTTTATTGTTCTAACACACCTTTTTATACCCTTCTTTAGAGTATGTGTTAGTATATGATTGGTTTGGTTAGTAACTAACAATTCATGAATGGTGAGTTCGTTAGGACGGTTCTTCTTATCACTATCTTGTTTTTGTACCGGTCTTCTCGGATCTTTCCAGACTCTTCAAGGATATACTACAAGCTGCTCGAGGTCGCGCTGTTCTCGAACTGTCAGGAATTCTGTAGATTCGTTACATTCCCCGACAGAGGACCCCACGCCGGAGCAGGTGGGTTCCCGAAGGAGGCTGTGATCCCGTGGGAACCCCGCGCTGGAGCAGGTTCCTGGCAGGACCTGCGGATCTGTGGAGAGAGGAGCCCACAGAGCAGGTTTTCTGGCAGGACTTGTGACCCCGTGGGGGACCCACGCTGGAGCAGTTTGTGAAGAACTGCAGCCCGAAGGAATGGCCCACGTTGGAGGAGTTCGTGGAGGACTGTCTCCCGTGGGTGGGACCCCACGCTGGAGCAGGGGAAGAGTGTGATCAGCCCTCGCCCTGAGAAGGTGAAGCGGCAGAAAATAACGTGTGATGACCATAAACCCCATCCCTGTCCCCCTGTGCCGCTGGGGGGGCTTGGTGGTGAAATCCAGGAGTGAAGTTGTGCCCGGGAAGAAGGGAGGGGTGGTGGGAAGCTGAGATTTCGTTTTATTTCTCATCACCTTGCTCTGGTTGATTCATAATAAATTGAGTTAATTTTCCCAAATTGAGTCTGTTTTGCCCATGACGGTAATTAGTGAATGATCTCTCCTGTCCTAATCTCGACCCACAAGCTTTTTTGTTATATTTTTCTCTCCCCTGTCCAGCTGAGGATGGGGGAGTGATAGAACGGCTTTGGTGGGCACCTGGTGTTCAGCCAGGGTCAACCCATCACAACCACAGTGAATAATTTAGAATCATCTTAATCAGATAATTTAGACATGTTTATCCCATTTCCCAGGTTCTGTGGCAATAAATGCATGCCACTCTCCATTGTAACACCTGAGCATCTATTCCTTTTCCTTGCTTCCTATTTTCTCTCCAGTTACAGAAGCAGAGAGGTTCCCCGTTATTTCAGGGTTATTTAAGGACCCTTTGCAACATACCTTAAAGGTATGTGTCTATATCTTCCTTAAAGGAAGTGTCTTGAAAAGCCAAGTGAACATCATATGAACTCGTTCGCCTGTTTGCTGACTCCTCAGATCTGTTTGGGAGATGTGACTTCTCTGTGCAAACGGGGTGCTGACTCTTCCCCAACAGAGGATATTCATTCCTGTGTCTCTTAACCCCTTCACTGCAGCATCTCATGGATTTGCCCAGCACAGTACTGAGACTCATTGGTCTGCCAGTCCTCAAACCACCCATCGAGTCTCTGTTTTTGTGCCACAAATGTATTTATTGTGTGCTTTTATGCCTTTAGTAAGTCGAAAAATCCCTCTTTGACCTGCCTTATTTTGACTTGATCTGTCACTTGCCAGAGTTGCTGCTTTCCTCCTTTTCCCTGTTCAGACAGGACTCGCAGCCTGCCTCTCTCTGAGGGTATCTGTTTACTTCCAACTGTTGTGTTCAATCTCCTGCATAGCTACACTAGCACTCTTCTCCTAGAACAGGCTTCCAACAGGTCATATATATATATATATATATATATTTACCTGAACCTTTCATATGAGGTCTTCGAGCAATTCACCTTGTCTGAATTCTAGTTGCTCCTTTTGCTTCAGCCAGGTGCTCCATTTCTGTGTACTTGTTGGTTTTCAATTACTCAGTACTAGGGTGGGTATTTTGAGTTGCTGCTTCTCCTAGAGATCTCTGACTATACCTACATGACAAGTGGCTTTTCTGCAGTTACCTCTTGAACCAGTGCAATTCTTCAGACTAAATCAAGCATTATTTCTCTGCCTCACTTCTAAGCCAGCTGGCATTCTCAAATAGCCCAACCTTGGCTTTGCCCTGATTTCTCCTCTCTGCACGGAGGGGATCCAAGTCCCTTGTTACACTTGTTTTCTGTGCTGGCACCTCTCTGAGCTCCTCTTGAACTCTGAGAGACCCGTCAGGGTCCTGCCAGGTGCCTCATGTCAAAGCCAGCCCCAACACCAGGTCGCGCCTTTCTAAGCCCAGGATAGCAGCTCGGGAGAATGAATGCTGGGGTATATATCGATCTACTTAATGTAGCTACTGGATTTAAGACCGCTCTTTCAAGGAAGCATTACTTTTGCTTACGTGCAAGTGGAGTTCCCTTTGCTGCAGCTGGTGCTCCTTGCCTCTTCGCTGTGCGTAGTGCAGAAAAGCCCGGCTCCCTCTCCTCTGGAACCCCGAGCTGCAGGCTGCAGTCGGGCGCCCCCCCCGGCAATTTTCCTCCCTTTCCCCAGACGAAGCAACCCCCCCCCCCCCCCCCCCCCCACCCACGGCCCAGCCTCTCCTCGTCCTCCCACCCACTGCCGTGCCGGGTCGCAGCCCCCCCGGGGCCGAGCGGCGGGGCTCCGCCCGCGCTCCCACCGCCGCAGCGCGGGAGGCAGCCGGGGATGCCCGGGGGGTCCCCGGGGTGGGGGAGTCCGTCCCGTCCCGTCCCGTCCCGTCCCCCCCGGAGCGCCTCCCCGGGCGGGGCCGGGCGCGCTATAAGGGGCGGCGGCGGCGGGGCCGGGCGCGCTATGGGGAGCGGGTGGTGCGGCGCGGCGGGGCCGGAGCGCGGGGTGCTGCTCTTCCTCCCCCTCCCCGTCCTCCTCCTCCTCCTCCTCCTCCTCGTCCTGCTGCTGCTGGGCTGCTCCCGGCCGCTGGCGCTGCGGCGCGGCCCCGGGCAGGTGGGCTACCTGCCGGCTCCCGGGCTGAGCCGCAGGCAGGCCGCTCGCCGCGCCCGCCGCGCCCGGCGCCCCGGCGCCCTGCCGCCGGCCTTCCCCAACGGCTGGTACCGCCTGCTGGACTCCGCGCAGCTGCCCCGCGGCGCCGTCCGCAGCCTCGCCCTGCTCGGTGAGTGAGCGCCAGCCGCCGCAGCCCCGACGGGCGCGCCCGACCCCCGCCCGGGCAACGGGGGCGGCGAGGCTCGGGATCCCGGCCGGTCGCGCGGGGCTTCCCCGCTGGGGAATCGGGCACCGCCGCCCCGGATACCGCGGGGCAATCGGGCACCCCTGCCCGGGCACGCTGCCGCGGCTGCGGGGCGTCCCCGCCCGGGTGCTTCTGCGGGACACTTAGGCGTGCAGGCCGGCGCCCGTGCTGGGGCACTGGCTCATCCCAGCCGGCATCCCCGCCGGGGCACCGGGGCATCCCTGCACCGACGTCCCCGCCGGGGCACCGGGGCATCCCTACCCGGGTGTTCCTGCTGGGGCGCAGGGACATCCCTGCCCAGCTCCCCCCCCCCGAGGCACTGGTTCATCTTCACACGGGTATCCTCACCAGGGCACCAGTCCGTCCTCACTGAGCATCCTGCTGGGGCACTGGGGCATCCCAGCCAGCACCTGCGGTGGGGCACTTGCAGTGTGCCCACCCGGGCTCCTTGCCAGTGTGCAGGGCATCCCTCCCAGGCCATCCCTGCCTGGGGGCTCTGCTGTGGCACTGGGACAACTCTGCCCCCAGCACGCCTTTCAGAGCACACCAGCCAGCACCCACATAAGGGCACCAAGGGTGTCACAGCCTGGGCTTTTGCACGGGCATCGAGTAGGGCACTGGGGACATCATGGCACAGGCTCAGTGAGAGTGTGTAGGACTCTCCTGTCTGGGCTCCTTGCTGGGAGACTGGAGCATCTCGCTGCCTGGACTCTCCTCCCAGGCATTGCTGCCTGCATGTCCCCATGTCCTGGGGACATTGGAATGGAGCCTTACAGCCACATCCAGAGGGGTGCTCTCCTTGTCCAGGGTCCCTTTGCCTTGAAGATGGTTTTGGACTTGTGCTGGTGCCTTCCTCATCAGAAGGGATGTTTCTGCATTGAAATCCTCAGAGTCAGTGGTGAAAGTGTGGGGTTTTTTCTGTTTTCAAGAGCCATCCTCTTCCTTGAAGTTGTTTGGTTTGGGTGGGTTTTTTTGTATAATGGGACCTATGTAATTCAATATACACATCCTAGAGAGCCTCCACCAGCCTGTCTGTTATGACTCCATTGGTTGTCTGCCTGAAACCTGGTTCCTGGCACCCAGTCCTCGGGGTCTGGCTGAAACATGCAGGTAGAATCACTTCTAGGGGCAGAGTGACAGTAGTGGACCGGTGCCAGGAAGATTATCAGTGAATAAGGCAGTTAAACAACCTGTAGCCTCCAGGTTTGTGGGTATATCTAGTTTATTTTGAGGCCTCTGAGCATAGCCTGGAAATGCAGCCCTGCTCTAGAGGCAGTGAGCCAGAGGAGATGAAAGAACAAAAATCGCTTGGCTCAGTACCTGCAAGTCTCATCATTTGGGAGAAGACATCTTCCAAAACATGGCACTGAGCGTGCAGGAAAGCCTCATTCTCTCCTGAGATTGTGGAAGTGGAGTGAGAGCTGCTCTGATCTGCGGGGCACTGCGCAGCACTGCTGGCTGGGTGCTTGCTTCAGGGAAGGTGCTCAGACCCCCGTGAGGCTCCTGCACAGGAGAGGATCCCAGAGCGGGTCCTCTGAGCTGCTCTCTCCCACACTCTGCATTCCCAGCCGAGCGCCCAGAACTGCATGGTGGCCTTGGGCTTCTTTGTCCCATGTGCTATTCTTGCTACAATTGCTTTTTGTTTTCCATAAAAGAAATAGGCTAATTTAATAGGAAAACATCATTATGTGGCTAATACTGCTTTAATACTCACCTGCAGCAGAGACTTTCAGTATATCTTAGGCCAGGATACTGTCCTCCCATGTGGAGAGACATCAGATTTAATGCACAAGCCAGAGCAAAGATCAGCTTCTCCTCTGGCTCTGCTGGCTCCAGAGTGCAAAGCCTGGAGGCAAAAGCAACACTCACTCAGGAGTCCTGGGTGAGGCGTTTGGGCAGCCCAGCAAGAGTCTGGCCATGGGTACTGCTTCAGATCTTCAAGGCAGAATAGCACCAGGTGGCCTGTATGAAGGAAAGTGGTAGAGGTGGGACCTCCTTGGAGTAAAACTGTCTTAAAATGGTGGTGGGCAAAGCACTAGGCTGCAGGGCTGCTCCTTGGCGCACGTGGCTGGGACTCCCCGGGCTCCAAGTGCTCTGGTCTGACTCATCCAACGCTGCTCCTGTGTTTCCATGCTTCTGCTCCTGGTGAACCTGCAGCACCTCTCACAACAGGCAGAAAACATTTCCCTGCCTTTCCCCTTTCACCCTGAACCTCAGGTCAGGTAGAGAGGCAGGCTAGAGATAGAAGAAAATGCTGATGCTTCAGAATGAATCCCTGTTACCTGGGACAGAGGGAAGGATCTGCACCTCCGTGCCTCCATTCCCCTATGCCTGCTGCCAGCAGATGTGTGGGAGTCTTCCAGAAAGACTGCAGGGACAACAGAGCCACGTGTCCTGGGTAAGGAGGGATCTCCAGGCACTGGAGTACAACTCGTTTCTGCCAGATATCTTAAATAACCCTTCCTAGGCTCGAAGGCTGGGAAAGTTTGCAGGGTTTCCTTTTCTTTGCCCAGACCACAAAACCTCAATCAAGGAAAGTGGTTGTGCGTGGGATAGCTCACACTCTGTCACTTGTCATCAGTGTGGCTGTCTGGAAACATACAGAGAAACCTTGGCTCCCAAAGTTTAGTTTGGCCTTATTTCTCACTAGTTGAGCTTTAAGTTACAGCAACTGCTGTAATGATCAGATTTCACAAGCTGATGAAATCAGAATGTATGTATGCATAACCTGAAGCACAGTATGGAAGAGACGACCTGGCCTTTAACTCAGTAGCCACATCTGCACGAACAGCCCCCAAGTGCTTCTAAGCTCCCAGACCAGCTGTGTCCCCTTCCAACCAGGACATGACTTGAGAGGAGACTGGAGTAGGTCTAGCTTTGCTTTCAGGCCAGATCACTGATGAGCAGCCCCTCTCCCCTGAGCTGCTGGTGGGGATCTGAACACTGGCAGGTCTGCAGTGCTGCAGCACCCTGGGAGCAGCTCTGTGCTGGGCCAGGAAAGCACCTGGCACCAATCCAGTCCCTCCAGGAAGAGCTTTTATTTAGATAATACTGTGGCATGCCATCCAGCCGCGGTTGCCTTGCACAACTGGGTGGAGTACTGCCATGACCAGATCTATGGCTATAGCCCAGGTACTGGCTGTGTCTTCATTTTAATAGTTCCTTGCTCAGCTAACGCGGTGCTACCTGGGTGTTGTCCCAAAAGCTGGGTTCTTTCACCCGGTGTGCAGTAAGCCAATCAACACATCGAGTTGAGATATTTGTCTTTATTGCTATACTGCAGTATAGGATGCCAGGTCTCCAAATACCTGCGCAACTTTAGAAAGAAAGGTTGAGGGTTTTATACAATTTTGTTACAAGGAAACACATACAACAAAAATTGTGATAGGCTACACAAACTTATATAATGAAAAGATCTTTGGAGCATGTCATGCTTTTGTCCAGTTCATTATACTGAGGTGGTTTCACATTTACATACTCATTATGCACAAGTGGGTGTTGATTGTAGTGTTAAAATTAAGCAAGGTAAGGCAAGGAAAGGGTCTTTACTTGATTCTGATCCAGCTTTGACTAATCTGCCATTATCTATTCCTAATGAATATGTTCTCAGTTATACACGCTGCACATATTTTAACTCTACTTAAGTTTACATGATGACCTTGGGGCATGTCGAAGGTAA
Source organism: Astur gentilis (assembly GCF_929443795.1). Classification (NCBI taxonomy): domain Eukaryota; kingdom Metazoa; phylum Chordata; class Aves; order Accipitriformes; family Accipitridae; genus Astur; species Astur gentilis. The sequence continues at coordinate 9,446,693 of NC_064908.1, forward strand.
TGCATTTCTTCATACCAATTATTTCAAAATTTGTTAAGTTTTGCTGACTTTGCAAGTTAATTCTGCAAGTTATTGTAACAGTGTGGGTGGGGAAGAAGAGAGTGATCCCAGAACTGATCAGGGACAGATACTAGCAGGGCAAACCTCACATTGTGTCACCGAGCACAAGGAATAAGGCCCAGCAAGGGAGAAAAGCAAGTCTGAGTGCTGGGGCAATACGGCCCCAGCCACTCCAGCACTGACTCTCCATTCCCCATGTGGTGGAGACCAGAGTCAGGGGCTTCCCTTCACTTCATCAGAAAAGTTCCTTTTGCCGAGGAGGTGTCAGTGCTCTGGCTCGCAGCATCCGGCCGTCCCTGTCCGAGGAAGCGATTTGCTGCTGAGCTGTTGTGTGGACGGCTCTTGGAGTTCGAGAGCAAACAGAGGAAGGGCTTCTCCTTCCAGCTACCATAACCAGGGATTCCTGAAAAGTATGAGCCCGTGCACTCTCCTCTACGCATCTCAGGCAAACGGATGGGAATGGAGTTCTCTTTAAATGCAGCTATTGCTCTTCTCTGTGTATCTTTCCCTTAGCAGGGGAAGCATGCTAAATCTTTAAACATTTTTTGTGAACACACCTTTTATCCTGCAGCTGAAACAGGCTCCGAGAGCTCAAAAACCAGGGCTGAGGGTCAGAGCCATGAGGACTTAGAGATGACCAGGAGAAATTACACTCCCCCTGCCTGGAGCAAAACAATGCCCTTCAGCAGGGACGTTTCTGTGCCGCAGCAGCCCCTTGGGCCACCAGGCAGCTGCCTGGCTCTGCAAGGTGCCAGCACGCTGCGTGCAAAACACGGGGTGCGACGGGTCGTCTTGCTGCTCTGGGATGTCTTTTAAACCTTGGCAGCGAGCTGGCGGCCACCACACCCTAAGCATTTGCTACAGCAGCTGCCATCCCAATTTTGCACGGCCCTTTTTGCAGTCAGCAAATGCCTCCTGCCCGCAGCCTGTCTGCGAGGGAGCTGCTGCCTGGCAGGGCTCTCCTGCCTGCGGTCCTGGGCAGCAGCACAGGTCCCGGCTCCGGCAGCTGCCTGGTGCCATCTCGTGGTTAAATAACTTCTCCGGAACAACCCTGTTTCTGTCCTGCCACTGATCTTCCACCAGAAAGGAAAGAAAACCTCCAGTATTAATTTTTAGCAGGTTATTTCTGCATGTCTTTGCACAGGCAGATGCCTGCAACGTTGGGTAAAAGGCCCACTCGTTGCTGCCTGTGCAGAAGAGGCCGAGCAATGTGTGTCTTACCTGACCCCCCTTCATCTGGGGATGTTGTTTTTACACCTTCATAACCTCATATTTCTGCAGGAGAACAGCTCGCCGCATTTCGCACCCAGGATGGCCAAGCCTACGTGGTTGATGCTTACTGTCCTCACCTCGGGGCTAACCTTGCTGCCGGCGGGCGCGTCATGGGCAATTGCATCGAATGCCCGTTTCACGGCTGGCAGTTTCAAGGAGAAGATGGAAAATGCATCAGCATCCCATATGCTGAAAAAGGTGAACATCCCCCAGATCGGCAGAAAGCATCCACAGAAATGGCAGTGCCCTGTGTGTCCTCATTAAAAGCTACTTCATTAAGGAAAAGTGGTCTTCGTAATAACTCACCCTCTATCCTGCTCCCCTAGTTCATGCAGCACTCTAATTTTCCTCCTGGGTTGTCCATGTTGGGGCATAATGTACCAGTGCCCTTTCCTATGTTAGACGGTAACCGGGACTTTAGTTAAATAACAACCCTTCTCAATTTTGATAGTCCTACAACTCCTGCATTCAGCAAGCAGGGTATAAAAGAAGATTTTTAACTCCGAGTCATCCATTGCACCAGCCCACATGGATCCTGAGGAGATATTGGGTTTTAGAAATGATTCTGTAGTCTACAGTGACAGTTTATACCATGTCAGTACTTAAATCTGTCGCACTAGCATGACAGAATAGTCTCTCAATAGCAATTTTTTCTGCTTTTAAGTCTTGAAGGGAACTTTTGGTTGGAATCCAGGAAAGCTTGTTGCATACTTTTTAGATATGGTTTGCATTGACTTATCTTAAATCTTAGTTAAATATCTTAAAGTTCACATGTAACACTTACTTGATCTGGCTGCACTGATTATTTTAAATCACCAATTCTAGATGTGGCTGAAAGCAGCAGACAGACTTACCTTGAATTTTGTTTTGGCTGTGCTTCTTAGTTATTTTCCTGCAAAGTTCAACTTTCTCTGATTGGGATTGATTGGGATAGCAACAAAAACATTGATTAGCAGCAAAAGTCAGTCTTTCTACTAAACAGACTATTTTTCCCAAAGGAGAGAGACATTCCATCTATATCGGATAAGATAAACAATTTCTAGATCTCACCAAACAGCATTTCTTTGTGTGTGTGTTATTTTCAGAAAAAAAGATTAATACTCTATTTTTTTTCCCATATGTACTCAGTCAGGAGCTGCATTCAAATGAAAATTTGGTTCCAAGTAATGAGCAATGGTGTGTTTCTTCACAAAATGAGAATGAATATTCTGGACATACACAAACACTTGTCAAGATGCATTGTTTCATCTGAAATGGCTGTATTCGGAGCCATTGTGATCTGTAGTTATTAAAAGAACAAAACTGCAGACAGCTGCCCTGCTCCCATACAGCCCAAATGGGTCAGGTTAATTTAAACAGGTTTAAAAGCCATCTGTGCTCATGCAGGTCACTTTGGCGGAGAGGGATTTTGGAGAGCTTGGATGGGCAGCTTGTCCAGCACCGGGCTTGCAGGGGACCAACAGCCAAGCAGAGCCACAGAGCCTGACGTGGGGCTGGATGAAGCTGGTGAAGGGTCTAGAGCACAAGTCTTGTGAGGAGCAGCTGAGGCAACTGGGCTTGTTTAGCCTGGAGAAAAGGAGGCTGAGGGGAGACCTTATCGCTCTCTACAACTAGCTGAAAGGAGATTGTAGCGAGGTGGGGGTCAATCTCTTCTCCAATTAACAAGCGATAGGACAAGAGGAAATGGCCTCAAGTTGCACCAGGGGAAGTTTAGATTGGATATGAGGAAATATTCCTTCACTGAAAGGGTTACCAAGCATTGGAACAGGCTGCCCAGGGAAGTGGTTGAGTCACCATCCCTGGAGGTGTTTAAAAGATGTGTAGATGTGCTGCTTAGGGCCATGGTTTAGTGCTGGACTTAGCAGTGTTGGGTGAATGGTTGGACCTGATGATCTTAAAGGCCTTTTCCAACCTAAATGATTCCATGATTTTATGTCTGCATGGGGGGTAGATGAAGATGAAGCCCTCTTTAAAATTTAGAGAGATGCATCCCACCCAAAGCACCAGATTTTTTCAATCAGAAATCACAGTGATGGTCTCCTTCTGCCCCCTCTGATCTTCATTGACTAAAAGAGAAACATAATTTCTCTTATTATTTCACCTCCCACGTGACTGTACAAGGCTGAATAATAAGGAAGCGCTATCCTCTGTGCTTGTTTGCAAATGAGAAAAAAAAAAGTAATAGAGGCAAAAGTCTTCCAATCCAGTAGAAGCTACTCTTTCTGACAGCTGGGTAAATATAAATGCCAAAATTCATTCCACTGGAAAGAGTGCAGATATATTCTTAAAGTAACACATGATACGGCAGTATTGTAACAGAGAGTGACTTGAACTCGAGAGTTGGAGGTGGCTTTTACTCTGTGCACATCTATAACTAAAAGCATCTCCTTTTAGATCATTGAAACTTGAGGAGGGTCCAGTGATGCAGCAGGCATTTACTTATTTCAACAGTTTTAAGATCAGCAAAAGAGGCTGCAGAGCAGCCAGCCATGTTTCTTCCTTAAAAAACTTACGCAAAACACCCAACTGAAATAAAACTGATTTATGCAAACTCTCTTTTGTGAACTTCAGAAGCTGCTGTCCTCCTTCAGCAGCCTGAAAGCTGGAAAAGTGTCACCAGAGAGTCTGTGCCACATGAATATCTCCCATAAAGATGATCTCTGAGCTGTGTAGTTCAGGATGAGGTGACCCTTAGCGCCAGCATCAGCCTTCAAGATGCCGCTTTTAACCGATTCTTTTCTGTCCTCCACAGTGCCAGATTTTGCGAGGGTCCGGACCTGGCCGTCCTGCGAGGTGAATGGGATGCTGCTGGTCTGGTACCACTGTGAAGGGATCAGTCCAACGTGGGCAGTGCCAGAGCAGCGTGAGATCACCACCAAAGAGTGGGTGTTCCGTGGGCAGACGGAGCACTTGGTTGATGCGCACATTCAGGTAGGGAGCCCGCTTCCTCCGTGGGGCACGTTCACACCTGGCTCCTCTCCTGTAGTCCAGTTCAGGGACATCTCCTCCCAGTTAACTCGTTCAGGGATATCTCCTCCCAATTAACCAGGCCCTGCCTGTGCTCAGTGGCATCGCTGCTGCTGGCAGACCTCAGACCTAGAAATACATCCCTGCGTCGTATACCGAGAATATGGCATATGTTCCCCAAACACGGATCATGAGCTTCTCAAGTAGAGAACAGATGTTCTGGGTACTTAAAAGGAATCTGTTAATTTGCTTTGACTTATAACTGATGTAATTTAAAAAAAGATTCTCTAAGAATTGCGGCACTTGGCGTCAGGAGGCTTTTCAACTCATCAATCACTGAAATGGAAACACACAGTTATTTTGCTGTTAATCTTCATAATCACCATCATACGCTGACAAATGTGCCACAGAGAACAAAATGGCTGTTGCCTCAATCGCATCTCAGTGGAAATGAGTCTGGAAAAGGGGAACCGTTTTGTGGCACTAAACAGAAGGGACCACGGCCGTGGTCCTTGGAGGGAGCAGGCGCAGGTGGAGGCTCCTCTGGGAAAGCAATGGGAGGCAGCAGCAGTTTTGAAATTGGGCAATCCCTGGAGGTCCTTGGGAGATTTTTATCTGCTTGCTGCTGAGCAGAACACTTCTGTTTGTAAAAATCAGTGACAAAAATAACCCTTAATCTAGAGTGCACATCTCTCCAAAGGCCTGCCTGCTGACTAAATCATGACTAAGGTGAGCAGGTTAGAAAGGAATGGAGAATTATCAGAAGAAGTTAAGAACGTGCATGAGACATAGGAGATACAGCTCTGGGAGTGTGCAGAGGAGATGTAAGAAGCAGGAGAATTTGGGAGATGGATGGAATAGTAATATTTATTTCACGTCTGCTTTGCAGTGCAAGCCACTGTACACAGGTCTATATGGGGGCCAGTCCATGCTACTTGCCAAGCTGGTGGAAAGCTGGTGTATTTGAGTAATAAAGCCATTAAAATTTCTCAAAAAGTGAAATATTGTGGGCAGGCTGGTGGGGTTTAAAGGTTTAAAAGCACGTGAAAACTAGTCTAGGAGCACAAACATAAAAATGCTTTATTCGTTATGATTACAGGGCCAAAGGAAGGACTGACTTGGAGTTCCAGCTTGTGCAGCTGCAGAATTTAACATGCATAGACTCCTTTGAGCTTAAAATGAACTGTGAATTTTCTAAGCTTCATGTTTAAAGTATTCTTATACACTAGTTCAGAACGGGTCCCAGGTCAGTCTGTGCTGAGGCCCCTTTCTCCATGCACTCAGTTGCCTCTTGCTGTGTCATGTACCTGCGAGCATCTCTGCTGTGCTCGGAGTGACATGCTGGGCTGTACTGCAGCCACGCTGGTGCTATTGCAACATTGCTGTTACGTACAGGCAGCTCACAGCCAAGTCAGCTCTCACCAACGGCAAACTGTTCCCCAATGGCAGGAAATCCCCGAGAACGCGGCTGACATGGCTCACCTGGCATTTCTCCATGGACCAGCTATTCTGGGCGGATCTGATCTGAGATACACAAGGTCCAAGCTGTGGGATTTCATGAAGCACATCTGGAAGGTAAGACCCTACCTCCCCTCTTAGCCCTGAGGAGGCTGAAGTCTTTCAAACCCTTTTTACCTCAAAGCATCAGTCCCACCTCATCCCCTCTGCTGCTTCCCCCCATCTTCAGGTCCAGTCTCTTTTCTGAGTCTCTGAGGGTTTTGGCTGCACTCCCTCATCTGTGCTCATCTGTAGATGTTCTTCACAGCCAGCTCTTGTCACCATCTCACCCTCAGCCTGCACTCCCCACCTCTCAGACTGAGCTAATCCTTCTCCATCCCTCCAGGCGGAGTGGCGGCCAGAGCCAGAGCCCAACGAGCATTGCTCCCAGCTGCTGGTTCAACACACCGTAACCATCTTTGGGAAGCACATCTCCTTGACGGATTTGATGGTTTCAGCCAGGCAGGTATGTCCCGCACTGGTGACCACCAGCACCCTGAGCTGAAGGGCTTTGTCACCCAAAAGGCTAAATGAGTCCTCGCCTATCCTGCCCAGTCTAGCCTTTCCTACAAAGTGCATCAGACACATGGGCCAAAACTACACATTGGCATTGGGGCTGCTCCACAGCTGGGCAGCACAGAGAAAAGGGAGGGTTCCTAAGGGCTGCTGTCCCCACAAAACAGATTAAAAAAAAAAAAAAGCTAGTAGCTGAGCAAACACTGGTGACAATCCCAAGGGACCTTCACACGGCTTTGTCACAGCGCTTTACAATACAGAAGTGTGAACCATTTCAGTCCATGGCAAATATGCCTGGGAAAGGTGCCTACACTCAATATACAGTAAGAAACACTGAGGATGTTGATCTGCGTGATCCAAAGACCTCAGAGGTTTTCAGACAACTTTCTGGAAAGCACAAAGATTTGTCAGTTTACCAACATTTACGCTAAAGAAATAAATTTGTACTAATGTCAAGAGCTCCTTCTGCAATTGAAAGTTTGCTCATTTTCTTATTTTCCTCCTCTCCTGTGTTTTTTGTGGGTTTTTTGTTTTGTTTTGTTTTGTTTTGGAAAAATGTTTATTAACCATACTTCTCTTTCCCCTCTCCACTTCCAATAAATCAGACACAGTGTGTCTTGTAGCCCAAGATCCACCCTGAATGAGATAATAAAGTAGTTGACACAAATTGATAAAGAATTAAAGGAAAATACAAATAATGCCACTAAACATGAATCGATGGGAACTAGATGTTCTCACTTTCATTTTTGCTTGTGGCTTTTGGGACTTTTTTTGACGAAATGTTAAGCTTGCCTTATAGAACCAGTAACTTTGTTCTAGTACATTTTTGAAGGCATTTGACCTATTCCCATATTACAGATTCAGAACAATAGCAAAACAAGTCATGATACAAAACTTTGATAAGGGATAGCTCTTGGTGCAATTAGGGAATTATCACAAAATGGATGTTGATTGTATCTCTGTTCAATTCTTAGATATGTGCTATTTAGCACTGATATCAATGAACAGGAGAAAACAGACATTAAAATAACCTTTCAAAGAGTTTGTACCGAACCAAACATTAAAGGAGTAGTAAATAAAGTAGCCAAACCCCCCAGCAATATCTGCACTGCTTCAAAGAACCACATGTATGAACATGCATCTGCGTGTCTGAATGTATGTCAAAGAGCAGAGAACAAGCACTTCATGTCATGCAAGCTAAAACCTGATTTAAGCTAAAACCTAATGTGACTGTTGTAGCTGCAAAGGAGAAAGCCAGAGCAGGAGTAGGGATGTTGTATTACCTCCATATTGTATTGCATTCACTGCTACTGAGATCCGGAGCCCAGGACTGGTGTCAACAGTCCAGTAAGGCTGTTCATGACCTGAAGGTAATTCAGTGATGAACAACAAGACCAAGTGAAAATTTGGAAGTGTTTCCTAGAAGATTAGATTTTAAACTTTCTGGGACCAGTAGAGCACTGCAAACCCCCATGAATTCCCATAGGCCCACAGCAAAGCCATCCAGCCCTGACACATTTGTGAATGTCCCATGGAAATACAGGCTTTCCCCTGTCCACAGAGCATTAACAGTTGGCAAGCAGTCTGTGACTCTCAGCTCTGAGGTGTAGCTTGACTTTTTGCCTATTATCTGATGAAAAGACAGAGTAAGGGGGGACTTGAGCATGGTCTAGGAGACATCTCAAGCAGGTCTCAAGCTGTGGGAGCTGCTGTACCAGAAGGCTGGTCCATTGCGGACTTTTCCCTGAGGGTGCTCCGTTGCTCTGCAGGTGGGACCAGGGCTGGTTTTCCTGATGTTTGAACATGCTTTCCTGGGCCGTGGGATCATCCTGCAGACGGTGACTCCCCTGGAGCCTCTCCTGCAGAATGTTGTTCACAAAATCTATTACCAGAAGAACATGCCGGCCATAATCCCCAAGTTCATCCTGAGAGCAGAGTGCATACAGGTAAGGCCCCTGAAGAAGAGCAGCCAAAGGTGGTCCCCTGGAGCTTGGCGTCTAGGAGGTGTGAGAAGGAAGAGCAGTTGCCCACATGGGCTCAGATGTATGTGGGAGCAAAGGACTCATGGGCAAGATCCTTTCAGTGGTTGGTATGATCTTTCACTTTTAGTAGCCCAAAGAACTAAACTGGAGGTTTAGTAAAGAGGGTCCCTGCAGTGGGCCATTTGTTGAGGGTGGCAGAGAGGAGCTATCCCTCTCCTGCAGATGGGGAATAGGGGCACAAGGATGAGGCAACCTCTCCCAAGCTGCAAGAAGTCTTTCAGGGAACTAATAACTGCATCTGGATTTCCAGCATCCCAGGCTTTAAGGTCATCCTATCTCCTTTGGTGAGAACTGAGCCAAGAAATCCTCCTGCTGTTAAATTATGAGATTGGGCAACTCCCAACAGAGGTTTTCCAGGTCCTTACCACACAGATTCATGGAAGTGGCGAAAGGTCCCTCTGGAGGTCTCCAATTCGATATCCCAGTTGGGACAAGACTATTGTCAAATTCAGGTCAAGCATTGCCTTGAAGGTCTCCTCCTTTGGAGAACGCCCCCATCTCTCCAGGTCCTTGGGTGGCCCATTCCATTATTGCTCTACCCACAGTGTTAATTTTTAATTTTAATATCCATTTTGAACTTCTCAACCTGTAATCTGTAGTTGTTACTCCTTGTTATAGCAGCTGGCACTACCAACACAAAGTTGACTCCAGCACTCCTGTAACTCCCTTCAAGCGGTCAGAACAGTTCATCTCATTCCCTTCTGTCAGGGGTCAAAGTCTGGAAACTGTTTGGTCTGACCAGAGAGAGTTTCACTGGCGCTACAGCAAAAATTGCCAGAAGATTATTTTCAGATGCCAAAAACCTACCCCAAATCAGACTTGGCTGTACTAGCTTCTATTGTATAAAAGGTGGCTTAATACTGTGCATTCTTACTAATGTGAATGAGCAGCACTCATTTCAGCAGAGACCTCTTCACAGAGGAAAACTCCATAAATCTTACTCTGTGTGTGTGTGTGTGAACAGAGTTTAAGATGCAGATGCTTAATTTATAAAGTCCTGGTTGGCTGGAGCTACCCAAGGAATCAAAATTCTCAGGTGGAGTAGCTCCTACCTACACAAGATCCATTTCTTTTCCAGTACCTCCTATGACAGAGGCAGTCTAAGCTGAAAGCTTCTTATTCAGGGTCTACGATGGGCTAAACGTCTGCTAACTGCAGACAGAGCTGTAGCATACAAGTTACAAATAGCATGAGCAGTCCCATGCCAGCCATTTGGGAGAAATGCTAAAAAAGAAACCTACTGTGCAGGTAGATCACAAAACTCCTTGTTCAGCTTCCCCACCTGAATGAGAGCATCCTTCTCCCCCCCAGTTTGAGCGCGATATAACCATCTGGAATAACAAACAGTATCTGCCCAAGCCGCTGCTGGTCAGAGAGGACTCCAGCATCCAAAAGCACCGGCGCTGGTATGCCCAGTTCTACAGCGAGAAGAGCACGAGGCTCCTGGCACAGAAGGAGGGCCTGGACTGGTGAGGACCTTGCTGCCCGCTGCAAAAGGTGGCCAGAGGCTCTTGGGTGGCTCCTGCCACCCTGGCTGGTGGGCAGCGGTGCTGGGCAGGCATGATCAATATAACAAATATTGGCACTGGCACGGGGAGCAGAGCCTGAGCCCTGGCGATCCTCCCTCTTTTACCTTCTGTGTTTGGGGCATCAAAGCCCAAAGGGTGTAACATGCTTCCTCTTGTACCTGTGCTGCAATGTATGAGCTGAGCGTGAACTTCAGATTTATAGAACTGTCTTTGAAGTGCCCTTGTCTCTCGCTGCTGCTATTGTTTTGAGTATTTATATGAAAAGCTTTTCATGTGGTCTTTTATTGCCTGAAGTGTCTTTTCCCAGCCAGGCCTGCTGTTGCTTCTGCACTATCACCTTGGCTGGGGCAGGCTTCAGCTCTCCAGGGGAGCCTTGGCAGATGCTTCCGTGGCATCAGGGGTGTGATTGCCAAGCCCACAGACATATGCTGTCTTCTTTCTCTCTGGCAGCAGGCAGGGCAGCATGGGTTTTAGCTGCCCACCATGTCCTTACCATACCTGTGGGCTTCCTTGAGCCTACTGAGCTCTTGCATGAGTCAATTCCTTATGAAGCTATTGCACCTAGTTGGGAAGAAGAGGGACTATCCCGGTGACCAAATCATTTAGACTGACAACTACTCTGCAGGCCAGGGATGTGAATAAGATTCTGCTTTGGTAGTCCCTGGATTCCAGCAATACCTTGGGTACATAGTTGGCTGTAAAAATTTGTCTCATGGCAAGACCATAGGTATCACTTACTGTCACTGTGATCAGAAATGAAGCTAACACAAGGAGACCAGGCTGCAAATCTGATGAAAACTGGACTAGATTCTCCTGTGCTTTGTGCCTACATACTCTGTATTAAAGGGCTAAATTCTGCCTTGTTGCATACCCTAGAGAAACCTGTAATCTCCATGGGCAGAGCCTGACATGTATAGTTAGCAGGACTCTGGCAGTTACTGTATGCCAAGAGCCAGCAAGCGCAAATACCCAAATCCAGCTTTCCAAGGAGGCTGGTAGCTGCCATTCTCACGCGCTGTGCACTTGCCTGTGCCTTGTGAATTCTGCACTTTGCTGAGGCTTCTGGTTCCTCCTTCACCATTAACCCAGAGCAGGACTGGGAGCTGTGTCACACGCCATCGCAGTCCTCTACCGGTGCAGAGTCCATCACCCACCCTGGCAGCATCCCAGATAACCGTGCGCAAGCTGGGCCTTCGCCCTTCACATCTGGCTATTCCACTGTCAATATGTCACTATTAAATTTTTTTTTAAAAACTGATCTCATGTTCACCATTTGTTGTTCTTCACTATTTTGTGGGGAGTTTTTGCATGGTAGAAGTGATTCTGCAGCTTGCCCATGCTGTCCTGCTTCAGGAGCCACAGGTAATCTCCAGCAAGGAACTTAAGGAGACAGCAGGAGACTGGACAGGGAGCATTGCCCAACTCAACAGCCTGAGCCTCTCAAGGACCTGAGAGCGCTAGTATGTCTTAGTGGCCCTGACCAGCCTCACCTGGCGCATTCATCCACTCCCTGCCCATGGCCCAGGAGCCCCATTTCAGCTCAGCTCTGGACCTTCAGTCCCTGTCCTGAGCTATGCTGTAGGAAGCCTCCGGCTGTCGCAGACATGCCCATGCCTGGTTGATCTGACCTCTGACCACAGACTGACTTCCCAGCTTGACCTCCACTCTATTTCATGACTGTGGATCTGCCCACCAATTGCTGGGCTGTGTCTGACGCTGGCTATCCTTACCAGACTGCAACCCTGAGCTGCAGATTGACTTCCCAGCTTGACCTCAGACCTGCCTCATGACCACGAGCTTGCCTGATGATCTAGACTCTTGGTTGAGCCTGGCCATGAGCTCTGGTCCTGCCCTGCCCATCCTGCTCCGGGATGGTGGGACCATCCTTGGCTCCCAGCACCCCATTCCTTAGGGAGCAGCTGCCCTCACCATGATGGGTGATGGAAAAGCAGCAAGAAGCAGAAATCGCAACTATAGACAGGACAGAGATGTTACATTACATGATGTGGGTCAAGATGTACTGTTCACGCACACATTCATGGGGGAACATGGCCACCACACACA